>NC_079312.1:179355137-179679764 GCF_029931775.1 Euleptes europaea | reverse complement strand
AGCCCGGGCAGGGTTGCCAACTCCAGGCTCCGAAATTCCTGGAGATTTATAGAATCATAGAGTTGGAAGGGGCCGCGCGTGTGTGTTAAGTGCCGTCAAGTCGCTTCCGACTCATGGCGACCCTATGAATCAAAGTCCTCCAGAATGTCCTATCTTTGACAGCCTTGCTCAGATTTTGCAAACTGAGGGCCGTGGCTTCCTCTATAGAGTCAATCCATCTCTTGCTGGGTCTTCCTCTTTTCCTGCTGCCCTCAACTTTTCCTAGCATGACTGTCTTTTCCAGTGTCTCTTGTCTTCTCATAATGTGACCAAAATACGATAGCCTCAGTTTAGTCATTTTAGCTTCTAGGGTCAGTTCAGGCTTGATTTGATCCATAACCCACTGATTTGTTTTGTGGTCGTCCACGGTATCCGTAACACTCTCCTCCAACTCCACATTTCCAAGGAATCTACTTTCTTCCTAGCAGCTTTCTTCAATGTCCAGCTTTCACACCCATACATAGTTAGGGAATATGATGGCATGAATTAACTTAATCTTGGTGGCCAGTGGCACATCCATAAAGGCCATCTAGTCCAACCCCCTGCTTAATGCAGGATCAGCCTAGAGTAGAGGTTCCCAAACTGTGCTCCACGGGGCGGTTGGTGCTCCACGAAACATCTAGTGCTCCATGAAAAGATTGGAAAGAAAAAACTACTGTCATTCGGTTTAGTATATAGGTGCCAGGTGAAAATTAGTGCTCCGTGACTCATTTCTCTCCTGAAAAGTGCTCCACGACTCAAAAAGTTGGGGAACCTTTGGCCTAGAGCATCCCGGACTAGTGCTTGTCCAGCCTCTGCTCAAAGACTGCCAGGAGAACTCCAGGCCCCACCTGGAGGTTGGCAAGCATCTGCCTGGGACAGACGGGGAAGAGAGAAGGGAAAGGGGGAATCAGGGCCGAAGGGGTGCTAGCAAAAACCGGGTCACCTCCTTGATGCCGTCCCCAGCACCAAGTCTCTCGGAGCAGCGCAACAGCACATTTTAGTGGGGAGAGCTTCCTCCAAGAGACACAGCTTAGCCGAAAGCGATGCTGAATTTCGGCACGCCTGTGGAAGGCACGGGAGGGTGGCAGCTGGGGAAACTCCAGGTGGAAGCAGGAGAGTTGGGAACAAAACCCTAAACAGGATATTGCAAAGCTTGAGAAGGTGCAGAAAGGAGCGACCAAAATGCTCAGGGGGGTAGAGCATCTGCCCTATGAGGAGCGGTTAAAGCACTTCGGACTGTTTAGCTTGGAAAGAAGGCGGCTAAGGGGAGACATGATAGAGGTCTATAAAATTATGCATGGTACAGAGAGGGTGGACAGGGAGAAGCTTTTCTCCCTCTCTCGTAATACCAGAATGTGGGGTCATCTGCCGAAGCTGGAGGGTGAGAAATTCAAAACAGATAAAAGGAAGTACTTCTCCACACAATGCATAGTTAACTTGTGCAACTCCCTGCCCCAGGATGTGGTGATGGCTGCCAACTTGGAAGGCTTTAAGAGGGGAGTGGACATGTTCATGGAGGAGAGGGCTATCCACGGCTACTAGTCCAAATGGCTACTAGTCATGATGCACAGCTATTCTCTCCAGGATCAGAGGAGCATGCTGAATATATTAGGTGCCATGGAACACAGGCAGGACAATGCTGCTGTCGTCTTGCTTGCGGGTTTCCTGGAGGCACCTGGTTGGCCCCTGTGTGAACAGACTGCTGGACTTAATGGGCCTTGGTCTGATCCAGCAGGGCTTTCCTTATGTTCTTATGGAGGATGAAGCTATCCACAGCTACTAGTCCAAATGGATACTAGTCATGATGTATACCTATTCTCTCCAGAATCAGAGGAGCAGGCCTGTTATATTAGGTGCATGGGAACACAGGCAGGACAATGCTGCTGCTTGTGGGGCTTCCTAGAGGCACCTGGTTGGCCACTGTGCGAACAGACTGCTGGACCTGGGTCTGATCCAGCATGGCTTTCCTTATGTAACTCTCTGCCTGAGCTGTCTAGGGTCTGTTTGAAGCTGAAATCCAGCCCTTCGACTGCCTCCCTTTGAGCAAGTTTCAACCCCGTGCTTCGCCCCCCCCCCCAAAAAAATTCTCTGCTTGTCCCTTCGATTTAAAAAGACACAATCTTCTCCCTGTCTCCGGGTCTGCCGCTGACCAGCCTATCTCCCCCTTCCCCCAACCGTTCCTGTCATTAATCCCTTATTCAGCTTGTTGGCTCAGCTAGGGAAGAGGGAGGACAAACCCACCGCAAAAACAGAACCACCCTGGACTGGAGGAATTGTGCAATCTTGACAACTTTGTATTGTGGTTGCCAAGCAACTGAAAGATGACTACCACCATCACGGGATGCATCGTGCCCCTAAAATACTCAAATTCCACAAGCGGGAAACAACAAACGGCGTGATCGGGATCGAGCGACTCCATTTCTGCATCTCAGGCCGCATTTAAAAGGTGAAGGTAGTCCCCTGTGCAAGCACCGGGTCATTCCTGACCCATGGGGTGACGTCCCATCCTGACATTTACTAGGCAGACTGTGTTTTATGGGGTGGTTTGCCAGTGCCTTCTCCACTCGTCTACACTTGACCCCCCCAGCAAGCTGGGTACTAATTTTTCCGACCCCGGAAGGATGGAAGGCGGAGTCAACCTTGAGCCGGCTACCTGAAACCGACTTCCGTCGGGATCGAACTCCGGTCAGGAGCAGAGCCTGGACTGCAGTACTGCCACTTACCACTCTGCACCACCGAGCTCCTTCCAAATGAGACTGGATCTCCCCTGATCTATACTATAAATCAGTGCTGGTTAGATCCAACCCAAAGGTCTCCCAATAAAAGAGTTTTAACAGAAGGAAGGATGTTGCCAGAACAGAAAACACAGGTTAATTTAACCAACGGGTTAGGTTTGTTTTTTCTTGTTGATCTGGGGTTGCTCTTTGCTTTTCCTCAGAGGGAAAAAGGCTCCCCCCCCATTGGAAACAATGGGAGGATGGTTGGGGACACCCTCTTAAAAAAAAGGAAAAGGTAAAGGTCCCCTGGGCAAGCACCGGGTCATTCCTGACCCGTGGGGTGACATCACATCCTGATGTTTACTAGGCAGACTTTGGTTGCGGGGTGGTTTGCCAGTGCCTTCCCCAGTCATCTTCCCTTTACCCCCAGCAAGCTGGGTACTCATTTCACCGACCTCGGAAGGATGGAAGGCGGAGTCAACCTTGAGCCGGCTACCTGAAACAGACTTCTGTCGGGATCGAACTCAGGCCACGTTTATATTGAGGTTATTTCTCGAAGTTTGAGTTGTTATTTTGGCCCAAACACGAAAGGGGAGGTTAGAGGGGCGCAGCAAGCCTAGGGACTAGAAAGCTATCGGAATATTTGAAGGACAGCCAAGACGTTTTCCGGGGGCAGAATTCTGCACCGCAGCAAAATGCGTCCTTTGCTCGTGGGACTCCCCTCGACGGACAGGCGGGCGCGCACCCCCACGCACAGCGAATGGCCAGCACTGCAGGGGCGTTTAGCTTCAACCGGGCCAGTGGCGCGGACAATGGGGGCCACCACCTCCTTCAGCAGAGTGAGAAGACGCAGCCGGCGAGCCAAAAGCAGTCGTTGTTCCAGCTGCACGGTCCGAGCCAAGTGGCCCCTGCAGCGCTGGCTGAGTGACTGGGGCTTGGCTCGGTGCGCTCCTGGCGGCCAGTGCCTCCCCAGGTCAGCAGCCCAATGAGAACTTTCCGGATAAAATCAACGGCCATCCTGCCCCCGCCTGAGACACACAAACGTGACATCCCAAACTACAGCATGACAATTGGGACATAGTTCGGAGACAGCAGGAAGGGAGACATTCAGAAGGCAATGGGACTACTGGCTCAAGGCCAGCTTGGAGAAGGACGTTACAGGCGGGCAGCCGTATCGATCTGCAGAAGAAAAGCAAGATTCGAGTACAGTAACACCTTAAAGACCGATAAGATTTCCGGGATACAAGCTTGAACACATGAGTACATGAAGCTGCCTTCTACTGAACCAGACCCTGGGTCCATCCAAGTCAGTATTGTCTACTCAGACCGGCAGCGGCTCTCCAGGGTCTCGGGCAGAGGCCTTTTCCATCACCTATTTGCCTAGTCCCTTTAACTGGAGATGCTGGGGATTGAACCTGGGGCCTTCTGCATGCCAAGCAGATGCTCTACTGCTGAGCCACGGCCTCTCAGCAAACAGACCATTAGTCCAGCAAGGTCAGTATTGTCTACTCAGAGTGGCAGCGGCTCTCCAGGGTCTCAGGCAGAGGTCTTTCGCATCACCTACCTGCCTAGTCCCTTTAACTGGAGATGCTGGGGATTGAACCTGGGGCCTTCTGCATGCCAAGCAGAGGCTCTACCACTGAGCCACAGCCCCTCCCTGGTGAGTCAACGCTCTGGATATCTGACGAAGGGAGCTCTGACTTTCAAAAGCTTCTACCCTGGAAATGCTGTAGAGCTATCTTGGAGAAGGAGGACATAGTTCTTCTGTCAGGAATCCTGGCCAGCAGAATCACAAGCCTTGTGCAGAAGGGGCCAGCCACAGGCAGATGCTATATATGGGGCAACAGGCCCCCCCCATCTCCAAGAAGGCCCGAGACGACTCAGGCTTGTCCTAGCTTCCTGCCCGCTCCAGCGGGGTAGTTTCTGATCAGGTGGGGAGGCCATCTCCACATGAAAGGTCAGCATTAGGACGGGCATTTACGTGAACCGTAAAAGTTCGAGTCCAGGAGCACCTCAGAGACCAACACCATTTTTGGGATGGATGCTTTTGAGCTCTATCAGATACTCTCTAAAGCTTGATCACAATGGGTAGCTGGCGTGGTGTGGTGGTTAAGAGTGGTGGTTTGGAGCGGTGGACTCTGATCTGGAGAGCTGGGTTTGATTCCCCACTCCTCCACTTGAGTGGCGAAGGCTAATCTGGTGAACATGATTTGTTTCCCCGCTCCTACACACGAAGCCAGCTGGGTGACCTTGGGCTAGTCACAACTCTCTTAGAGCTCTCTCCACCACACCTACCTCCCAGGGTATCTGTTGTGGGGAGGGGAAGGTGATTGTAAGCCAGTTTGATTCTTCTTCAAGCGGTAGAGAAAGCCAGCCTATGAAAACCAACTCTTCTTCTCCTTCTTGCTGTGTTAGTCTGACTGTAGCAGTTAGAAAAAGCGTCAAGTAGCACCTTAAAGACTTACAAAATTTCTGGCAGGGTATGAGCTTTTGTGAGTCACAGCTCACTTCTTCAGATACCGCTATTTCTGAAGAGGTGAGCTGTGACTCGCGAAAGCTCACACCCTGCCAGAAATTTTGTGAGTCTCTAAGGTGCTACTGGACTCGGATGCAGCTGTTCTACTGCAGGCCAACAATGCTGATTCTATGACCTTAGGCAGATGATGAGAGGGAGGGCATTTTGGCTATCTTCTGGGCATGGAGTAGGGGCCACTAGGGGTGTGTGTGGGGGAGGTAGTTGTGAGTTTCCTGCCTTGTGCAGAGGGTTGGACTAGATGACCCTGGTGGTACCTTCCAGCTCTATGATTCTATGAAATATTAAGCCAGGGGCTCCTAGCTTCTCTGAAGCGCGACCCTTTTAAATCCTCTGTGTCTGACATAATGCCTTTTTTATTGACAGGGACCCCAAGGCCACATTGTCAGTGGCAAGATTTTTCTCAGTCCTTATATCCCTCAGACATTAGTTTTGCGCTGCTCAAGATCAATGGATCAAGGAGCTTCTAAGGGATAAAGGAAAGGAAATATTAAGCCTCTTCTGGCGGCACCGCACTGCTCTCTAGCAAGCCCCCCTCCCAACATTTCCCTCCCAGCCCTGCGTTCTGCTCCACCAGCCTGCGTTTGCAAGACCCTTGATCCCGCCCCGCCTCTGCCCACGCCTCTCGTACTTGTTGAAGAGGTTCAAGCCGATGCGGTACTGGCGCCGCTGCACGATGTCGTTGTTGAAGGCGGGGGAGTCCCAGCTGTGCCGCGTCTCCCGCTGGTAGGTCTGCTTGCAGGGCCCTCCGGGGCCCGAGGTGGTGGCAGGGGTGGGAGGGGGAGGGTCCCGGAGGCTGTCGCGTGAGGAGGAGCCCGAGCTGCAGTTGATGGTCTCGTTGGAGTTGGTGGTGCTGTTCAGGCTGTCGTTGTCGCCGTCCGAGTTGTCCGGCGGAGGGGGCGGGGGCAGGCGGCCGGGGGCCTGGGGGGGCGGCAGAGGCAGAGGCGGGGGCGGCTGGTTGGGCTCGGAGTGGTAATGCCGGTGGGGGTGCGGGGAGCGGGCGGGCCCGCCGGGGTGCTGCTTGAGGGTGCCGTGGGGGCTGCAGCCATCTTGCTCGTAAATGAGGCCCCGGTTCAAGGAGCCCCGGTCCGAGCGGTCGCTGAGGTCCACCGAGCTGTCGCTGGGGGGCTCGATGGTCAGCAGCGGGAGGTGGGCTGCGCGCAGGCGGAAGTCCCGGCATTCCATGCAAGGGGTGCTGCGCCGGCTCCCGCCCCCGTTCTCCCGGCTGTCCTCCCGCTGGGGCCCGCCCCAGTACTCCGGCCGAGGGGGGGGCGGGACGGGCACTCCTCCGCCCGACTCAGGGGGCTCGGTACTGGGCGGGCGCTCCAGGGAGAGGGGCGACGTGGGACCCCCCTCGTCCAGGTACAGCGTCACGTCACTGAAAGAAGTGGCCGCGCTGTCGCCCTGCTGCTCCTTGGACTCGCTCTTTTCCAAGGAGGGGCCGCCCGGCCCGCCCTCCTGCCCCAGCGGGTGGCAGTTCAACGCTTCGTCAATGGACTCGGCCAAAGATTTTACCTGTTGGGAGGCACAGAAGGAAGTTAGCCGGGGCGGAGTTGGAGCAATGCCGCGAGTCCTCTGCTCTAAAGAAGGGGGGGACGGGACCGAAGCGTGCCCCGGACACCCAAACTCAGCGCCCTGTATAACTTAAGCAAATGTGCATGTCTACTTCAATACAGTATTAATCCATTTTTGTTAATTTTTTAAAATTAAATTTAATGTTAATACAAAAACAAACGCTACCATCACAGCAGCCATTTACGAATAACTTGTAGGCAATTGTCATCTGTCTGGTTTTATACAACTATTGGGGTATCTAAATAATTCTTGAAATATGAAAGAAAATGAATCCCAGAAAATGAAATGGAGAATCTTGTGGAAGAATGCTGGATTCAATTACATCCCCCTCCATGCAAAACAGCAATTGTTTCCCAGGCAGTCGCCAGGTCTTTGGGTGAGCTGGCAGACTGCCGGTGGTAGGATGAGAGAAAAGAAAGCTGAGGTCGGGGATATCATTAAATGTATACTAACACGTGTAGAGCTTGAAGTCAAGGTATCATTAGAAGTATAAATCAATTTTTATTAATGTTTTAGTCACAGACCTTAACAATATTCAGATTACAACCATAAAAAATATATAACCCATAACACCCAGAATTACATGAATAAAAGTTTTAAAATGTCAGTGTCATGTTTATACATATTATTACTGATTTAAACATTCTAGTTCCCACCTCTGTTAGTCTCTTGCCTTGAAAACCCCATAAGGGGTTGCCATAAGTTGGCTGTGACTTGACGGCACTTTACACACACAAAAAATATTCTTACTATGGCAACTTCGGAGCCTCATTTTCAACAAATTTCCTTAACTTAGATGCTAACATGATAAAAAAAAAGCCATGCTAAGCGTGATTTTAGAATTAACATCTGCCATTAAAAATCTAACACAGCCCTCACCTGTATCTAATACATCTGGGACCTGCTGGATTAATGTGAATGTCTAGTTCAGAGAGATAGACAGACAGACAGACAAAATCCAAGCGTGCTTTGGGCAATCTTTTAGACCACTTGCAGAGCCGCCGTGAGCAGAGTAGCACCCTAAATCCACGGAAGTCAGTGGGGCGAAAAGGGTGTGACTCTGCTTTTACATATATACTCTTTAGGAAAGAAATCCAACCTCTTCCCATTCAAGAGGGTTTGGGGGAGTGGCAAAGAAAATGGGAAAGTTACTATGATTACATAACACAGCTATTATGATAAAGTATAATAATGACATGGAGAAATTGATTTTAAGATAGCCTATTGTAATCTCGGAACAGCATTTTTATTACATTAACACAGTAGATATTTTAAATATGTCAACTTCCATTATAATTTGGGTGTTCAAGAGAAAATAGGAATTTGAGTAGGTCTGCCAGCTCCGGGTTGGGAAATACCTGGAGATTTGGGGGACAGAGCCTAAAGAGGGCAGGGTTTGGGGGAGGGGAGGGACTTCAATGCCATAGAGTCCAATTGCCCAAGTGGCCATTCTCTACAGGTGAACTGATCTCTATCGGCTGGAGATCAGTTGTAATAGCAGGCGATCTCCAGCTAGTACCTGGAGGTTGGCAACCCTAGATTTGAGACATGATGAAGGGGAGGAACTCCTGTGAAACAAGGAAGGGACCAAGAGGGACAAATCAAAGTGACGGCAATAAGACAGAAGGAAATCCCTGCGAAGGTCCCAACGAGGCACAGCCTACCTGCTTAGAGAAGGAGTCCTCCAGCTCCGTGATATCGTTGCAGAAGCCTCCAGAAGAGGAATGCAGAGAGTTGCCTTCCAAGCCAGCCCTGCAGGAGCCTCCGTAGGGCAGGCCCCGGTCCAACAGGTGGGGGCGAGTGCTGGCCATGCTCCCCTCGTCTAGCGAGGCGGGCTTGCCTTCGAAGTAAGGAGCGTTCTGGGCCTTGTCGTACTCCTCAAAGGAGTACTGCATCCGCATGTTGGACAGGATGATCCGCCGCGACATGCGGCTTTCGGACGCCGAACTGCGCAGGCGCTCAAACTTCTTGTTCATGCGGTACTGGCGGAAGGCCGTTTGGATGGTGCGGGCGGCTCTCCGGCTTAGGAAATAGCCCCCATATTTCCGCTCCAGCATCTCCACCTGCGGTGAACAACAGGGGATCAGATAGGGACGGGAGCGGGGATCCGAACGAGGCGATACGGGGGGAAGGGGTACAGGGAATCCGGATGTTGGCCGTTTGGACAGGGCCGTATGCCCCAAGGAAGCGAGCGTGACAGGCTCTAAGGAGCACCCGTGTCCGATCCGACAGCGAGCCGGGAAAGGGGGGCACAGAAGCCCTGGGAGGGTCACCCCTTCTGTCCCGCTTGGGCTCGTACACCGCTTGAGATCCTCCTCCTGGTTGATCCCTCCCTCCAAGCTGTCCAGTCAGCCCCTGCTTGGATCCATTCACTCCCAGTGGCAGCCCTGGCTTTATGAAACGACCCCCCTCCGAGCCAGGCACGGGGTTCCTAGGCTGACCTGCTGGAAAATAAGTTCAGGCAAGCATTCAGCAGATAACTGATGGGTGTCACATTACCTTGAGGGCGAGACCAGCAACGGTTTATTCGTCGCCGTTTCATTTTTTTAATCGTTAATTTCCAGCTGCACAGGCCTTTCTAACCCACCTTATTTATTTTATTAATTAAAATATTTACACCCCGCCTTTCCTCTTGGCTTACGGCAGGATGAGCCACCCTAGTCTGGCGGGAGAGGGAGGACGTAAATGTTTTCCTAGAAATAAATAAATTGGCATCCATTCCGTTTTCGTTTTCCTTCTTGTCGCCAGACTTTCGGTTCTCCCCAATCCCTTCTATCCCCAGCTCCTGGCACAGTCACCCAGGTTATGGGGAAGGTGCGAGAGAAGCTGGGAAGATCTTTCACCATGCCGGGCTTCCAAAGTGAGCTATTTCCCCCAACCTCTCACTGGGAAGGACTTGGAACAGCACAGGAAACAGTGAGAGACTTGAGCCGATACCGATATTCCACAATGTTCTGTGCTCAGTGAGGCCTTCACATTAGTTCATGTGAAGGCACAGTCACACGTGACATCACACAGGTCCCCTGGATTTATTCAGGGCTCCTTGGCCCTCTACAATTTGTAATCGCAAGAGACATAGAATCATGGAGTTGCAAGGGATCACCAGGGTCATCTAGTCTAACCCCCTGCACAAGGCAGGAAATACCTCCCCGCACACCCCAGTGACCCCTGCTCCATGCCCAGAAGATGCTCAAGTTGCCCTCCCTCTCATGAACTGCCTAAGGTCATAGAATCAGCATTGCTGACAGATGGCCATCTAACCTCTGCTTAAAAGCCTCCAGGGAAGGAGAGCTTACCACCTCCCGAGGAAGCCTGTTCCACTGAAGAACCGTTCTGTTAGAAAATTCTTCCTAATGTCTAGACGGAAACTCTTTTGATTTAATTTCAACCCGCTGGTTCTGGTCCGACCTTCTGGGGCGACAGAAAACAACTCGGCACCCTCCTCTCTATGACAGCCCTTCAAGTGAAGATGGTTATCATATCCCCTCTCAGTCTTCTCTGCAGGCTAAAACATACCCAGCTCCTTCCACCTTTCCTCATAGGACTTGATCTGCAGACCCCTCACCATCTTTGTTGCCCTCTGGACACGTTCCAGCTTGTCTACACCTTTCTTAAATTGTGGTGCCCTAAACTACGTATCTGCTAGGATAGGCCAAAAGGCACGTATTTATTTGTTACAAGGGCCGGATATGACATAAATGTCACTTGGTCGGGCCGGGCCATATCTCGCCAGCCCAGATTGGGGCTGGGGGGGTGGGCTGCCTCAGCTGGCTCGCGGGCCGGATAAGAGCTCTCAAGTGGCCGGATCCAGCCCGCGGGCCGTACGTTTGACACCCCTGCCCTACTACCTTTTTGTCCTGAAGGTCTGTGGAGAGCTCATAGCTGTCCGACAATGCCTTGGAGCGCTTGCTTTCCTCCTCTTCTTGCTTCCTCAGCGCCACGCTGGCTGGCTGTAGCCGAGCACGTTGGGCCCACGGCAGCCCCGGCGACGGCGTGTGACATACAGAGGACGACGTCGGCGCCAAATCGTAGTGCTCGACTTTGGTCACCTCGGGGGCGCAGCGGTATGGGGGCTGACTGCCCAGATTGTCCACGATAGTGCCGGCCTCACTTCCTGGCGGGTCTCCTTCCACACTATGGAAAAAAGGAAAAGGGGTTATAGAAATGCTGAGGAAGATCAAGGAGGGCCTAGGAGCCCAGGCACTGATATGTTGCCCATTCTACCACAAAGTCAGATCAAAGCTTATTTCCCCCCTACTTGGTAAATCCCCCGAAGAGTCAGTTCAGCTTTTGGCAAAGAAGCTCCTATTAGGAGAAGACCCTCAGCTTACGCTCCAAACTGCCAAGTCCTGTGCTGTTGCTGTTAAAATACGCAGAACTTTATTAGAGAATGATTGTTAGGATATTTTACAATTTTATCAGTTTTAAGATGATAATTTTAACCAGGGATTGCTTTTATTGACCTTACACCTTTATATACATGAGTAGTCTGTGATTCTGCGGTGCAAAGCCATTGTGTCTGCATATTTTGATATGTTGGCAAGTGATTGGTCAGTCGACGGTATAAATAAATTTGAATTTGAAAGCCTAGAAGCCACACTATGGTGACCTGAGAACCCCAATGCTACCCTTCCGTCCCCTGTCACGGAATGGCCAATCCCAGCCACCAAGAGGTGACAACTGGTTGCTGCTGACCCCCTGAGGGGTCCCACAGGGCCACAATTGGTTTTCAGACCAATCTTTTGATGAGACTGGAGACATATATAAAATTTCCTAATTTAGGAAGTACCAGAGGGCAGTCATGTTGGTCTGCCGTAGAACCGCTAGATTCGAGCCCAGCAGCACCTCGGAGACCAACGAGATTTTCAAGGTGTGATCTCAAGAGTGGCACCTCAGAGATTTTCGGGGTGCGAGCTTTCGACAGTCAAAGCTCCCTTTCTCAGACACAGTATTTGGCCAAAACCATTGCTCTCATAGAGCTTTTAGAATCATAGAAGAGTTGGGAAGGGACCGCCAGGGTCATCTAGTCCAACCCCCTGCACAATGCAGGAATTTCACAACTACCTCCCCCCCACACACACCCCAGTGACCCCAACTCCATGCCCAGAAGATGGCCAAGGTGCCCTCCCTCTCGTGATCTGCCTAAGGTCATAGAATCGGCATTGCTGACAGATGGCCATCTAGCCTCTTCTTAAAAACCTCCAGGGAAGGAGAGCCACCACCTCCCGAGGAAGCCTGTTCCACTGAGGAACCGCTCTAGCTGTTAGAAAATCCTTCCTAATGCCTAGATGGAAACTCTTTGGATTTAATTTCAACCCGTTGGTTCTGGTCCGACCTTCTGGGGCAACAGAAAACAGCTGGGCACCCTCCTCTCTATGAAAGCCCTTCAAGTACTTGAAGATGGTTATCATATCCCCTCTCAGTCTTCTCCTCTAAACAAATACCAGAGCATCCTGGGTCGCCAGTGACGCGAAGACCATCACTTCCGATGCACGCAAGAAGTGATGTCACCACATCACCGGCCTAGGCCTCTCCTCGATGCTGTTGAGTTCCCCTGCCAGCCAGCTGATCAGTTGGCAGGGGACAGGGCCCGTGGGCATGGGAGTCCCTGCCCCCGCCCTGATCAGACCATTGGTATATCACGGTTAGTACTGTCTGCTCTGACTGGCAGCACCTCTCTAGGGTTTCAGGCAGAAGGCTTTCCCATCACCTACTGTGAGATCCCGGATCCTGTAACTAGAGATGCTAGGGATTGAATCTGGGACCTTCTGCATGCCAAGCAGATGCTCTACCACTGAGCCACAGCTTCTACCCAAACCCATGGTGCTGCCTTATCGAGGTCAGTATTGCCTACCCGGACTGGCAGCGGCTCTCCGGGGTCTCAGGCAGAGATCTTTCACATCACCTCCTGCTTGGTCCTTTTAGCTGGAGATGCCGGGGATTGAACCTGGGACCTTTTGCGTGCAAAGTAGATGCTCTACCACTGAGCCACAGCCCCTCTCCATGGATCTCCGGGGTCTCAGGCAGAGATCTTTCACATCACCTCCTGCTTGGTCCCTTTAACTGGAGATGCCAGGGATTGAACCTGGGACCTTCTGCATGCCGAGAAGATGCTCCGCCATTGAGCCTTGTATTAACAGTAGAAGTTCAGGGGCATCTTCTTTTACAGAACCTCCGGACAGTTTTCCATCCACAACAGGAAAAACAAGCCCAATTGCTTTGGGTACTAATCTATCCACTGATTTTTTAAAAAAAAGTTTTCATTTTCCCTTTTTCCTGTTTTTAATTACAGAGCTTACACCGCACAATTAAGAGCCGCAACAATCCCGGCAAACCAGTCCCTGTTTTAACGCCGTGCTGCCACTTTTAATGAAGCACCCCTCCCTCCCCCAGGAGCAGAGTGCGAAAGCCTGTCCTCACACATAGCTTGGCTTAAAAAGGGGGGGCACGCCCAATTTAAATTTAAATCCGGTGGCTCAGCTGCAAAAAACAAACTCCTGCATGACTCGTGACCCACGAGGCTGAATGAGCGAGGCCTGCCGAACGTTCAGCAAGTTTTTGCACGTACAAAAGAAGGTTTCTGAGCCCCCTGGCTGTCCCATAGCGCAACGTGGGGGGCTCTGTTTGATTTGGCGGCTCACTGGTTGCATAGCCTTGCTGGACAGTAGTAGCGTTTACCCTTTCACGGACCTGGGACCCTGCTTTTGAGAGCCAGCGTGGCGTAGGGGTTAGGAGCGGCGGACTCTAATCTGGAGATCCAGGTTTGCTTCCCCGTTCCTCCACATGCAGCCTGCTGGGTGACCTTGGGCTAGTCACCTCTCTCAGAACTCTCTCAGCCCCACATACTTCACAGTTTCCAGGAAATCTCCCCACCACAATTGGATCGATTTTTTCCAAGGGGTGCAAAAGGATTTGTGGGAGAGGGTGGAATAAGAACATAAGGAAAGCCCTGCTGGATCAGACCAAGGCCCATCAAGTCCAGCAGTCTGTTCACACAGCGGCCAACCAGATGCCTCTAGGAAGCCCACAAGCAAGACGACTGCAGCGGCACCATCCTGCCTGTGTTCCACAGCACCCAATAGAATAGCCCTGCTGCTCTGATCCTGGAGAGAATAGGTATGCACCATGACTAGTATCCATTTGGACTAGTAGCCGTGGATAGCCATCTCCTCCATGAACATGTCCACTCCCCTCTTAAAGCCTTCCAAGAGGCTAGATGGCTGTCAGCAATGCTGATTCAGACCCAGGCCCATCAAGTCTGGCAGTCTGTTCACACGGGGGCCAACCAGGTACCTCTAGGAAGTCCACAAACAACACGACTACAGCAGCATTGTCCTGCCTGTGTTCCACAACACCTAACATAATAGGCATGCTCCTCTGAGACTGGAGAGGTTAGGTATGCATCATGACCTGTGTTCCTTTAGACTAGTAGCCATGGATACCACATCCTCCATAAGAACATAAGAAAGGCCCTGCTGGATCAGACCCAGGCCCATTGAGTCCAGCAGTCTGTCCCCACATTGGCCAACCAGGTGTCTCTAGGAAGCCCACAAACAAGATGACTGCAGCAGCAACTATCCTACCTGTGTTCCACAGCACCTAGTATAATAGGCATGCTCCTCTGATCCTGGAGAGAAAAGGTATGCATCATGACTAAGATCCATTTTGACTAGTAGCCATGGATAGCCCTCTCCTCCATTAACATGTCCGCTCCCTCTTAAAGCCTTCCAAGTTAGCAGCCATCACCACATCCTGGGGCAGGGAGTTCCACAATTGAATGAAGGCGAACATATCCCCATTGGCGTCAAAACCAGGCTGACGTGCCTTCTTTTGCCATGGGATGAAAGGGCTACAGAACAGCAAAACAGGGGACCTCAGGCAGATGCATGCTCAAAGGCCTTCAAGGACCACCCCGGATGTATCTGCCAAAGCCCACCGTTCAAGAGGGTCTACCACCAACCAGAAATTCTTGGCCCGCTCCCACTAGGCATGGAAACACATGAACACATGAAGCTGCCTTATACTGAATCAGATCCGTGGTCCATCCATATCAGTATTGTCTACTCTGACAGGCAGCCTCTCTGACAGGCAGCTGGACCTCTCGCTGGAGAGCCAGCGCGGCGTAGTGGTCAAGAGCGATGGTTTGGAGCGGTGGACTCTGAGCTGGAGAACCGGGTTCGATTCCCCACTCCTCCATGTGAGCAGCGGAGGCTAATCTGGAGGACCGGGTTAGTTCCCCCACTCCTCCCCACGAAGCCAGCTTTGTGACCCTGGGTTAGTCACAGTTCTCTCCGAATCTCAGCCCCACCTACCTCTGTTGTGGAGAAGAAGAAGAAGAGTGGTTGCTATAAGCTGACTATCTCTATCACTTAAGGAAGAACCAAACCGGCTTACAATCGCCTTCCTTTCATCTCCCCACAACAGGCACCCTGTGAGGTAGTGCGCTTATACATGTATGGGCAGAGTATAATTGTGTTATTTTATGTCTTACAGTGTCGTATGAGTACCGTATATACTCGGGTATAAGCCGACCCGAGTATAAGCCGACCCCCCAAATTTGAGGCCAGAAAAGGGAATTTCTTATTGACCCGCGTATAAGCCGAGGGTCAATAAGAAATTCCCTTTAACGGCAATGCTGCGCTCTAAAATGGCGGCCGCCATTTTAGAGCGCAGGGCCCCTGCCCCAGGTCGCCCTCCCGCCGGCCTCTGGGCCCTCCCAACCCACCCCACCCCAACCCACCCCAACCCACTCCGACCCCAGTGCCATCCAAGGGGGGGAGGGGGAAGAGCCCCTGAACCCCCTACTTACTTGAAGGGGCGGCGAAACAGCGGCGGCGGCGGTGCGGCCTTCCTGGGCTGGCAGGAGGCCCCTCCCGGCCGGAGGAAGGCGCCCAGGCACGCGGCCGGCAGCGGCGCGGCCGGCGGGGGCTTCCTGCCTGCGCAGGCAGGCCCCTCCCGGCCAGGGAAAGGCGGCCAGGCGCGCGGCCGGCGTGGCGCGGCCGGCGGGGGCCTCCTGCCTGCGCAGGTAGGCCCTCCCGGCCAGGGAAAGGCGGCCAGGCGCGCGGCCGGCGTGGTGCGGCCGGCGGGGGCCTCCTGCCTGCGCAGGAAGGCCCCTCCCGGCCAGAAGAAGGCGGCTGGGCCCGGCGGCGGAGGTGATGGAGGTAAGTTCCCCCCTCCCTCCTCCCTCCTTCCTCCCCCCTCCCCTCGCCTACCGTATTGACCCGCGTATAAGCCGAGTTCGGCTTTTTCAGCCCTTTTTTTGGGCTGAAAAACTCGGCTTATACGCGAGTATATACGGTATGTCAATTTGGTAGGCTCAATGCCCTATATGTGTTATTTTGTACGTACCTAATTTTTATAATGAATAACCATGGGCCTTGGATTTTTTTTCTTTCATTGATATTTTCTTGACCTTTTGGGTATTTAATAAATAATGAAATAAATTCACCCCTGCATCGCCGAGGCAATTCGGCGATGTTCCTCGCCTTGCGGTGTTGCACTGTAATGGCGGTTTTGCAGCCCACCGTGACGGCACAGCCCAGGAAAGCCAGGAGCATCGCCTGGTTGCCTCAGCGCGCCTGCGCTGCAAGGACGGCTTTGCCACCCACCTTCACAGTGCCGCACAGCAAGACAGGAAACACAAGCCTGCATTGCCACCAAACCAGGTGAAGCTCCGTGCCTTGCTGCGCCCGCCACCCACCCCGCACATCATGGGCGGGCAATAAAACTGCCCTCCGCGTCCAGTGCCAGAGGACAGGGCCTGGGCCCATGTTGTCTAGGCAACACGGGGCCCGTTCACGTCCGCCAACCCCCAGTGAGGGTAACGCTGCCCCAGCGGCCTGCGCTGACAACGCTACATAGCCAAATCTGACTGGTTATGCATGGCGATGTGATCCCTGATTGTTTGGAATCCTGAAACGGGGAAGGAGAAAATGTGGCGCACAGGAAGCTGCCTTCTACTGAATCAGACCCTCGGTCCATCAAAGTCAGTATTGTCTACTCAGACCGGCAGCGGCACTCCAGGGTCTCAGGCAGGGGTCTTTCACATCACCTACCTGCCTGGTCCCTTTAACTGGAGATGCCGGGGATTGAACCTGGGACCTTCTGCGTGACAAGCAGTTGCTCTCCCACTGAGCCACAGCAGAGAAGAGTAGCAAAGTGGCTGTGAATACCCAGTCCACACATACACACATCAGAACATAAGAAAGGCCATGTTGGATCAAACCAAGGTCCGTCAGGTCAAGCAGTCTGTTCACACAATGGCCAACCAGGGGCCTCCAGGAAGCCCACAAGCAAGATGACTGCAGCAGCACCATCCTGCCTGTGTTCCAAAGCACCATACAATAGGTATGCTTCTCTGATCCTGGAGAGAATAGGGATGCATCGTGACTAGTATCCATTTAAACTAGTAGCCATGGATAGCCCCATCCTCCATAAGAACGTCCATGCTGGATCAGACCCAGGCCCATCAAGTCCAGCAATCTGTTTACACAGGGGCCAACCAGGTGCCTCTGGGAAGCCCACAAGCAAGACGACTGCAGCAGCATTTATCCTGCCTGCATTCCACAGCACCCAATGCAATAGGCCTGCTCCTCTGAGACTGGAGAGAACAGCCATGCATCATGACTAGTATCCATTTTGACTGGTAGCCATGGATAATCCCATCCTCCATAACAACATAAGGAAAGCCCTGCGGGATCAGACCAAAGTCCATCAAGTCCAGAAGTCTGTTCACACAGGGACCAGCCAGGTGCCTCCAGGAAGCCCACAAACAAGACGACAGCAGCGGCACCGTCCTGCCTGAGTTCCAAAGCACCTGATATATTAGGCCTGCTCCTCTGATCCTGGAGAGAATTGGGATGCATCATGACTAGTATCCATTGTGACTAATAGCCATGTATACCCCTCTCCTCCGTGAACATGTCCATTCCCCTCTTCAAGCTTTCCAAGTTGGAAGCCATCTCCACATCCTGGGGCAGGGAGTTCCACAATTTAACTATTTATTGTGTGAAGAAATACTTCCTTTTATCAGTTTTGAATCTGTCACCCTCCAGCTTCGGCAGATGACCCCACGTTCTGGTATTATGAGAGAGGGAGAAAGGCTTCTCCCTGTCCATTCTCTCCATACCATGCATGATTTTATAGACCTCTGTCATATCTCTCCTTAACCTCACACTCACTGGGGTGGGCGGGAGCGTATTTAGGATTTCCAAGAGGCAGCAATCCACCAAACCAAACGCTCGATGTATTTCATCTCTGGTATGCATAAAACAGAGGAAGGCAACGGCAAACCGCCTCGGCGCCTCTCCTGCCTTGAGAACCCCTCGAGGGGTCGCCACGAGTCAGTTGAAACTTGAAAGCGCTTAATGAATTCATTCGTACAACCACCCTGCAAAGCAGGTCAATATTACTACCCTGAATAAGAGCCCCGTGGCGCAGAATGTTAAGCTGCAGTACTGCAGTCCAAGCTCTGCTCACGACCTGAGTTCGATCCCAACGGAAGTCGGTTTCAGGTAGCCGGCTCAAGGTTGACTCAGCCTTCCATCCTTCCAAGGTTGGTAAAATGAGTACCTGGCTTGCTGGGGGTAAAGGGAAGACGACTGGGGAAGGCGCTGGCAAACCACCCCATAAACAGAGTCTGCCTAGTAAACGTCGGGATGTGACGTCACCCCATGGGTCAGGAATGACCCGGTGCTTGCCCAGGGGACTACCTTTACCTTTATGGCAAATGGAGGTAGGACATTGCCCTGAGCCACCTAGTTAAGTCCACGATGGAAGCTGTAATTCAAACCAGGGATGTTTGTACGCCATTGTACGCCGCTCCCTGTCAGGTCCAAATCAGAGTTGCAAAGCCTGAAGCTACGAAAGGAACAACCTGTGCTGAGAAAATTAGCAAATGAAATAAAATTCCAGCACCAATGGCTCAGGTATTTATAAGAAATCGGTTCCCAAAAGCTCTGAAATATAAGCACATACAAGACGATCGATAGAAATACGTGGCAGAGAAATTTTTAGGAATACAAACGATACGCAGTTCACGACAGATGGAAGCTCATCGGACGATTTCTGGGATCGATTTCTTATAAATACCTTGGCCATTGCGCTGCATTTTTTGTTTCATTCAGGTCCAAATCAGAGGCAGAAAGATCACCACGGAGTAACTTGTCAGGACCCTGTTGTCACAAAAAAAGCCATTTTGCCATATGAACCCTGGGGAAGGAGGAACGGACATTTTTGTGATTACCCACCTCAAGAAATTTAGGTGCGTCAGCCTAAAATCTCCCCCTGTAAGCCCCATAACTATAAATAATATCGCCATCAACAGGAAACAGGCATACACAACTTGCTCTTCGGAAGAAAAAGACCCACATTTGACGTGTAAAAAGGAAAAAGTGGCACACACAAAGGTACTTGAATAGGGTTGCCAACTCTGGGTTGAGAAATGCCTGGAGGTTTTGGGGGTTTAGCCTGGGGAGGGCGGGTTTTGAGGAAGGGTATAATGCCGCGGAGCCCACCTTCCAAAGTGGCCATTTCCTCCAGGGGAACTGATCTTGGTCATCCAGAGATCAACTGTAATGGCGGGAGATCTCCAGGTGCCACCTGGAGGTTGGCAACCCTACGTTTGAGGAAACCAAAGGGGTTGAGCGAAGCACTATCCAATATAACAACCAATACATCTATTTTTTATTGTGCACAACTGTATTTATAAACACAGGGCCGAAAATGCAGGCTTCCTAAAACAGTACAAACATAGTTACAAATACTACCAACACGTAACAGTTGATGTTAATACATAAATTGACTAAAATTTGACCAGACACTTTTTGGCCTTTTACAGGCATTCCTCAGTGGTCATATGTACACAATTTTACAGGACACATCCTGACCTATACACAAACGTTGCACAAGGCAAAAAATATATATTAAAATCTTTTATTAAGAACATAAGAAAAACCCTGCTGGATCAGACCAAGGCCCATCAAGTCCAGCAGTCTGTTCACACATTGGCCAACCAGGTGCCTCTAGGAAGCCCCCAAACAAGGCGACTGCAGCAGCACCGTCCTGCCTGTGTTTCACAGCACCTACTATAATAAGCCTGCTCCTCTGATACCAAAGAGAATAGGGATGCATCTTGACTATTATCCATTTGGACTAGTAGCCATGGATAGCCCCAGCCTCCATAAGAACATAAAGAAAGCCCTGCTGGATCAGACCCAGGCCCACCAAGTCCGGCAGTCTGTTCACACAGGGGACAACCAGGTGCCTGCAGGAAGCCCCCAAGCAAGATGACTGCAGCAGCATTGTCCTGCCTGCGTTCCAAAGCACCCCATGCAATAAGCATGCTCCTCTGATCCTGGAGAGAATAGGGATGCACAATGACTAGTATCCATTTTAACTAGTAGCCATGGATAGCCCTCTCCTCCATGAACATGCCCACTCCCCTCTTAAAGCCTTCCAAGTTGGCAGCCATCACCACCTCCTGGGGCAGGGAGTTCCACAAGTTAACTATGCGTTGTGTGAAGAAATACTTCCTTTTATCCGTCTTTAATCTCTCACCCTCCAGCTTCAGCAGATGACCCCGCGTTCTGGCATTATGAGAGAGGGCGAAAAGCTTCTCCCTGCCCACTCTCTCCATACCATGCATGGTTTTAATGACCTCTATCAGGTCTCCTCTTAACCGCCTTCTTTTCAAGCAAAACAGCCCTAAGCGTTTTAACCGCTCCTCATAGGGCTGTTGCTCCACGCACACATATACATATGGTGATGACGGCCAAGTCTATGGCTCGGAGAACACAGATTATGCCAGCTGATTCCAGAGAGAGGGAGAGAGATGGAGAGAGAGATAATATGAGAAGAAGCAAAATTGCCCCCGGGAGTGTTCTTGAGCCTTAAGAGGCTCCAGACTAGTTAGCAGAAGGCGCATGACAGCCACATGGGAGAGAGAAGAATGATGGGCCTGAAGATTGCCCTGGAACGGGAACTGCCCTTGCTTCGTTGCAGCCTGAGCTCTGGCGAACAAACAATGCGCCGATGCGGGGGAAAAGATGCTCTCCTGGCAAAACCCGCGCTGAACACACAAACGGCGGAAATCTGCCCTTGAGCATGCAACGTGCTGCCGGGAGACACAACACGCAGACGCACGGCGCCCCCCCCCCCAAAAAAAATATTAAAGAACGCGGTGCAAAAACTAGCATGGAAAGAAAGCCTGGATGTATAATGCACAATCGGGGAAGGGGAAACCGGGCATGTTGATGCTGTTGCAATTTTTATTATTATTAGTTGGATTTTTAGGCCCCTCTTCCTGACTAGGTCGGGCTCAGAGCGGCTCGCAGCCATTCAAAACAATTCAAAGCAACCTTCATTTGCGAGAAAACTATCGACGGCGATAAGAGAAAAAGGCTGAGAGTGAGAAAAAGAACAAAGAGAGTATAACCCACAGCAGCGAGCCACAAACACATGCAAGCGTCCAATGCGCCACGTCAATTCTTTTGACACGCACAAAAAAAAAAAAAAAAATCCAAAAGGAACATTTTTAAAAGCACAAAATTGCAAAGGGCGACAGGAATCCCTCTACGAACAATACACTAATGAGGGAAAATTCACTACCCGGATGGGGGAAGTAAGAAACGCACCCTCAAAAAGCCACAATTAATGTTCGGCAGGGGCACTCCTGCGGAAAATATGTCAAAAACATACCACTGTCAGCGTGCATGCATAATGTGCCGGCAGGCGGCACGCCTTCTCGGCCTGCGTTCTGAGACCACAGCGACCCTCAAAAGCCGCCCGCGACGGACGCCTTGAATCTAGGGGGATAAAGAGCGGCCGGGTCGGGTTCTAATCCTTCCCGTCACATTTAAGCCATCCCCGCCTTTTTTTTCACCAACTCACACCGCATCTTTCAATTTAGGTCTGCCGGGCAGCTGCGAGTTCAAATCCCAGCAGGGCCTTTTCTTGGTCACTGCCGAAGAAAGACACTTCCCTGCAGCTCGCAGATTGTTAAGGGAATCCCTCCCTGTCTTAACAATTTGGGCGCGTTCAAAGCTGCAATCGTTCCTAGCGGGTTTCTGGGCAGCTCAAAGGATTTCCACTCTCCCCTCCTTTAAATACCCTCCTTCCTTCCCTCTCGCCCTCTCTCTGCCTCTCTCGCTCCAAGGTTTGCAACCAGAAACAGAACGTTCCTTCACTTCCCGTCTCCAAATGTTGCGGGGCTGGGAGACGGCAGCTGCGGCAGCCCACCCCAGGGGCGGCCGCATCTCGCCGGGGGTTGAAATTCCATATGGCAGAGATCCAGGCATGATCAGTTCCCGCTGAGTTGATGCAAATCTCCAGGCCCATGTGTCAGGAGGACTTCCTGGTTAGATGGCTAGGTGTGCGCGCACACGTCTTGGCTCCACATGTTCCCCCAGAGCCCTGGCTTACACCTGCTGGAAGGATGGCACGATCATCATAAGCTCCCCCCCTGCCAGTCCTACCTTTCCCACAGCACACACACAGTCTTCCCGTAGGGTTTTCCTAGACAACAAAACAAACCCCTAGATTTTTTGCCCCCGGGGAGTGATGCTGGCCTGGATATAATGCCAACCTTCCCTCATCCGTTCCTTCACCCCATGCATGAGTAGGGTTTGCCAGCCTCCAGGTACACAAATGCAGAAAAAGGTGGGACCTTACGCACCCTGTGTGTGAGGGAATAGCATGTTGTCTGCTACCGAAACAGAAGCCACCCAAATGCAGAAAAAGGTGGGACCTTACGCTGCTACTAGGGTTGCCGAAGTCCCGGTAGGGCCTGGGGAACTTCCTGGGATTCCCACAGTTGGAGGGTGGGCCCTATGGCCACTGAGGTCTCTCCCCTCCCCAAACCCCAAACTTTACAGGCTCCACCCCCAAATATCCAGGAATTTCCCAACTTGGAGTTGGCAACTCCACCTGGTACAGAGGGAAGGGGGAGGAGAGCCAACCTAGCGTGGTGTAGTGGTAAAAAGCGGTGGTCTGTAATCTGGAGAACCGGGTTTGATCCCCCATTCCTCCACATGAGCGGCAGACTCGAATCTGGAGAACTGGGTTGGTTTCCCCCACGCCTCCACATGAAGCCTGCTGGGTGACCTTGGGCTAGTCACAGCTCTCTCCGAACGCTCTCAGCTTCATCTACCTCGCAAGATGCCCGTTGTGGAGAGAGGAAGGGTTGGAGATTGTAAGCCTGTTTGAGGCTCCCTAAAAGTAGAGAAAATCCAGGTATAAAGACCAACGCTTCTTTTTTCCTTTTTTTGTGGCTTTGCTTTTTAAAAGGTCCCGTGCACACTACGTTCTAAAGCAGCGAGCATGCGGCGTCTGCAGAATTTTTAAACAACTTATCAAAAATTTAGCTTACTGGAAAAGCAGTTCCCAGCGTGGAGCAGAAGGATCATGCTAGAATGATGTCAATGGCACCACCAGTCCAGTGACATTCAAGCGCACGCCGCATCTCTCACCCGATCGGAACAGAGGTGAATAATTGGCGTGGGGTGGGGAGAGACCCTCATTTTCCCAGAAACAAAGGATCGTGGTTGTCCGCATGCCGGGAAAATGTGATTTGTCTGCAACCGAAACCCTTGTCAACAGACGTCTGGCTTCCATGCGGTAAACGTGCATTCAATACCTCCGAAATATCGTCAGGAAAGCCCTCGTAGAGAGAGGAAAAAATGAAACGTGCATGCCCACAAAGAGGAAGTCCTGTTTCCTACTCTGGGATGAGACGGAGCCTCTGAAGAGGAGTCAAGGCCCAGATGGGTTAAAATCATGAGAAAAACCCACTCTCTAGAAATGGCAGAAGCCAATTAAACCCAGGCAATTGATAGATGGGTTTGGTACAGACATTCCCAATGAGCACAATGTTATTTAAATGTCTTGCAGAATTTATCAGATGTGTCTATTTTTATTTTATACACGTAGGAGTCGTTTTTATGCTAAAAGAAACTCAATTTTGTTGGCTAGATGAAAGGTGGCGAGTGAGTGACAGGAAGGAACGCCAGGTAGAATGCCTGATGAGAAGGAGGGAGGTGGGACCAGTCCTTATGCAAACCACAGGAGCTCCACCCCTGAACAGTGGGATCTGTTTGCACTTTTTCACAAGTATCCTGAGAACAATGAGGGCTAGAAACTCCCTTTTTGAAAATCTAATAAACAGCAGTGCTGGCCTCCGGCAATGCAAATTCTGAATCAGACCCTGAAATCAGTACTGTCTACTCAGACCAGCAGCGGCTCTCCAGGGTCTCAGGCTGAGGTCTTTCACATCACCTACTTGCCTGGTCCCTTTAACTGGAGATGCGGGGATTGAACCGGGGACCTTCTGCGTGCCAAGCAGATGCTCTACTGCTGAGCCATGGCCCCTCCCCCCAAAATAATATCATCTTCAACACATGAAGCTACCTTATACAAAATCAGACCCTTGGTCAATTGAAGTCAGTATTGTCTATTCAGACTGGCAGCGGCTCTCCAGGGTCTCAGGTAGAGGTCTTTCACTTCACCTCTTGCCTAGTCCCTTTAACTAGAGATGCGGGGATTGAACCTGGGACCTTCTGCGTGCCAAGCAGAGGCTCTTCCACTGAGCAACAGCCCCTCCCCAAATAATGTGGGATGTACTTTTGAGTACACATGAACACATGAAGCTACTGAATCAGACCGTTGGTCCATCAAAGTCAGAATTGTCTACTCGGACCGGCAGCGGCTCTCCAGGGTCTCAGGCTGAAGTCTTTCACAGCACCTACTTGCCTGGTCCCTTTAACTGGAGATGCAGGGGATTGAACCTGGGACATTCTGCATGCCAAGCAGGTGCTCTACCACTGAGCCAAAGCCCATCCCCAAATCAGACAAGGCCCAAAAGTACACAACATCCACAACCTTTGCTTATAAATTTCACTCACACCTTCTCTCCGCTCTCATATTCTGATCATACAAGGCCTTTCTAACAACCACCAAGTTCACACAATACAAAATTTGTAACATCTGTACAGGAAACTGCATGAACGCCATTAGTTGTATGTTGAGGAATGCACAGACATATCCATTTTGTCACATACATGTGCTGAGGGCAAAAAGCTGATAGGAAGAATGGTGATTTATTTAAAATGTGGTGTTGGAGGAGAGATTTACTGATGCTGTGGACTGCCAAAAAGACACATCAGTGGTTCTAGATCCAGTCAAGCCTGAACACTCCCTAGAAGTTAAGGTGACTAACCTGAGGCTGTCATACTTTGGTAACATTATGAGAAGACAAGAGTTGCCGGAAAAGACAATCATGCTAGGAAAAGTGGAAGGCAGCAGGAAAAGAGGAAGACCCAACAAGAGGTGGATTGACTATCAAGGAAGCCACGGCCTGCAAGATCTGAGCAATGGGACATTTTGGAGGTCATTAATTCATAGGGGTATCATAAGTTGGAAGCGACATGACACACACATGTTCAGTACATGCACATGTGCAATGGGAAACTACCACCAAGTAATGCCTTCTCGGCAACTGCGCATGTGGGCACACAGATACACACCGGTCCCACACGTCTGAGGAACAAACTACACACCATTTCACGCAATTCGGGAAACCTGCCCTTTGCCAAGCGAAATCTTCACTTTCAGAGATTTCATCTTTCATCGCCCACACACTTCCAAGTGTACTTCCACAATGGTAAATGCTCGAAACTTGTCTCTTGCCGCCACCACCCTGTCCTTTCAAAGAAAGCTAAGTTTCTTACGAAGTGGAATTCAACGCCCAAGACCACACGGAACGTGGCAGGGATGGTATCTGAGTCTCCACCAAATCAGGGCATACGAGCAGTTCCACTTTATGAACAAATTTGTTTCGCGCATTCACGGTAGGGCAGCTCCAACCACAAGGGAAGCTGCTCATCTTGACAGGCGGGACATGGGGAGAACAGAACGTTATCACATCAGCCACCAATTACTAGGAATGTAGGGTAGACGCGAGTACCACAGCTTCCTATGGGATTGGATGGGTTAGGATAGGCAAAGGAGCTCTAATTAAGTTTACAAGACAGACAAGATTTCCAGGGTTTCAGCTTTCGAGAGTCAAAGCTCCCTTCCTCCTGATGAAGGAAGAACTGACTCTGGAAAGCTTACACCTTAGAAACCTTGTTGGTCTCTATGTTGCTACTAGACCCAAATTTTGCTCTTCTACTGAAGACCAAGACAGCTGTGTGTGTGTGTTAAGTGCCACAAAGTCACTGCTGACTCTCAGAATCATAAGAGTTGGAAGGGACCACCAGGGTCATCTAGTCCAACCCCCTGCACAATGGAGGAAATTCCAAACTACCTCCCCCCAACACCCCTAGTGACCCCTATATGCCCAGAAGATGGCCAAGATGCCTCCCCTCTCATCTGGTAAGAAGTGGGGCTAGGGTTAGCACTTGGATGGGAGACCACCAAGGAATTCCTGGGTTGCTACGCAGAGGCAGGCAACGGCAGACCATCTTAAAACCCCTATGGGGTCGCCATAAGCAACCTGCGACTTGACAGCCCTTTCCACCACCAGGTATATTTGGGAGTTTTCTAAAAGGGGAACAAGACCAGTTTCTAGGCAGGGTGCCTATTGAAGATATGCCAGGAAGATTTGCTACGGGCACAGCAGTGCTTTGAGCGCATGAAGACACATGAAGCTGCCTTCTACTGAATCAGACCCTCAGTCCATCAAAGTCAGTATTGTCTACTCAGACCGGCAGCAGCTCTCCAGGGTCTCAGGCAGAGGTCTTTCACGTCACCTACTTGCCTGGTCCCTTTAAATGGAGATGCCAAGGACTGATCCTGGGACCTTTTGCATGCCAAGCAGATTCTCTACCATGGAGCCACAGCCCCTCCCCTAAAATAAATAGTAAAGCCATGAACACATGAAGCTGCCTTCTACTGAATCAGACCCTCGGTCCATCAAAGTCAGTATTGTCTGCTCAGACCAGCAGCGGCTCTCCAGGGTCTCAGGCAGAGGTCTTTCCCATCACCTACTTGCCTAGTCCCTTTAACTGGAGATGCCAGGGATTGAACCTGGGACCTTCTGCGTGCCAAGCAGATGCTCTACCACTGAACCACACCCCTCCCCCTTAGGGATATAAACAGTACATAAACCACAGGAAAGGCTTATTCCTTGCGATTCTACTGGGAGCACCTGCTGTCAGGCTGCCAAGATGTGAGAACATATCCTCCCCCCAGAACAATGGGTTCACACCTGGATGGGAGATTCAGAAACCAGAGGGGAGGGTCTCACCCAGATGATGCAGAGAGGAGTAATGGTTATCCAGAAGGGCCATATAATTGGGGGTGGGGGAGATACCAAAGCACATATTTGGAGTTGCTAAGGCGGGGGGGGGGGAGGCATTTGAAGTGTGTGTGTGCCAACCATACTCTTGCCTAGGGTTGTCAGCCGCCACCCCCTCTCCACCGGCAGGGGATGGGAGGCAGGGTTGCCAGATCCAGGTGGGGAAATTCCTGGAGATTTGGGGACCCCAGTGGGGCACACCCTCCAGAGCATCCATTTCCTCCAGGGGAGCTGATCTCTGACGTCTGGAGACAAGCTGGCATTCCAGGGGATCCCCAGGTCCCACCCGGAGGCTGGCATCCCTACTCTTCCCAGGGTATAGAGGGGGCTGGCTAGGAGGGTATTTGGGGATTCCTGCTGAATGGAGCCAAGGGTGGCGGCGGGGGCGGCAAAACCAACCGGGAGAAAGCATTTGTGGGCAGAGACGTGCCAACCAGAAGAGCCCATTTCCCCTATTGGATTATTTAAGGGGGGGTTTCAAAGGCCTCACTGGGTGCCCCAAGATGGGGGGGAAATACTTAGGTGGGCGAGATAATGGATGGGCGTTACTGGGGAGGGGTGTTTTCCTGCCGAAACCTTTAAAGAAATCTATTCTTCCTTAGGGTGAGAGAGAGGACATGCAGGGTGAGCGGGGGGGGGGGCTAATAATTGGGGGTTGCGTGGGGGGGTTTCCAGAACTCCTTCCTGTAGCATCCTGGCGGTAGGGTTGCCAACCTCCAGCCAGGACATGGAGATCTCCCGGAACGACAACCGACCTCCGGACCGAAGCACCTGGTCTCCCACCCACCCCCAGAAAAAACGGCAGCCGCAGAGGGTCAGCTCTGGACGGTCAGTGAAGCCCACCCCCTGAATTCCCAACCCCCCCCAAAAAACAATAATCTCCAGGAATTTCCCAAGATGGAAATGGCTACCCAAATCCTGGGGGTGGGCAGAGCTTGAGCGACAGGGACCCAAGGGTCAGGAGAGAGATGGATGGCTAGATTTGGGGGGGGGGGTCTTATGAGGAATTTTGGGGTATCTTATAAGGGATTTGCGGGGTATCTTACGAGGGATTTTGGGGGGTCTTACGAGGGATTTGGGGGTTTTTAAGAGGGGTTTTGGGGGGTCTTAAAAGGGATTTGGGGGGTCTTACAAGGGATTTGGGGGTTTTTGCTTGGGGAGGGGGTCTCACTCACCAGTGCAGGAGCTTGTGCTGCAGCTGCCCCGGGCGGCGCTCCGAGGAGCATTGGAGGCACCACATGGCCGGACGCCCCCCGGAGCCCCCGCCAGCACCGGGGAGGGAGGGAGGAAGGGGGACCCCCGTCGAGGCTCGGCTCCAAGGGGTTCGCGGCTGGCCGGCCGGCCGACACCCCGGCTCCTCCTCGGCAGCCTCTTGCACGCAAAGCCGGGGGGGAGGAGCCCGGGCGAGGCAGGGACCGCCCCCCTCCGCCCTCCCCGGCCATTGTCGGCTCCGCCGCTGCCCCCTCGCCGTCCTCGGCGGCCCGGACGCCTGGGGGTTTATGCATGGTTTTTTTAAAAAAATTGCATGGGTTTATGCATGGGTTGGTTTTTCCCCCCCATGGGCTTATGCATGGGTTTTGTCGTTTTTTGCATGGATTTATGCATGGGTTTTTTTTAATGGGTTTATGCATGGGTTCATGCATGAGTTTTGTGTTTGTTTGCATGGGTTTATGCATGGGTTGTTTGTTTTTTTGCATGGGCTTATGCATGGGTTTTGTCGTTTTTGCATGGATTTATGCATGGGTTGTTTTTTTAATGGGTTTATGCATGGGTTTTTTGCATGGGTTCATGCATGGGTTTTGTGTTTTTTTGCATGGGTTTATGCATGGGTTGGTTTTTTTTTGCATGGGCTTATGCATGGGTTTTGTCGTTTTGCATGGGTTTATGCATGGGTTGTTTTTTAATGGGTTTATGCATGGGTTTTGTGTTTTTTGCATGGGTTTATGCATGGTTTTTGTGTTTTTTGTATAGGTTTATGCATGGGGTTTGTTGTTGTATAGGTTGTTGTTTTTTGTCTTAGATTTGCTGCTTTGTCGATGCACGTTTTCCCCATCCGAAATCTTAACACTCACAAATAAGCCCCCCATGCAGAGTTTGGAGAATTCGGATGGGGGAAATGTGCATCTAGTAGCGGCAAATCCAAGGCAAAACCTCCCGTGCACAAATGGCCTGGGGTTCCCCCTTCCCCCCCTTTAATCGGAGGGAGAAGCAAAGAGAGGGGGACCCAGATTAGGGTTGCCAACTTCCAGGTAATGGCTGGAGATCTCCCGCTATTGCAACTTATCTCCAATCGATAGAGATCAGTTCCCCTGGATAAAACGGCTGCTTTGGCAATTAGACTCTATGGCGTTGAAGTCCCTCCCCAAATCCCGCCCTCCTCAGGCTCCGCCCCAAAAACCTCCGATGGCAACCCTAATTGTGGATGATAAATCCTTTGTTTATTAATAAATTTATTTTGTTGATTTCTTTGGTTTACTTTACTTATTGGACATCAAATCACAGCTGACTTATGACGACTTTGTAGGGTTTTCAAGGCAAGAGACATTCAGAGGTGGTTTGCCATTGCCTACCTCTACCCTGGACTTCCTGGGTGGTCTCCCATCCAAGTACGAACCAGGGCCGACCCTGCTTCGCTTCTGAGATCTGAGGAGATCGGGCTAGCCTGGGCCATCCAGGTCGGGGCATCTTCACTTACACCCTATCCTTCTCCCCAGTGGGAGATCCAATGTGGCTCACTTCCATTTCGCTTTCCGCCATTTCATCCTCACAACAACCCTGTGAGGTAGGCTAGGCTGTGAACATGTGAAGGGTCCGAGGTCACCCAGCCAGCTTCTACTGCAGAGTGGGAATTCAGATCCTAGGCTGACACCCAGGGGTGTCGAACTCATTTGTTACGAGGCCATGTGTACCATAAAATTTAATGCCAGGTACTGGAGATGACGCAGGCAAAGACAATTAATGATAGTATTTTTACTAAAAATACAAACATGCTTAAAACAATAACACTCCTACAGTATTTTCTTTTATTTGACAGTCTTTGATCATTGGCACCTTGGGAATAGGGTGGTGGTGGCTCCCTCGGCTGGCTCATGGTGCAGACAACAGCTGTCAAGGGGCTGGATCCGGGCCATATGTTTGACACCCCTGCTCTAACCACTGTATCACACTGGCTCTCCAGGCAAAACTCTTTAGGGAAGGAGGCAGTTAACGTGGTGGGGTTTTTTTTGCCAGCCAACCCTCCCCAGGTTCCAAAAGGAGGAGTTGGAACTAAATCAGGAAAAGAGGAGAGAGCTGGGACTACATCTCCAGCCGTGAGAAGAAAAGACCCCAACGTGGCAGCTGGCATTAGCCTGGACATGTAAGAAAGACTTGTGCAATCCGCCTTGAGTGTGAAAGGTAGGCTATAAATAATGCAAACAAACGCCACGAGGAAGTCAACGCCGTATGGATATCCCATCTCTCTGTCACAGCACTGATAGACCTATTCTCCCTGAATTTGCTTGTGCCCTTTGAATGCAAAAAATGAATGAATGAATGAAGTAAAAAGCCATCCCAGGCTATGATATCTTGCAGCATGCATTGCATGAAAAAAAAATCCTTTCTTTGGTCTGTTCTCAATCGACTGCCCATCGATTTCACCGGTGACCACAAATCCCAGTGTAACATTTTGCAGTAAGGCCATTTAATAACCTCAACCACTATCTTGCCTGTTGGCGCCCACCCAATTAAGAGTCTCTGGCCGGCTGGTGACGGCATTAGACAAACGCAAAACTGCACGCATGCGCGTACACACGCACATATGACCTGGCTGAAGCATGCCTCCATATCTGATACAGACCACAGATTTATAGAAGACACATAAACCTGAACAAAAAATATTGTATATAAATATAAAATATTTATACTGCTAATGTTTATATTGCTGCTAATTGGGGAAACTCAGGTGTAGATCAAGAGTACAGGTGAGGCCCCAATATGGCAAACAGTGCCCTCTGCGGGCTGACTGAGGTTGGAAAAACAGTAGGGTTGCCAGGTCCCTCTTTGCCACCGGCGGGAGGTTTTTGGGGAGGGCAGAGGAAGCTCATGCAGGGGAGAAGAGGGGTAATTTTAAAAACTGCATTAAGAAAAGGATCGAGGGAGAATAAAAGCAGCTGCTGTGCAGACAGCTGCTGCTGCAAAATGTGATTTTTATCTGTACAGCCAATCCGAATTCCCTGCTGGGCAGAAGCTTCGCCTAGGGTTGCCAACCTCCAGGCAGTGAATGTGAATACCAATTTATAATACAATTTCTGTATATCTATAGGTAGTTTTATTTATTACAAATAACAATAGGTTGTTAATGTTAGCAGCAACGTGTTTGAACATGTTTGCTGTTACAACTGATCTCCAGGTGAGAGAGATCCGTTCCCCTGGAGAAAATGGCCACTTTGGCAATTGGACTCTATGGCATCGAAGTCCCTCCTCTCCCCAAACCCTGCCCCCCAGGCTCCGCCCCAAAAACCTCCCGCAGGTGGGGAAGAGGGACTTGGCAACCCTAGCCTTGCCTGACTCCACCCACTTTCTAAAATCACTTCCTGGTAGGGTTGCCAACTCTAGGTTGGGAAATACCTGGGGATTTTGGGGGTGGAGCCGGAGGGGTTTGGGGAGGGGAGGGACTTCGATGGAGTATAAAGCCATAGAGTCCGCCAGTCAAAGTGGCCATTTTCTCCAGGGGAACTGATCTCTGGGTCTAATCCCATGGGCACCACATTTGGGACCCCTGTTCTAGCATGAGCTCAGAGCCCACCTGAGTCCTTGCAACAGGTTAGGGTGGGCTATAAACAGGGTCAGCTGGGGGGTGGGGGCCGTTCGTCTGGCCCTCAAGCCCAAAGAGGTACTCAAAATTAAACACTTGTTAAATGTTAAAATCAAATTAAGTCTCACCCTTTGTTTTGTTTTCAAGCGTTGTTATATTTTTTAAAAATTGTGTCATGGGTGTGTGTGTTAAGTGCTGTCAAGTCGCTTCCAACTCATGGCGACCCTATGAATCAAAGTCCTCCAAAATGTCCTGTCTTTGACAGCCTTGCTCAGATCTTGCAAATGGAGGGCTGTGGCTTCCTTTATTGAGTCCATCCATCTCTTGTTGGGTCTTCCTCTTTTCCTGCTGCCCTCAGCTTTTCCTAGCATGACTGTCTTTTCCAGCGACTCTCGCCTTCTCACAATGTGACCAAAATACGATACCCTCAGCTTAGTTAGGGGGTCCAAGCTCTCCTCACGACCTGAGTTCGATCCCGACGGGAGTCGGTTTCAGGTCGCCGGCTCAAGGTCGACTCAGCCTTCCATCCTTTCGAGGTTGGCAAAATGAGCACCCAGCTTGCTGGGGGTAAAGGGAAGACGACTGGGGAAGGCCCTGGCAAGCCACCCCGTAAAACGAAGTCTGCCTTGGAAACGTCGGGATGTGACGTCACCCCGTGGGTCAGGAATGGGTCGGTGCTTGCACAGGGGACCTTTACCTTTTCAGGGGGCCATAAAAGCTGGAAACGGGTTTGGGTTTTAATTTCCAATAAAAAAATAAACATCTCTGTTTTTAATTCCCAGGAAAGAAACCGCCTCACGCTAACATACATGCATGTACACGTTTGCAACACATGAATGCCCGAATCTACAATGCACACGCGCGCTCTTCCAAAACAACGATGGTAAAAATATCTTGTATACACGCTCCATCTTAGACGAACAACGGGGCAGTGTCCAGCGCACCCGCTCAGTTCAGTGTTTCCCTAGTTTATCACCACATTATTCTTGTGCCGCTGGTTCAATGCGACCCATAGATCCCTGTCCCCCCTCCTTCCCGTGGCCGCCCCGCCGCCGCCCCCCTCCGTCTCCCCCTCCCCAAACAACCGACAACAACTCCAGAGCGAGGAAATTATTGATGAGGCCGAGCAGGCCTCAGAAGTGGTTGCCATGGGGATGAGCGGAGGGGGGGACCAAGACACTGGGTTGCCATGGCTACCGCCGTCACCAGGGTGATGCTATGGGAGCCGGCGGAGATGCTCAGAGGCCCGAAGACGGCGGGGGCATGCGGGCAGGGTTTTAGGGGGAGAGACGAACAGAGAGAGATCCCCTCCCGTCGGGGCCTGATCACGGCAGGAGGGGAGGATCTGGGAGATCCGCACAAAGAAGGGACATTCTCTGATTTTTGGTCTCCGAGTGATGCTCCAGCCCCAGAGTAGGAACTACATTTGACCCCACCCCACCCCGCACGCACACACACTTTAATGGTCACGCACACATGAACCTCGTGGCGTAGAGTGGTCAGCTGCAGCACTGCAGTCCAAGCTCTGCTCGCGACCGGAGTTCGATCCCGACGGGAGTCGGTTTCAGGGAGCCGGCTCAAGGTTGACTCAGCCTTCCATCCTTCCAAGGTTGGTAAAATGAGTACCCAGCTTGCTGGGGGTAAAGGGAAGATGACTGGGGAAGGCACTGGCAAACCACCCTGCAAACAAAGTCTGCCTAGGAAACGTCGGGATGTGACGTCACCCCATGGGTCAGGAATGACCCGGTGCTTGCACAGGGGACCTTTACCTTATCTTTACACATTAACACATGAAGCTGCCTTACACTGAATCAGACCCTTGGTCCATCGAAGTCAGAAATGTCTGCTCGGACCGGCAGTGGCTCTCCAGGGTCTCAGGCGGAGGTCTTTCCCATCACCTACTTGCCTGGTCCCTTTCACTGGAGATGCCGGGGATTGAACCTGGGACCTTCTGCATGCCAAGCAGATGCTCTCCCACTGAGCCATGGTGGAAAGCGGTGGAATGGCAACCAGGAAACAATTCAGGGATGCCGGCCTGCAGGTGGGACCTGGGGATCCCCCCAGAAATACAGCTCATCTCCAGAGATCAGTTCCTCTGAAGAAAATGAATGCGTTGGAGGGTGTACTCTAAGGCAGCGTGGTGTAGTAGTTAAGAGCGGTGGTTTGGAGCGGTGGACTCTAGTCTGGAGAGCCTGGTTTGATTCCCTGCTCCTCCACATGAGTGGCGGATGCTAATCTGGCGAACCGGGTTGGTTTCCCCACTCCTACTCATGAAGCCAGCTGAACGATCTTGGGCTAGTCACACTCTCTCAGCCCCACCTACCTCACAGGGTGTCTGTTGTGGGGAGAGGAAGGGAAGGTGATTGTAAGCCGGTTTGAGATTCCTTAAAGGTAGAGAAAAGCAGGGTATAAAAACCAACTCCTCCTTCTTTGTGCCCCACTGAGGTCCCAGGTCTCCTCAGGCTCCACCTCCCAAATCTCCAGAAATGTCCCAACCTGGATCTGGCAACCCTACTCCCAGCCCCCAACCGTGGCCAGGGAGGCCAACCTGGATCTGGCAACCCTAGCTCTAGTTCATAGTAGGGAATTAGGATTGCTAATAAGGTTGCCAGCCTCCAGGTGGTGGCTGGAGATCTCCAGCTATTACAACTGATCTCCAGATGACAGAGATCAGCTCACCTGGAGAAAATGTCTGCTTTGGAAGGTGGACTCCATTGATGCCCCTCCGCTCCCCAAACCCCACCCTTTTCAGGCTCCGCCCCCAAAATCTCCAGGTATTTCCCAACCCGGAGCTGGCAATTAGGGCTGCCAACCTCCAGGTGGTGGCTGGAGATCTCCCGCTATTACAACTGATCTCCAGGGGACAGAGGTCAGTTTGCCTGAAGATAATGGCTTCTTTGGAGGGTGGACTCTATAGCATTATACCACATGGAATTCCCTCCCCTCCCCAAACCCCACACTCTTCAGGCTCCATTCCCAAAATCTCCAGGCATTTCCCATTGTTACTATCTGTATCCCAGCTGGGAACCTGTTGACTCTGTAGTAGATGCTGTGAAAAGTTGGCTGAACAATTGCTGAATAACTGCTAGGATTAAATGATATAATATCCCAAATTGGGAATATTGGAGAGTTATATATGCAGTTATATTAAGTATCCCTATGGGGACTTTATGGGAAATTGTGAAAATATGCATACGTTGAATTTGGAATAAGCGTATGCACTGCTGATGATATAAGTGGGATTGAGGAAGACTGCGAAACGATTGTATCCCTTTTTACTCTTCAGTTTGAAGATACCATTTTTGGACAGATTGATACTGGATACCATTTATGTGGACTTCTTCATAAATATTGTGCATACTTTATTTCATTGGCACTGTATATATCTTTCACTTGTTGCTTGTAGTTAGTTAATACAATTTTGTTATGCGATGGTTATGTCAGCTGTTTCCTGTACTAATTTCCTAACCTTGGTGTAAGTACAGAGATGTTCTTTTTGTTGAGAACCTCCAGGTGATGGCTGGAGATATCCCACTATTACAACTGATCTCCAGGGGACAGACATCAGTTTGCCTGAAGATAATGGCTTCTTTAGAAGATGGACTCCATAGCATTATACCCCATAAAATTCCCTCCCCAAACCCCGCCCTCCTCAGGCTCCATTCCCAAAATCTCCAGGCATTGCCCAACGCAGAGCAAGCAACCCTAGTTGCCAACCACCAGGTGGGCCCTGGAGAGCTCCAGGAATTACATCTGATCTCCAGGCTACAGAGATCAGTTCCCCAGAAGAAATGGCTACTTTGCAGGGAGGACAGTATGGCATTATACTAGGGTTGCCCGGTCCCTCTTCGCCACCGGCAGGAGGTTTTTGGGGTGGAGCCTGAGAAGGGCAGGGTTTGGGGAGGGGAGGGACTTCAATGCCATAGAGTCCAAAGGCCAAAGCAGCCATTTTCTCCAGGTGAACTGATCTCTATCGGCTTGAGGTCAGTTGTAATAGAAGGAGATCTCCAGCTACTACCTGGAGATCTGAATGGAAACAACAACACCAAGCTAAAGAATGGAACTATATATAATGAAACGGACAAGAAACATACACAAAATACTACAATATAGCAATCTATAGAGTCTAAGCACACATATAAACAACCATTACAGTCCAACCTCACGAGGAGGTAAATAAGACAGAGAAATCCAACAAGGCGGGAAGAATATTGGTGGTTGGGTAAGTGTGGATGCTGAACAATGATCCAAAATGGATCAAAAGGGTCCAAAAGAGGTTTTAAAAAGGAGACGGTTGTTCCGGATACAAATTAGGAGTCCGTTTCTGCCAAAGGCTTCATCGGCCATTCAGTTTCGGAAGTGCCTGTGCCAAGTGCGATGCTTTGAATTTAATATGGCAAGAGGCTTAAATGTCCCATGAAATAACTGAATACTATGCACCGACCCTTCTTGTCTATTTCGTTATATATTGTTCCATTCTTTAGCCTGGTGGTGTTGTTTTCGTTCAAACCACCTGGAGGTTGGCAACCCTTACATTATACCCTGCTGAGGTCTCTCCCCTCCACAAATCCCACCCTCCTTAGGCCCCGCCCCCAAATCGCCAGGAATTTACCAACCTGGAGTTGGCAACGCGAGAAAAACGAGAGGCGGGGAAGGACAGATTCCCAGGATTCCCAGTTCCTGGTCCCCAATTTACGTGAAAGGGAGAAAGTCCAGGGGAACCCGGAGCAGAGCCCACGCCTGAGGGAGGAGGACCAGAAAAAGAGGATACAGGAGTCAAAAGGCAAGGTTTCTTTATTCCTGGGCTGCTCCTGTGTCATCCTGCCTCCCCTCCAAATGGCACCCCTAAATAGAACAGCAGTTTGGAGTCTCCAGAAAGGTTGCATGGCAACTCCTCCAAAATAGCTCATCCACTGAAAGACTCCAAAAAGGGTGGGGGAGAGAGATTTTAGTGTCAGGCGGCTCAACAAATAAATGCTCAGCGCCAAATAACTCTTTAGACTTTGCCATTCCGGTCACCGTTGGAGCAAAGAGCATCTCTACACCTTCAGAAATCACAACGGGTAGTGGCTTCATAAGCTATTAGACTTGGCGTTGATGTCAAAACTGACGCACCTGATGAAAAGAACCCATTAGATTACTTCAAGATGAAATGGTAACCAGTATATGATAAATACCTGGGCCAGACATCTCTGCTAGAGGCAGGACATAAGATATGCTATCTACTGATATTATGTATTAGAAAATGAGTTTTAGTTTATTGTTAGAATTAAGGTTATCAAACTATAAAAGTAAAGGTCCCCTGTGCAAGCACTGGGTCATTCCTGACCCATGGGGTGATGTCCCATCTCGACGTTTCCAAGGCAGACTTTGTTTACAGGGTGGTTTGCCAGTGCCTTCCCCAGTCATCTTCCCTTTACCCCCAGCCAGCTGGGTACTCATTTTACCGACCTCGGAAGGATGGAAGGCTGAGTCGACCTTGAGCCGGCTCCCTGAAACCGACTTCCGTCAGGATCGAACTCAGGTGGTGAGCAGAGCTTGGACTGCAGTACTGCAGCTTACTACTCTGTGCCACGGGGCCCCTTATCAAACTATATTGAGGTATTATTGGGTATTTGATTAATTATTATTTACTAAGTGCTTTTATATATTTTGCAAAGCATTTTATAAGAGGATAGAAAATTTTGTAAAGGGCATCATAAAGAACTAGTTCAAGATTTGAAGGGGCGAGAATAAGGTTGATATATCAATGTATTAATCTGCAAAGCTTGAACTCAGGCATGTGTTTGGTTTTCCTTTCTTTACCCTCTTTTGTTTTTGTACCCCATTATATATAAAATAAATTATTTTTTTAAAAAAGAAATAACGGGTACGGGGTTTTTGCACATGTGGAGGTTAGCCAGCCTCGGTGGGTCAGGGGCTGTTATTCCCCCCCCCCCAACGTGCACACAGATGCCAACACAAAGACTGAGACACACACCGCCAGCAGAAAAACACATGCCTTCTGACATACGGAGTGACAACATCGGCAAAGATGGGCACGTACTGACTCAGCCGTCAGCAGAAGCTGACTCGCAAAACCTCTGTCTGCGTTTCCGGGCATGACTGCCCCGTCCTCAGATCCATCGATAACATAAATATCAGTGGAATACACAGAATATTCTGGATACACAGTGCACGTCCCAAAGTCATGTTGCCCCATGGCCTAGATCCACAAAGAGCCAAAATATGTACACCACCAGCAAATTGGTGGGATACCAACAGTATATGAACCCTCGAGTGTCCATAAACACACATTATGTTGTTTGGCTCTGGAAGGTAATATTCATATTCAGCAATGATCTAATACCCTGGATGTTCAAAATACTTTACATATATTTCTTTGGAAATCTTCACAACAGCCCTGTAAAGTAGGCCAGCCTTACTGTCCTTGTATTGCAAATAGGGAGGAGAGGCACAGAGAACAATGGCATGCCCAAGGCAAAAGAGAGATCACGGTTCGGGTTGCCAGCTCTGGGTCAGAAAATACCTGGAGATTTTGGGGGTGGAGCCTGAGGAGGGTGGGGTTTGGGGAGGAGAGGGACTTCAACTGAAGTGTAACGCCATAGAGTCCACCTTCCAAAGCGGCCATTTTCTCCAGGCGAACTGATCTCTGTTGCCTGGAGATCAGTTGTAATCCCAGGAGATCTCCAGTTACCACCAGGAGGTTACAACCAAAGCAAACTCAAGCTGCTATTAATACTGGTACAAAACCTTGCAGCCCCAATGGTCAAAATAATTTAAAACAACAATCAAAAAGTGTGCTGTAGACTCCACATTGTAAATGCAGCCATGTATATTTAGCCAACATATATGTGGTCAATTTCATAATTCAATTTCAAGAATCCAACTCATGCAGTATAAAGTCTGTGAAATGCGTTACAGTCCTCAAAAGTCCAATATTGTGGGCATAACGGCGATGAACATCCAATGATATAATCATGGGCACATTGAAGACTGTAACGCATTTCACGGACTTTACACTGCATGAGTTGAATTCTTGAAATTTAATGATGAAATTGACCACACGTATGTTGGCTAAATATACGTGGCTGCATTTATAATGTGGAGTCTATAGCACACTTTTTTATTGTTTAAAATTGTTTTGGCCATTGGGGCTGCAAGTTTTTGTGCCACCTGGAGGTTGGCAACTCCAGCTACCACCTAGAAGTTGGCTGAGATGAGATTCGAACCAGGGATTGGCTAATCTATGCCTCAAACGTACAGGCACCACACTAAGTGGGGGGGGGTCATTTCTTTTTTGGGGGCTCATTTGTACTACTCATAACCCACCCACCCCCACAAAGCTACCCCGTAGCAGACACCCTAGTGCAGAATACACAATGAGAGGCACGAAACTTACAACATGCCGATGAGCCAATAGGCCACCCAAAGCCCATCTCAGCGTTTGTTAGTTGATCTGCTTTGCAGAACCAAATCTGGAAGGCACAACGGCAATGCACCGAATCAGCCGGCTGAGTTGTGTAGCAGCAAGATAACTGGCAAACTCACCATCTGATAGTTCTACGCCCCCGACCAGCGTCCACCCCCAGCCAAAACAACCCGCCAAAGGTAAACCTCAGTCCTAACACACAGGAATTATTTGCCCGGTAGCTGTCAGAATACACAATGCGCATCCCAAAGTTCATGGCATATATTTGCAAAGCGCCTCTGGGTTAGAGGCAGCTGTTTCTATTCACCTGCCTCGCTTGGCCTCCTTTAGCAATCTAAGTACTTCCTGAGAAGCAAAACCAGACCTACAGTAAACCAGAACAGGTTAAGGAAATTAATTCTGCGGGTTCATGAAGTTGTCTTATGCTGAATCAGACCCTTGGTCCATCAAGGTCAGTAATGTCTACTCAGACTGGCAGCTGTTCTCCAGGGTCTCAAGTAGAGAGAGGTCTTTCACATCAACTCCTGCCTGAACCTTTTTTAACTGGAGAGGCTGATGTCTGAACGTGGGACCTTCTGCATGCCAAACAGATGCTCTACCACTGAAGCATAGCCCCTCCCCAAAGGAGGAGGAGGAGGAGCAGGAGGAGGAGGAAGAAGAAGAAGAAGAGGAGGAGGAGGAGTTGTTGGTTTTTATATGCCAACTTTCTCTACCGGCTTACAATCTCCTTCCCTTCCTCTCCCCACAACAGAACAGACACCTTGTGAGGTCGGTGGGGCGGAGAGAGTTCAGAGAGAACTGTGTCTAGCCCAAGGTCACCCAGCAGGCTTCATGTGGGGAAGCCAACCCAGTTCTCCAGATTAGAATCCGCCGCTCCTAACCACTACACCCGCAGATACTCCAGCCTGTAATTTTTACTCGAGATGAAATTCAACTGCTGCTTCTCCAACACACCTCCCTTCTTCCTTCTCTCCCTCCCCTCCCAACCTGGTGCTTCCCTCAATCATGCCAAGCCCAGGAAACCTTTCTTGCTTACCCCACAACGGCCTCCTTATTCCCATCCACAACCAACAGCCTCCTGCAACGCAAGTCAGAGGGGTTAATCCGTGCCAGACGGGAGGGGAAAGCAGGGCAGGGAATCAGCCTGGTCTCTTCTGCTGCCCGGGATACACCACAACAGGGCTCGGGGCCAGACCGGCTGCAGGACGTTCCAGTCGGACCTGTCTGGGCCGGGGAGGGGTTGCTTCGGCCAGTATCGCTCGGTTGGCTCAGCACCTGCCCGACTCACCTGACACAATCGGACAGGCGGGAACGTCTTCCCCATGCCCTGGCCGCTGGCCAAAGAGAACACTGCCCAAAAATTTTCCGACAAGCCTTCTGATGTACAGCCGACATGTGCAACCATACTCAGTCGCTTACACAACATAAAAAACACACTGCTTCTCTTCCGTACGCGCACAGTGTGCCAAAATAGCACCTCATGTGCAAGCTCCTAGTGTTGTTTTAATGATGTTTGTTGGGGGGGGTTGATTTTAATGGTTTTAAAATGTGGTTTTATCTTGTATGTATCATGTATCATTTGAGAGTGTGGTACAGTGGTTAAAGTGTGCCAAAAGTATGGAAAAGGACTTCAATGCCATAGAGTCCAATGGCCAAAGCGGCTATTTTCCCCAGGGGAACTGATCTCTATCGGCTGGAGATCAGTTGTAATAGAAGGAGATCTCCAGCCAGTACCTGGAGGTTGGCAACCCTAGGCAAAACCCATGCTGTTGGGTGTTGGGAAGCGCTGGAGGAGGGTCTTCTGTTTGAAAAAATGGGGCTTTCAGGTAGGGCAGGGCAGCCTTTAACCGAGTGCCTTTTGCCGGAGTTACGACAACGGCCCCCGGACCGAACCGGGTAGGCCCAGAGGGGATCCAGCCGGCGGCCGTTCCTGGTAGTGTGTTTGTTGTGATAACACAGATCTTGCAGCAAACGGCGGAGGAGACCAAGGCTTGGGATCGCCAGCTCCGAGGGTACAGATCAGAGTTCTCCAGATCAGAGTCCACCACTCCAAACCACTGCTCTTAACCACTACACCACACTGGCTCCTATGGTACATATTTACTGCATGTATTGTACTGCTCTACTGCATTGTCTTCTAATTCTGTCATTCCATTCTCTGCATCGTTTTCATATTAGTTCTGATGCTTTCCCCCCATTGTTTCTAATTTTTCTAATCTTAGTCCTATTGCAATGTTTATGAGAGATCTCACGCTTGTCATGCCATTTGATTGCTAAGGTTGCCAACTCCAGGATGGAACATTCCGGGGAAATCTGGAGGTTGTGGGTCGTGTTTGGGAAGGGGAGGGACCTCAGAAGGGTGTAATACCATAGAGCCCACCATCGAAAACAGCCATTTTCTCCAGGGGAACTGATCTCTGTCGTCTGGAGATCACTTATCATTCCAGATCTCCAGGTCCCACCTGGAGGTTGGCAAAGCTATTGATCACATCGTTTTATACTGCATGATTCTCCTGGAGCCTCAGTGAGAAAGTTCTACTATAAATATAGTAAGTAAGTACATAAATAGATTTCCATCACAATTAGGGTTGGCAGGTCCCTCTTCGCCACCGGCAGGAGGCTTTGGGGGCGAAGCCTGAGGAGGGGGGGTTTGGGGAGGGGGGATTTCAATGCCATAGAGTTCAATTGCCAAAGCGGACATTTTCTCCAGGTGAACTGATCTCTATCAGCTGGAGATCAGTTGTAACAGCAGGAGATCTCCAGCTAGTACCTGGAGGTTACAATACCAGAAGGGGAGTGGTACCTGGAACACACATATACATAAAGTCCCACTGGTGGTACTTTATCAGTGGTACTTTATGTCTATGTGAGTACCTGGAGGTTGACAACCCTAATCACAATTTATTTGTCCGCAATATTTATAACCCACTTCCCCCCCCCCAAAGGACCTTGTGCGTGTTATGTGCCCCAAAGTCCCTTCTGACTTACAGTGACCCTATGAGTTCGTGACCTCCAAAATGTCCGATCTTTAACAACCGTTTCCAAATCTTGCAAACTGAAGGCTGTGGCTTCCTTGATTGAGTCAATCCATCTCATGTTGGATCTTCCTCTTTTCCTCTTAGAATGTAAAAAGCAGAACTCTCACACAGATCTCAGCTCCCTCTCCCTTTCATTGTACAAATTAAGCATGGCCCTCTCCTCCCTTAGTATACCGAGCACATAATTCAATTCTTCTTTTACTTGTAAAGGTTATAGTCACGGTGGTACTCCTGCACGGGTAAACCTTGTGCTGGTACTAATTTCAGGGTTGCCAACCTCCAGGTGGTGGCTGGAGATCTCCTGCTATTACAACTGATCTCCAGCCGATACGGATCAGTTCCCCTGGAGAAAATGGCCGCGTTGGCAATTGGACTCTACGGCATTGAAGTCCTTCCCTTACCCAAACCCCGCCCTCCTCAGGCTCTGCCCCAAAAAACTCCAGGTATATCCCAACCAGGAGCTGGCAACCCTATACTAATTGGAGTGCCCCCAAGGGAAGAATAGAAATCTTATAAATAAATGATTTCCCATAATTGTTCGTTTTCATTCCCTGAATTCACTCTTGTAGTAATAACCATTGCCGGCCAACCAACGGTCACCTTCCCAGGCCTTGGCAAGTGAATTCCAAGGACTAACTTATTCTCCCATCTGCCTCTTTGGATCTGTCTGTGTTCCCTGGGCCTTGACTCGCTAGCCCAATCTTATCAAATCTTGGAAGCTAAGGAGTGTTGGCCCTGGTTAATATTTGGATGGGAGACCACCAAGGAAGTCCAGGGTTGCTACACAGAGGCAGGCAATGGCAAAACCACCTCTGCTCGCCTCTTGCCTTGGCCAAGATGGCTCAGGCTAGCCTGCTCTCGCTAGGTCTCTACAGCTAAGCAGGGTCAGTCCTGGTTAGTACTTGGATGGGAGACCACCCCCAAAAAAGGTCAAGGGTCACTACGCAGAGGCAGGCAATGGCAAACCACTTCTGAACATCTCTTGCCTTGACCTGGATGGCCCAGGCTAGCCTGATCTCACCAGGTCTCCAACGCTAAGCAGGGTCAGTCCTGGTTAGTACTTGGATGGGAGACCACCAAGGAAGCCCAGAGTCGCTACGCAGAGGCAGGCAATGGCAAACCACCTCTGTTCCTCTCTTGCCTTGAAAACCCTACGGAGTGGCCATAAGTTGCGACTTGATGGCATTTTCCACCACCACCAAGTTCCCCGGTCACCCACAGGCACCCATGACTCATGCCACCCACCCACTTGGTCCTACCAAGCTACAACCATTGGCAGAGGCGATCGCACAGTGTCGGCACTGAAGACACCATCAGGGCTTTCCGTTTCTTGGTTCTGGGGAGGAGGGTAGTGAAGAGAGTAGGGTGAGAATCGGGCACGCGGTACAGAAGTGGAGACCTGTGTGGATCTGCACAAAGAGCAGGAAGCAGCTTGAGAGACTCTCTTCTCTAAACTACCAAGTGTGGACTTTGTGAACCACAGCAGTCTGTTCACACTGAGGCCAACCAGGTGCCTCTAGGAAGCCCCCAAACTAGATGACTGCCGCAGCATTATCCTGCCTGGATTCCACAGCACCTAATATAATAGGCCTGCTCCTCTGACCCTGGAGAGAATAGGGATGCATCATGACTAGTATCCATTTTTACTAGTAGCCATGAATAGCCCTCTCCTCCATAAGAACATAAGAAAGGGCATGCTGGATCAGACCCAGGCCCATCAAGTCCAGCAGTCTGTCCACACAGGGGCCAACCAGGTGCCTCTAGGAAGCCCAAAAACCGGACAACTGCAGCAGCATTATCTTGCCTGGGTTCCACAGCACCTAATGTAATAGGCCTGCTCCTCTGATCCTGGAGAGAATAGGGATGCATCATGACTAGTATCCATTTGGACCAGTAGCCAAGGATAGCCCTCTCCTCCATGAAAATGTCCACTCCCCTCTTAAAGCCTTCCAACTTGGCAGCCATCACCACATCCTGGGGCAGGGAGTTCCACAATTTAACTATGTGAACCTAAGAGAACCCGCTAGACGCTGTTTTTCTAGACACAGCCACTGCTCGTGCCGAAACAGCTGAACCACCTCTTTCCAAGTTGGCATTTGCACCTCAGCTTCCACGATGCACGCCGCCTTCCTACCCTCGACCACCCCCTTATCTTTCTCACCTCCATTAGGGATGCATCTGTGGCCCCATCCTCCGTACGGTATGTCAGGGTGTAGCTTCCAGCCGGAACTCCGCATCCGAGACGCGGCCGAAAGGTCTGTCCCTGCCTGACCACATCCCTTTTCTGCTTCCTCCCCGGCTCCTTCCTCTCCACCCAACCGCCTCGGTTAAACAACCACCGCACGGCCACATCCACGAACATTCCCGCACTAACCCATCTAGCAAGTTGTGGTGCGCACGACAACCGGCTCACCTAACCCAAGACGCTTTGCCGCCCGGGGCACAGACTCGAAACGGCGCCGGCCACGGATGCCCACGCAGTTTCAACATCAGCTGGAAAGTTCTCCCGCACGCCTCCTGTCCGCTGCGGTGCAGGAGAACCTCCCAGCGGACTGGGTCCCACAAGTCAGATGCGCGCTGTCTCCCGGCTCCGGCTGGCGCCCCGAAACCACCGCCTCGCCTCGCCTCACGGCAGAGCTGCCGCTGCCAATGCCCGGGCAGATGTCAAATTTGCCAGCTGACCAACCTGGCTGTGAACCTCCTCCCAAGGAGTACCCCCCTGCAGGGACTGGAGGAGCCTGTTGAACCGGAAGAGGCGGCTTGCCTTGCATGCATTCCAAGCATAGCTAAGGAGGAAGCGACACATGCATTCCTCGGGCTGTTCCTCTCCCCTGAGTCATTATTTCCTCTCCATACAAGACCTGTCCTCTCAGCGCTTAGTTGGTTCTCCTTTCGTGCACCCTCGGCAGGACTGACAGCAGCTGCCACCTGTTTCCACAGCCAGGAAGTGAGTAGTATCAAAGGGTGGCTTTCTTGACACCAGCATCCCCCCCCCCAAAAAAAATGCGGTTAGAATTATGCTTTGAAATCCATCTCCTTTCATACATCCCTGTGTGGAGCCAGCGTGGTGTAGTGGTTAAGAGTGGTGGTTTGGAGCGGTGGAGTCTGGAGAATAGGTATGCAACATAACTAGTATCCATTTGGACTAGTAGCCATGGATAGCCCTCTCCTCCATGAACATGTCCACTACCCTCTTAAAGCCTTCCAAGTTGGAAGCCATCACCACATCCTGGGGCTAATCTACAATTTAACTATGCGTTGTGCGTTGTGGGAAGAGATACTTGCTTTTTATCTGTTTTGAATGTCTCACCCTCCAGCTTCTGCAGATGACCCCGCGTTCTAGTATTATAAGAGAGGGAGAAAAGCGTCTCCCTGTCCACTCTCTGGACATGTTTTAACTCAGGGGTGTCGAACTCATTCGTTACGAGGCCAGATATGATATCAATGTCACTTGGTTGGGCCGGGCCAAGTGTAGTATAAAATTTAATGCCAGGTACCGGAGATACAAACTTTATACAAACTTTACAGCGGACACAGGCAAAGCCAATTAACAATATCATTTTTTACTTTATTTTTACTTAAAATACAAACAAGCTTAAAACAAGAACACTCACAGTATTTTCTTTCATTTAACTGTCTTTGATAATTGACACTTCGGGAATGGGGGTGGTGGCTTCGGCTGGCTCGCGGGCCGAATAGGAGCCCTCAAGGGGTCAGATCTGCCCCCCCCCTGGGCCTTATATTTGACACCCATGTTTTAACTTATTATTGCAAGCAGCCTTGAACCAACAGGAAAGCCAGGATATAAATGTTTGAATGAATGAATGAATGAATGAATGAATGAATGAATGAATGAATGAATAATTCGTTCCTGCAAGATGTGTGCAGGATATTTTCTGGGAGGGTTTTGCCTTCCCGGTGGATCATGCCCATTCTAGAGCTGCTGTCCTTGATAAACAGCCTGCCTCCACCCCGCGGAGGTAGCTGCCTCATCTTGCCTAAGAGCAAGAATAGACACAACTATTAAATTCACGTGAACGTGCTGCTGATGGATCAGCAGCGACGCAAGAAGGAATCCCAGTGGACCGAGTCTTGGTTTGGCAATCTAGGAAGAAAGGAAGGGGCCCCGCGCCAAGGCAAAACAAAGTCAAGGGGGGGAAACGGTGCAGATGGAAACAAATTCTTTAATAATTTTTGCAACCCCGACACGTTTCATGCGCAGCTTCTTCAGGGGGGGATTTTTTTAGGAACGTCCCCACGAATGCATTAAGGCAAAAAAAAAACCCCACAGCACCGGCTGTCTCAAATGGTGACTCTGCCAGCAGAGGGAGGGAGACGTCTCGCCCCTCCCCAAAAATGTACACTAAGACTGAAGCCCAGATCTCCCAAACCCAATAACACCAAAGGAAAGCCAGCGTGGTGCAGTGGTTAAGAGCGGTGCTTTGGAGCGGCGGACTCTGATCTGGAGAACCGCATTTGATTCCCCACTCCTCCACATGAGCGGTGGAGGCTAATCTGGTGAACTGGATTTGTTTCCCCACTCCTCCACACAAAGCCAGCCGGGTGACCTTGGGCTAGTCACAGCTCTCTCAGCCCCACCTCCCTCACAGGGTGTCTGTTGTGGGGACGGGAAGGGAAGGCGATTGTAAGCCGGTTTGATTCTGCCTTAAGTGGTAGAGAAAGTTGGCATAGAAAAACCAACTCCTCTTCTTCTCATCGTCCACCAACACTGTCTTCCTGCCGTTTATATTGGCCGAAGAACAAAACTGTCCTTTCGCAATGTAGCAGTATTTTGATTAGCTCATCACTTTTCTTGCTGAAAATGCATGTTTTCCTGTAACGCGAGCTCATACTACTATTGCTGAACTCTGATTCAATTTTTTTTTGAGTTGACATCTTAGACAGCTAATTAAAGCAGTTACCAAGATATTAGATTTATTTTCTTTTAACAGAGGTTAAGAGATAAGTTTGGCCTTCTAATCTTGCTTTAGAAGAGACATCAAGCACATATTGGGTTTATTCTTGGATACACGCGCTTGATTCTCTAATCAATCGATAAGAGCCAACCATTGATCTAGATGATAAATCACATGTTTTAGGTTAAGAAAGATTTAGCGCCAGATATGTTTGCTATTTTTCTATAAACGTGATAAGCCGATTAGGTTTCTCTTGATGGAACGCTCAGAAGAGATTAGGTGAGATTTCTCTCTGCGTACATGATGCGGGTTTATGGAAAAATCCCTAAAAGCACTTTAAGGAAATAACCTGAAAGCTGGTTTGCTTTTGACTTTACTTATTCTAATAAGGTTGAGAAATATGGTTGAGCTTTGATAAACTTAGCAATTGTTTTTGTAGTAGCTATAGGGTTAATTTTCACACGCTTGTATTTTCTAAAGTCTTGGCTAATTAAAGAGAACTATTTTTTTCAACAAAAGACAAAACTCTTCTGAAGGTTTTCCGCCCGGTTTGCTGCTCTAGCTCAAAGAAAAGAGCTCACAATTAATTCCTTTGTACTATCAAAAATCTAAAGGTTGCGAGACAACTTTTATCAGATTGATGCCAGAGATCTCTGAGGTTGTTTTAATACATTGATTCTTACAGAACTAATTAGTCCGGATTCTCTGTTTGGATGCGGGAGTCAAACATCTCCTTACAACAAGAGAATAAATGGGCAGAAAGGCATTAAAAATGGAGATTCTCCAAAACCAGCGGAGCTTGGATCATTTCATTCTCCTCATTGAAGGAGGCCCAGAAGTTCTCATTCTTCACCCCACCCCAAATACTTCAAATGTGTGATTCTTCTTGGCAGAATTCATCTGCATTTTTGGCATAGTTAAACTGTGGGACTCCCTGCCCCAGGATGTGGTGATGGCTGCCAACTTGGAAGGCTTTAAGAGGGGAGTGGACATGTTCATGGAGGAGAGGGCTATCCATGGCTACTAGTCCAAATGGCTACTAGTCATTTTGCATATCTATTCTCTCCAGTATCAGAGGAGCATGCCTATTATATTAAGTGCTGTGGTGTACAGGCAGGATAACGCTGCTGCAGTCATCTTGTTTGTGGGCTTCCTAGAGGCACCTGGTTGGTCATTGTGTGAACAGACAGCTGGACTTGACAGGCCTTGGTCTGATCCAGCAGGGCTTTCCTTATATTCTTATGGAGGATGGGGCTATCCTATCCTCCATAAGAACGTAAGGGTTGCCCTAAATCACCTTTAACTTGATGGCAAAAAAAATTATCCTTGAGTTTCTAAACCAGGGGTGTCATTCAATGGCACAGCCTCCAAATTAATGTATATGTCCTAATCTGCCAGCAATGCCCTGCTGCTATCTGCACCGGACCAACAAGTCAGTCCCTATGCAAGAGAAGAAGCGGAAACAAATACGATGTCAAAATCTCAGCTTTCATAAACCAGCCAGGAAACCTTTTAATCTTCTGGGACATACTGTTGCAGATCTAAAAGTCACAGTTGTTTGGGCGGGGGGGGGGGGTGACTTCAAAGGGAGAATCCAACAGAAAAGTACTGAATTATAAATCATCAGGAGATTAAATAGTCTCCCACCACCGGCTTTAAAGCGTGCGATCCTAAGAACGCTTTCCTGGGAGTAAGCCCCACCGAGTAAAAGACTTCTAAGTAGACCCGCTTAAGACTGCTCCGAATAGTTTCCTTACTCGCTGGGATTGCTACCAGCTCCACGGGACCCGCCCTGTAGATATATTAATTTGTTCGTCTTATCATGTTGTTATCATATTACCATACTGCATCACCCTGTAATGGTTTACAAATGTTAATTTCTCCTAGGCTTCACACCACACCTTCCGCGATTAGATGTTGTTTATCCCACGCTGCTCGGCTTCAATCTTGCCGTGTCCACACCCCATAAGAGGCCAGAACCTCTGACCTCTTTCATTGCTTGTGATACGTAGCAACTCGTTCCCTTCCAGTCCCATATGCAGGGACACACACCTGAATGATTTACACAAGAGACTTCACTCTGCTTTAACTCCCCCTGCCCCAGCCCGGTCACCTGTGCTTCTGATTATAATAATGTCGGTAAAATTATTTTGCGCTCCATATACATCTGATGAAGTGAGGTCAGATCACGGTTACCAACTTCCAGGTATTAGCTGGAGATCTCCTGCTATTACAACTGATCTCCACCTGATAGAGATTGGTTCTCCTGGAGAAAATGGATATACATCTGATGAAGTGAGGTCAGATCACGGTTACCAACTTCCCCTCCCCAAACCCCGCCCTCCTCCGGCTGCACCCCCAAAAACCTCCTGGCAGTGGTGAAGAGGGACCTGGCAACCCCAGGTCTGATTCATGGAAGTTCATGCCGGAATAAACTTCGTTAGCTTTTAAGGTTCTTTTAAGGTTCTGCTGGACTTCTGTTTTATCTTGGCTGTATGAGATCGCTTCTGTCTAAACGGTACACTGCCTTTTGTATGCGACAAAAATTGTTTTCTGTTTTCAACATTTACTTTTTCCTACTTCTCATATGGCAAAAACTAAGATGTATGTGCTAAGTTACCACGAGGCACAGAAGTAAGCAATGTTCTCTCCCAAATATTGGGTATGTGCCCAATTTGCTCCTAGATAACCACGGCATTTATACCACTAAATTGCATGAATATGCCAAATACTACAATAATAAACACTAAATGATAATTGATGCAATTTATGCTGTTAAAGCACTAACATACATTTAGGTTTGATCAGGAAGAAAGGACTACATATTTCCATTTCACCCTGAAATGACCCACTAATTCCCCACACACACACACACACACAGCTTCAACAATTCCAGAATTTCTTACAACTCTGCTGAACTCCATTTTGTTCTCACAAAGTCATAAGAACATAAGAAAGGCCCTGCTAGATCAGACCAAGGTCCATCAAGTCCAGCAGTCTGTTCACACCGTGGCCAACCAGGTGCCTCTAGGAAGCCCCCAAGCAAGATGACTGCAGCAGCATTTATCTTGCCTGGGCTCCACAGCACCTAATATAACAGGTATGCTCCTCTGATCCTGGAGAGAATAGGTATGCATCATGACTAGTATCCATTTTGACTAGTAACCATGAATACTGCTCCATGAACACGTCCACTCCCCTCTTCAAGCCTTCCAAGTTGGCAGCCATCACCACATCTTGGGGCAGGGAGTTCCACAATTTAACCATGTGTCGTGTGAAGAAAGACTTCCTTTTATCTGTTTTGAGTCTCTCACCCTCCAGCTTCAGCAGATGACCCCGCGTTCTGGTATTACGAGAGAGGGAGAAAAGCTTCTCCCTGCCCACTCTCTCCATACCATGCATAATTTTACAGACCTCGATCATGTCTCCCCTTAACCACCTTCTTTCCAACCTAAATAGCCCCAAGTGTTTTCACCGCTCCTCATAGGGCAGTTGCTCTAGTCCCCTGATCATCCCATTAACTCCCTGCCTAGGATATGAAGCCTAGGATGTCAGAACGGATTAACCTGCAGATACTTCCAAGGAAACCCCTTCCCACCTGACAGTAGCTCCTTTCCTCCTGTGATATTATCCACTTCCCGGGAAAGAGCACCAGAATTTGACAGTGGGCGACTGACTCAAGGGAGAGAAATCCCCCAAACACAAAAACAGGAGGCATGGCTGTACTTGGGCAGAGGACCCAGCAGAACATCTGTCTTCCTCTAATCCCCACAAGACCCCCCCTCATTCTGCAGGATTCCCGAATCTCAGCCCCTCTCCTTCCATCCCTCCCGCAATCCCCACCGCAAGGGGATAACTCAGGACACACACAGAGCATCACAACGCAGCTAAGCCCTCTCTGCAAACACATGGGTCTTGACAGCGGGTGGGGAGGGGTGGGGTGGGGGTTTCTGACTTCAGTTCCTAAACTGGCCCTAGCATGGCTATTTGGGGGGGGGGAGTATAACAGAGCTGGCATTTTGCTGCCATCTGCTGCTGAAAATGTTTGCAGGACACGTTCCAGAAAGCGGAGTTTGCCTTAGCCTGTAACGGCCAAAATGAAAAAGTCTTGCTGTAGATTAGGGTCGCCAGGTCCCTCTTCGCCACCGGCGGGAGGTTTTTGGGGTGGAGCCTGAGGAGGGCAGGGACTTCAATGCCGTAGAGTCCAATGGCCAAAGTGGCCATTTCCTCCAGGGGAACTGATCTCTTATCAGCGGGAGATCAGTTGTGATAGCAGGAGATCTCCAGCTAGTACCTGGAGGTTGTGCGAAAGTACAAATTTATATGCTACAATAAATATCACAAATTACAGGGTGCCTATACATACATTACACCAACAATAAAAACAAACAGGTGGCTATATACAAAAATATCAGGTACAAAGTCCCATATTATGGAATCACTTTTTTTTCAATAGTATATCTTTCTTGATAAATAATGAGCCTCCAAAGGTGAGGAATCCAGAGAAAGACTTGACAATGAGGAGATGATAGTTTCGAGTTCCAAGGGGCAACTCTTCTTCAGTCCTTCAAAAATCTCTGTATAATCATTTGTATAGATAGATTCCCATAACGGGTAAGGTATTCAACAGCCAAGTTTGCATCGTTTCCCCAGCGGGGTAATAGTCAGCAGCATCCCACTAAGGGTAAGACTAAAAGTGTAGCAATCCTACACTCCTCATCTTATAGAATTGCCTCCTGGATGAGGTTAGGAAGTCTTCCATTCTCCTGGCCTTCTGCAAACTACGCAAAATGGAATTATTCATGAGAGATTTTTGAAGAGGTAAATAGGACTGTGCTGTGATTAAAGGAGCCAGAGGGGGGTAGTTGCTAACAGCGGCAGACTCTAATCTGGAGAACAGGGTTCGATTCCACGCTCCTCCACATGAAGCCTGCTGGGTGACTTTGGGCCAGTCACAGTTCCCTCTGAACTCTCTCAGCCCCCCCTACCCCACAAGGTGCCTGTTGGGCAAAGGGGACAGGAAAGTGATTGTAAGCTTCTTTGAGACTCCTTAAAGGTAGAAAAAAGAGGTGAATAAAAACCAACTCTTAAGAACATAACATAAGAACATAAGGAAAGCCCTGCTGGATCAGACCAAGGCCCATCCAGTCCAGCAGTCTGTTCACACAGGGGACAACCAGGTGCCTCTAGGAAGCCCCCAAACAAGACGACTGCAGCAGCAGCATTGTCCTGCCTGTGTTCCTCAGCACCTAAGATAATAGGCCTGCTCCTCTGATCCTGGAGATAATAGGTATGCATCATGACAAGTATCCATTTGGACTAGTAGCCATGGATAGCCCCCTCCTCCATAAGAACATAAGGGAAGTCCTGCTGGATCAGACCAAGGCCCATCAAGTCCCGCAGTCTGTTCCCACAGTGGCCAACCAGGTACCTCTAGGAAGGCCACAAACAAGACGACTGCAGCAGCACCATCCTGCCTATAATATTATAGGCCTGCTCCTCTGATCCTGGAGGGAATAGGTATGCATCATGTCTAGTATTCATTTTGACTAGTAGCAATGGATAGCCCTCTCCTCCATGAACATGTCCACTCCTCTCTTAAAGCCTTAGAACCTAAGGAAAGCCCTGCGGGATCAGACCAAGGCCCATCAGGTCCAGCAGTCTGTTCACACAGGGGACAACCAGGTGCCTCTAGGAAGCCCCCAAGCAAGACGACTGCAGCAGCATTATCCTGCCTGCATTCCACAGAACCTAATATATTCGGCATGCTCTTCTGATCCTGGAGAGAATAGCCATGCATCATGACTGGCATCCATTTGGACTAGTAGCCATGGATAGCCCCATCCTCTGTAAGAACATAAGGAAAGCCCTGCTGGATCAGACCCAGGCCCATCAAGTCCAGCTGTCTGTTCACATGGTGGCCAACCAGGTGCCTCCAGGAAGCCCACAAGCAAGACAACTGCAGCAGCACCATCCTGCCTGCGTTCCACGGCACCTAATATAATAGGCATGCTCCTCTGATCCTGAACCCTTCCTTCCTTCCTTCCTTCCTTCCTTCCTTCCTTCCTTCCTTCCTTCCTTCCTTCCTTCCTTCCTTCCTTCCTTCCTTCCTTCCTTCCTTCCTTCCTTCCTTCCTTCCTTCTCTAAGTAATCATTCCAGAGGGGCAGCCATGACAGCACACTGCTGCAGAAAATAAACAGGAGCCTCGAGGCTCCTTAATGACTCATGAGATTTCAGTCCAGCGGAAATTTCTGCGAACTAAAGCCCACTTCTTCGGATGCCTTCGGTGGATCCTCAGGGGCCTCCTGCAGTCCACTGGGCAAAAGAGGGCTCAAGTTCACACGGGCTGGAAGAAAACCCTGTCAACTGCTAAGGGGCCACCAAAGCCTCCTGTTTATTTTTGTTTTCTGCTTTGGCAATGTCCAGGCATAAATAACCAAACATGCCTGGTGCAAAAACCAAACATTTCGGCTCTCGTAGCAAATGTCTGTTTTGTCCTAACCGTGAATCACGGACTTGTTTTCTACCCTCCAAACTATAATTCCAAAGCGGATCCTATTTTGTAGACAACAAGCCATAGTTTGGACAAACTGTTCATTTCCACACAAGTGGCAACCTTTAATTTTGATTGCCTATGCATGTGTTTTCATCAATCACACACACACACACACATCTATCTATCTATCTATCTATCTATCTATCTATCTATCTATCTATCTATCTATCTATCTATCTATCTATCTATCTTTTAGTTTCTTTGCCTATAGTTTTCACAAAGCAGTATGGTTACAACAAATAGTAACAGCGCAAAGGTTACAAGTATGTATACAAAATTTCATGTTTCATCACACCACCTGGAGGTTGGCATCCCTACCCACTAAGGTCCCTCCCCTTCCACAAGCCCCGCCCACCTCAGGCTCCACTCCCCCAAATCTCCGGGTATTTCCCAACCTGGATCTGGCAACCCTGCTTGCGGGAGAAGGTGACCCTACCAGAGTTCTCCCTCCTGCATGGTTATCACAAGAGGTGCAGGAAGCTCGGTTCTTCGGAGCATCTGGTCACCCTGGGGGGGAAACACAGCCAAGAAGCAACCCGAGCATGGGTTTAGAAAGCAGCCTCCCCCAACACGGCTGGCACCCGTTCAGCCATTCATTCTATTTTTATGCCCCTTTTCAGTAAAAAAACCCCCACAAAACTGTTACCCAAAGCAGCTCGCTGCAATTAAAATGCAATGCAAATAACAATTAAAAGGGACAATGCGAACGGTGGGGGGGGGGAAGGAGGATTCTCAGCCAGTAGTTCCAGGCATGATGGAAACCTACCTGCCTGCTGCCCCAAGTCGTAGGGTTGCCAGCTCCAGGTCGAGAAATCCCAGGAGATTTGGGGGTGGAGCCTGGGGAGGGGCCTCAGTGGGTTCTAATGCCATAGGCTCCCCCCTCCAAAGCATCCATTTTGTGCAGGGGAGGCGATCTCAGTCATTCGGAGATCAACTGTAATTCCAAGAGATCTCCAGGCCCAACCTGGAGGTTGGCAACCCTACCCATAGGGTGCAACCCTTCCCATAGTGTGCCAGCCTCCAGGGACTAGCTGGAGATCTCCTGCTATTACAACTGATCTCCAGCCGATAGAGATCAGTTTAGGGTTGCCAGGACCCTCTTTGCCACTGGCGGGAGGTTTTTGGGGCGAAGCCTGAGGAGGGCAGGGTTTGGGGAGGGGAGGGATTTCAATGCCATAGAGTCCAATTGCCAAAGTGGCCATTTTCTCCAGGTGAACTGATCTCTTATCAGCTGGAGATCAATTGTAATAGCAGGAGATCTCCTGCTAGTACCTGGAGGTTGGCAACCCTAGATCAGTTCCCCTGGAGAAAATGGCCGCTATGACATTTGGACTCTATGGCATTGAAGTCCCTCCCCTCCCCAAATCCTCCTCTCCTCAGGCTCCGCCCCAAAAACCTCCCGCTGGTGGTGAAGAGGGACCTGGCAACCCTATCTACCCCGGAGTTTATTTCCACTTGTTCGGATATGGGGTGGGGAGGTTAGGGTTGCCAGCCTCCAGGTGGTGGCTGGATATCTCCCGCTATTACAACTGAGACAGAGATCAGTTCACCTGGAGAAAATGGCTGCATTGGGCATTATACCCCATTGAAGCCCCTCCCCTCCCCAAACCCTGTCTTCCCCAGGCTCCACCCCCAAAAACCTCCAGGTATTTTCCAACCCAGAGCTGGCAACCCTAAGGGGGTTAAAAGCGGGAGCAGGAAGAGGCATGAACTCCACCCCACCCCCAAATTTTGCTTCATCTTCTTCCAGCCAACGCTGTGTTGACTGAACGTCAGGCGCAAAGTTGGGAAGAGGAGGCCCATTACTTTCTGAATCTTGCTTCCTCTCCCTTTCCTTGGATCTTCTTGGTCCCAGAACAGACAGCCAAAGGGGAGTTTCCCCAGCCATGGTGTCCAACTCAGACTTTGACCGCTCTAAAGCATCACCAGGCGCTTAACTTACCTGGGGATCGCCCTGCAGCAGTGCTAGTCTGGGAGGGCAGGTAAGTCCGCACTTGGAAGTCGTTTCGCCCTCCCGACGACGGGGGTCACGGATCCCCTCCTCCGTGCAATACCTCCCAGAGAGCAAGAGGACTGTTCCGGCGCTCGGCTGCTCAGAGCCCAAAAAAAATTAGACAGCAGCAAACCGAGGCGCTGAGAGAACCGGCTCCACCCCACCCACGAACGGCTGTTTTGTCCAGACAACCTCTGGCACACAGCGAAAACTCTCTGGGTACAAAGGTGCCCTGCCCGGTCTCGGTGTGAGATCCAGCCGGCTCAGGGATTGAGCTCATAATTGGCACTGCTGTTTAAAACTGGCAATTCTTCTCCTGGGACGCTCCGGATCTGGAATTCCTACGGGGAGGGGTGCGAATGTGTACACACGGAGAGGGTTGCCAGCTCCAGGCTGGGAAAATCTTGGAGATTTTGGGAGCGGAGCCTGAGGTGGGCAACTCCAGCTACCACCTGGAGGTTGGCTGAGATGAGATTCGAACCAGGGATTTGCTGATCTATGCTGAAACTTACAGGCACCACACTAAGAGGGGGGGGGGTCCATTTCCCAAGTTGGGACAATATTGGAGATTTTGGGAGCGGAGCCTGGAGAGGGTGAGGTTTGGGGACCTCAGCGGGGTATCATCTTGTAGAGTCCACCCTCCAAAGCAACTGTTTGCTCCAGGGAAACTAATATTTGTCCTTTGGAGAGCTACTGTAATTCCAGATCTCCAGGCCCCACCTGGAGGTTGGCAAGCCTATAACCACAGCATGGCCAAGTGGACAACATTGCCCTGGGGTAATGCGCATGTGTGTGGGGAGGTATGGATGTGTGGGTATGTTTAGCCTGAAGAGGAGAAGACTGAGAGGGGATAGGATAACCATCTTCAAATACTCGAAGGGCTGTCATATAGAAGATGGCGCCGAGTTGTTTTCTGTTGCCCCAGAAGGTCGGACCAGAACCAACGGGTGGAAATTAAATCAAAAGAATTTCCGTCTAGACATTAGGAAGAGTTTTCTAACAGTCAGAGCGGTTCCCCAGTGGAACAGGCTTCCTCGGGAGGTGGTAAGAGCTCCTTCCCTGGAGGTTTTTAAGCAGAGGCTAGATGGCCATCTGTCAGCAATGCTGATTCTGTGACCTTAGGCAGATGATGAGAGGGAGGGGACCTTGGGCATCTTCTGGGCATGGAGTAGGGGTCACTGGGGGTGTGGGGGGGAGGTAGTTGTGAATTTGCTGCATTGCGCAGGGGGTTAGACTAGATGACCCTGGTGGTCCCTTCCAACTCTGTGATTCTATGATTCAATGATTCTATGACGTTGTCCATTTGGCCAGAGCTCTTGGAAATGCCAAAGACGCCAAGTACCTCCTTTGGCAGCTGAAACGTGGACTTTGTTATGAAGGCAGCCAAGTTAATTGCTCATGTTCAACTTTTGCTGACCAATTTGACGTGCGCTGGACAGGAGGGGTAGTTTTTGACGCTTTTGGCTGGGTCAGATTTCTTCAGAAGTCTTTTTTCCCCCTTCTGGCTGCTCGTCTCTAATGGAATAGCCTTCTCCCCGGCTCACAAGAGTGCAAACAAACCCACATTTACTGAGCGACACATCCTGTTGGTATGGTTGCCAACCCCAGGTGGAGCTTGGCAGTCTCCCAGAATTACAACTGACCTCCAGATGACAGAGATCAGCTCTCCTGGAGAAAATGGATGTTTTGCGGAGTGGCCATTATACCCCACTGAGGTCCCTCCCCTCCCCAAACCCTGTCCTCCCCAGGCTCCACCCCCAAAATCTCCAGTAATTTCTCAACCCGGAGTTGGCAACCTTACTGTCAGGCAGGCCCAAAGGCACAGCTGTGACCTTTCCCCCTCTGCGGGGGGTTGCCAACCTCCAGGTGGTGGCTGGAGATCTCCCAGGATTACAATTGATCTCCAAGCGACAAAGATCAGTTCCCCTTTGGCAACTGGACACTATGGCATTGAAGTCCCTCCCCTCCCCAAACCCTGCCCTCCTCAGGCGCCGCCACCAAAATCTCCAGGTATTTACCAGCTCGGAGCTGGCAACCCCAGGAGGGAGGTAGCATATGGCAAACCCCCAACCAAAGGCCCGGATTCAACAAAGAAAGCCCCCCCCCCATTAATTAGCACTGGGCTCCAGGTAGAAAGCATTCATCAAACAGAAAAGAGAGTTGTTGTTCAGGAAGTGGTTGAGTACCTTTGCACAGGTGAGTCGGAGAGACAGAAAGAACCAGAGAAAACGCAAATGGAAGCTTGTGGTTCAGGAAACGGCCCTGTCCTTGAACAAAGGTGTGGCTGAAGGACGGGCAGGTCGGACAAGCAACCATTAAGAGGCAATGCTCCTCTGTAAACCCTTTATGAAGGTTGCAATATCATAAAAGGAACAAACTGGATTCTTTCTGTGCATCGTATCATGCCTAGAGAGAGCAAAGGAGAGAAAACACCGGGCCTTTGGCCAGGAAAGAACAACCTTTGTTGCGATCCTTCCTGGGGCGTTCAGAGGCAGCCCAACCCGTGAGGAAAAGCGGCCAGTCAAGGGATGCCAGCCTCCAGCTGGGACCTGGGGATCCCCCAGAATTACAGCTCATCTCCAGACTACAGAGATCAGTTCCCATGGAGAAAACGGCTGCTTCGGAGGGTGGACTCTATAGCACTGTGCCCCACTGAGGTCCCTGTCCTTCTTAGGCTCCATCCCCAAATCTCCAGGATCGCAACAAAGGTTTGGGGGAAGGGAGGGACTTCCATGCCTTCCAGAGAAGCCTATGCAGATTTGGCATAGTTAAACTGCGGAACTCCCTGCCTCAGGATGTGGTGATGGCTGCCAAGTTGGAAGGCTTGAAGAGGGGAGTGGACATGTCCATGGAGGAGAGGGCTATCCGTGGCTACTGGTCAAAATGGCTACTAGTCATGATGCATACCTATTCTCTCTAGGATCAGAGGAGCATGCCTGTTATATTGGGTGCATTGGAGCACGGGCAGGATAATGCTGCTGCAGTCGTCTTGTTTGTGGGCTCCCTAGAGGCACCTGGTTGGCCCCTGTGGGAACAGACTGCTGGACTTGATGGGTCTGGGTCTGATCCAGCATGGCTTTTCTTATGTTCTAAGGTACGTTGTGCCAACTCTACAAATGCTGTCTTTAGGGGGACGCAACGTCACACTTCGCCATTTCTCACAGGTGTTCTGGGACGGCTGACGCAAGGGAAAGGCGCTGGCTGCCGGCTCCTTTGGTGCGCGAGGCACGCTTGCCGCCACGGGCTTGAGCAACGAAAGCATTTCTTTTTTGCAAGCCTGCCAGGGAGAGGCTAGCAAAAAAACGAGGCGCGCGGGGGAAACCGTGCTTCGCTAGCACAGGCAGGGAGCAGACCTATTAAACATTCCAGGGTTGTGTGTGTGTGTGTGTGTTTGGGGAGGGAAGGGGGGAGAATAAGTATGAGCTAATATTTGGGCAAGAAGGTACAGTTCATGCGCCAAAATTCTGGCAACGAGAAGGGTTATGGGAAAGGAAGCCAAGTCGATCCAGCATTAATGCTTCGGGGACGTCAAGGGCACCTTTCCTGATTCCACTCATTTCCTTCCTGCGGTACATCCCCTCCTTCTGATCTTCCGCCCCCCCCTCCCCAGTAGGTTTACCAACCTCCAGGTGGGACCTGGTGATCTCGGGGAATTAGAACTGATCTAGAGGTAGGGTTGCCAACCTCCAGGTGGCGGCTGGAGATCTCCTGCTATTACAACAGAGCTCCTGGCGACAGAGGTCCGTTCACCTGGAGAAAATGGCCGCTCTGGCAATTGGACTCTATGGCATTGAAGTCCTTCCCTTCCCCAAACCTCCCCCTCATCAGGCTCTGCCCCCCAAAATCTCCAGGTATTTCCCAACCCGGAGCTGGCAACCCTATCTAGAAATCAATTCCCCGGGGAAAATGGCTATTTTAGAGGGTAGGCCCTATGGCATTATATCCACTAGAGGTTCTTGCCCTCCCCAAGCCTCCACCTCCAAATCTCCTGGAATTTACCAATCTGGAGTTGGCAACCCTACTCCCCAAAGACCCCAGAAGAACACATGAAGCTGCCTTATAGTGAACCAGACCCCTGGTCCATCAAAGTCGGTACTGTCTACTCAGACCGGCAGCGGCTCTCCAGGGTCTCAGGCTGAGGTCTCTCGCATTACCTACTTGCCTGGTCCCTTTAAGTGGAGATGCCAGGGATTGAACCCGGGACCCTTCTGCACGCCAAGCAGATGCTCTTCCACTGAGCCAGGGCCCCTCCCCAAAGAAGCACACCCATTCTTTCTGTGCGCGCCTTGCAGAGAATGAGAGAGCCGACGGAAGCAAGGACAGAGGCAGCCAAAGCGGGCAAGATCCGTTTAAGCGTTCTTTTCTTTATTGTTTGGTTCAGAGAAGACAGAAGAAGCCTTTGATTTATTGACCGGAATCAATTTTCTTTTTAAATACACAAGAGCATTCGTTATAAAGACTCTTTTTATTTTTATTTACAGAGACGGTCCAGGGCGGGGAAAGAAAGAGACACATATACACACATGGAGCACATGGGCTTTCTCGAGCAGCACGCATCGATATGGTACAGCCTGTATGCGGTGGGGACGAACCAGAGTAGCTGAGTCAAGGGGGGAGAGGGGTCAGGAGGACGCCCCAGAGATAGATCCGCATGCATTCCTGACACGCTTTATTGTGGGGGGGAGGAAGAAGCTCTTCTCCCCAGCCTCTCTCCTTGCGGCGCATTTCCCCACCGACTCGCCCAAGGAACCTGCCGGCACGGGCCGGCAAAATGGCTATGCTGTGGCTAACGCAGGCCTGACCCAAGGCACACTAGTTTTGCATGTGGGGGGCACTGCAAAACCTCACTCTGCACGCCCAGTCTCCGACGAGGGGAGGGGGGGCAACCATTCACCCCTTTTGCATACCTGCCTGTGCACACATCGAAATACGAACGGTAGGACACACCTATGCTGCACACCTGTAAACTGGCGCGGCGCATTCTTGCGCGCGGTCGGAACGCAGGAGGTCAGACGAGGCCCCCTCACGGCTGCACACCTGAATGGGTCTCGTTCCTCACCTTTGCGCTCCGCCGGCACGGATGCGGGTAGCGCCCATGACGTTCCTTTGGCCCCGTCAGCTACGCAGGCAGGAAAAGACCGGCACGGCTTACCAAACAGGCACAAGCGTGCCATATTTTGGAGGGTGGGGGAGAGGGAGGGTTGCCAGCTCCTTGTAGGGTTGCCAACCTCCAGGTAACAGTTGGAGATCTCCTGCTATTACAACTGATCTCCAGCAGATAGAGAGCAGTTCCCCTGGAGAAAATGGCCGCTTTGGCCATTGGACTCTAGGGCATTGAAGTCCCTCCCCTCCCCAAACCCCTCCATCCTCAGGCTCTGCCCTGAAAACCTCCCGCTGGTGGCGAAGAGGGACCTGGCAACCCTAGCTCCTTGGAGTGAACATGTCCCGTCTCTTTAGTAGGAAAAAATATGTGCAAATGGGCAGTTTAAGCTTTTCACAGCATGGAGCAAAATAACATCGCCTAGTACAGTGATGGCGAACCTTTTAGAGACCGAGTGCCCAAACTGCAACCCAAAACCCACTTATTTATCACCAAGTGCCAACATGTCTTTGAACAGCTGGGCACTCGGTCTCTAAAAGTCCCCGCCGCCCAGCTGGGTGGCGGGGAGTCAGGGAAGGGGGGGCTTTGCCCCCGCAGGCCAGCTGGGTGGTGGGGAGTCACGGAAGGGGGGGCTTTGAAGCGGTCCGCGTGCCCACAGAGATGGCTCCGCGTGCCAAGTCCGGCACGCGTGCCATAGGTTCGCCAACACGGGCCTAGTACATTAATAGCCTCCCAGTAAGGCTGTTTGAAAGGGGCAGGACGTTTGTACTCCAGGCAGTTGACAACCCTTGGAAGAGGGGTGGGGGGACAGGGTTCTAGTAATCCGCCAAGGCACAGGAGAGTGCGCTGTTTTGGCTTTTCGGAATCGGGGACTTGTGAAATCCTGAGAACCTGAGCTTTCTGAAAAACACGCAAACAAAAACTAAGCAAGCATCTAGCCCCCATGGTTACAGTGGAGTGTGTGTGGTGTGAGTGTGTGTGTGTGTGTGGGGGGGAAGATCCCTAAAAACATAGACCTCCTAGGTAGGAAATGGAAGCAGGATGCTGATGGATAGCTGTCGTTGGATAACGGTCATCTGTTGGGGTATGCAAGTCTCACCATCTGGTCATGAAAGAGTTATCTGCTTCTGTGTGAGTACGTAGCCAACAGGGCTTTGTGTAAAGCAGCTGATCCTAAAAGTGGAAGTTTAACTGAAGTTGTGCTATATCCAGGGTCGGTGCCAGTCATTTTTGTGCCCTGTGTGTGTTAAGTGCCGTCAAGTCGCTTCCGACTCATGGCGACCCTATGAACCAATGTCCTCCAAAATGTCCTATCTTTGTGCCCTAGGCAAGGCTAACTACTGGTGTCGCCCCCCACACCCCCCCCACTGCTAACCAATTTTGAAAAACAGATGTCTTGTAGAATAAATAAAAGCACAAAACGTTTTATAAGATGTTATAATTAATTCTGTCCCATAGCACTGTTGTGGTACCTATCTTAAAATAAAAGAAATATATAAATTGCCAGTTGGGCCAAATGCTACTTGAAACAAGAGCGCGGCTCATGACTGTAAAATTCTGGTTACGCCTCCACTTTAAGGCAGATTCCTCCTCCCTTATCTATTAGATGCTCATGGAGTCACATGCTTCTAAGTGGCTTCAACATATTGAGAGCAAAATTAAATCTATTGGCTTTAACTTCGACTCCTTGCTTATGCTTACTGAGGCAGAAGCTTTTCAAAGGCTAAAATGCAGACTCTTAGATATAGGACTTCAAGACCTAAATAGAGCTGCTAATAAAATATGCTCCCCATCAAATTTAGGGGTATCTTTTGACTTTTATCAGCCCTCCCCATACTTATCTCACCTGTGTGATCCTTCTCAACATAGAGCCATTTCTCTGGCCAGATTTAATGTTTTGCCATCTACGTTACTCGAAGGCAGATTTCGGAAAATCCCACTGGTGGCGATAGGGTTGCCAGGTCCCTCTTCGCCAACAGCGGGAGGTTTTTGGGGTGGAGCCTGAGGAGGGCAGGGTTTGGGGAGGAGAGGGACTTCAATGCCCTAGAGTCCAATGGCCAAAGCAGCCATTTTCTCCAGGTGAAGTGATCTCTGTCGGCTGGAGATCAGTTGTAATAGCAGGAGATCTTCAGCTAGTACCTGGAGGCTGGCAACTAGGAGATCTCCGGCTATTATCTAGGTTGCCAACCTCCCGGTAATAGCTGGAGATCTCCTGCTATTACAACTGATCTCTAGCCGATAAGAGATCAGTTCGCCCTGGAGAATATCAAATATCAAATCAAATTTATCTAACTCAGTCCGAGACCAATAAAAATAGAATCAATACAATAATTCAGACTTCCAGTATATCAAATAACTCATAAGAAAAGAAACGTTTAAAATTATAAATTCACAGAACTATACATTATCTTATAAACTGATCTCTATTGGCTGTAGATCAGTTGTAATAGCGGGGGATCTCCAGCTAGTACCTGGAGGTTGGCAACCCTAGGTGGCGAAGAGGGACCTGGCAACCCTATCTGCCGGAGGACAGTAAGACTTGAATCCAAGTAGACCCTTAGAGACCAATAAGATTTCCAGGGTATAAGCCAGGGGTGTTGAACTCAATTGTTACACGGATTGGTTATGGTGTAAATGCCACTTGGTCGGGCCGTTCAGCCCAGACCAGAATGAGGGGTTGCTGCCTCGGTTGGCTCGCAGGCTGGATAGGAGTTCTCAAGGGGTCAGGATCCAGCCCACAAGCCTTATGTTTGCACCTCTGGTGTAAGCTCTCGGCAGTCAAAACTCTCGTATCTGACGAAGGGAGCTCTGGCTCTCAAAATACCCCGAAAATCTTGTTGGTCTTTCAAGGGCTTCTGGATTCAAATCCTGCTTTCCTGAGCTACACAAAGCCCCCCGCGGAGGCCACCAGAGCGTCCGGAGCCCGGCTCTTTCAGCAGGCTGAAGATGGCAGGAATAATGTTCATCGGAGTCAGGTGGCGTGACGGATGTCCTGAGAAAATGTCCAGAGGTGGTCACGGGCTGAACGGGGGCCAATCCAGACAAGACAGGTGTGCTGTTCACTGGGGGCGGGGCCAATTCTCCAGCCACGCCTCCAAAGAGGGGCAGGAACTTGGCCTGGCACCTGGCTATCAGCGATGCGGGAGGTAACTAGCCTCCCCCTTGGGCTGCACCATCTCCAGCTCGACCCATGCTGAGTCCCTGCGGAAACACCTTTTCTCTTAAGGGGATCTCATTCTGAACTCTCTCAGCCTGCCTTTGCTTTCAGATGCATTTCTATCTTTTATTTTCCCAGAGGACAACCTTTTTTTCCCCCCTTCCTTTTTTTTTTACAGCTGTCCTCTCAACTGATCCGTTCCTTTCGCAGGCTCTTAAAAGATTTAAAAATCTCACGTGTCATTTCGCGTGGCAGATTGCACGGCGTGGTCGAATCCGGTCTGTTTTAAACAGCCCGTCTAGCTTTTCAGCCGGCTGGGCTGGTCCTTTCCGTTTGTCGTCAGCCACTTTGAAAGTCAAGTTAAGGTGAGACATAGGGCAAAAACGCATGGTCGCTTTATCCTCCTTTAATCCCTGTTTTAGCCAGGATCGAACTCACATTAGGCGAAACGCACGCGTTCAATCCTGGCTGAAACAGGGATTAAAGGAGGCTAAAGCGGCCATGCGTTTTCGCCCATAAACACAATAAGGATCGACGACACATGGTTCGGCGTCGCTGGGCTCAGAGTTGCCACACCCCATTTCCGCTGGGGCAGGTGCCGTCTAAGGGCGGCAGCGAAGCCGAGCACGCGGACATAGAATCAAGCTCTATTTAGCTAAATATTATGGGGGAGATGAAGGAAAGGAGATGTGGGTCGGCAGAAGCCGTATAGTTATACCCTGAGCTTGGAACCTGGAAGGCTGGTGCGGGTATAATGCTACAGAACTATGGCCAAGAAACCAAGGGTCAGGGCCGCCATCATACCCTCAACCCCGTGATCTTAACCATGGGTAATGCTAACCAGTTTCCATCTTAAAAGCTGATTAACACTGGTTCGGAGCCGGGAACGCCAGGAAGTGAATTATCTCAGGACCGGCCCCGATCGCTTAAACCGCGCTAAGCAATCGGGGAGCTAAGCAACTGGCCGACAACAACCCAAAAAGTCGAAATAAATTCCAAATCCCCGCCAGGAGGCGGCGAAGGCAAAAAACCGCGTGGGCCAAATTAACGGAAAACAAACGCATGAGAGGCACCCTGCGTAAGTCACAAGTGCTTCGGACGTGTTAAATCTCAACATGGAAATCGCATGTATGCAGGAAATAACACTCGATGCATGCGAAAATCACACGCGGGCATTCTGCTGCAGCGCCCAGCAAAAACGGCAAGCGTCGCGCCACCTGTACCCGTCTCTGCATGGGATTCCTTGCTCGGGACGGCTTCCCGAGTTAAAATTCGGCGACGTTTACTCCCAGCCCAGCTTTGGACTGCCGGACTTTCTGGTCATCCGATTCATGGGTTACTATAGCGACCGAGCCGGTATCGAAAACACTCTCCCATGTGCTTGGCCTCCACCCGGAGCCGCCTCCTGACAGAGGTGCAGCGTTGGCACGGAAACCGGGCACATGAGCCAGGTACCCCTGCATTCTCTCTTCCTGCATATGTGAGCTCAGAGCTTCTGGTATGCAAAAGCGGGTAACCAGGTCACCACGGCAACGCAGGAATTAGCATCTACCTTTAAAAAAAACCCAGCAGTTGTTTACTCCCACGTCAAACTCCAGGAACTTCACTGCTGTTCAGATGGGCACTTCCACAAGAGGTGAAGCCACTTTTCGGCTTTCCACCAGTAGCGGCTGGACCAAGAACCCTCTTTTTCCTTTCCACAAGCAGAAGAAGCGTTGCTTTTCATATGCCGACTTTCTCTACCACTTAAGGAAGAATCGAACCGGCTTACAATCCCCTTCCCTTCCCCTCCCCACAACAGATAACACCCTGTGAGGTAGGTGGGGCTGAGAGAGCTCCAAGAGAGCCGTGACTAGCCCCAAAGGTCACCCAGCTGGCTTCGTGTGGAGGAGTGGGGAAACTGGCTCAGAGTCCGCCACTCACGTGGAGGAGCGGGGAACCGAACCCGGTTCTCCAGATCAGAGTCCATCGCTCGCGTGGAGAGCGGGGAACCAAGCCCAGTTCTCCAGATCAGAGTCCACCGCTCACGTGGAGGAGCGGGGAACCGAACCCAGTTCTCCAGATCAGAGTCCACCGCTCACGTGGAGGAGCGGGGAACCAAACCCAGTTCTCCAGATCAGAGTCCGCCGCTCCAAACCGCCGCTCTTAACCACTACGCCACGCCGGTGGTAGCGGCCACACTGGTCCCTTGCAGTAAGGAAGGGCATGCAGATGGCTTTTGCCTTTCAGGAAGGCTACTCTGCCAGGAAAGGAGGGCAGAGAACAGACAACATTCATTTATGGCACTGTCTACTTTGGCGGCTCTCCTCCAGCACCATTACCTGAGATCCTTTCATTGGAAATTCCAGGGACGAAACCCGGGACTTTCTGTATACAAAGCATGTGAACTGCAGCTGAGCTCAAAGCACCTCCCCGGGTAACTATGGGTTACTTCGGAGACGGCCTCTTTCACAAGGAAGTACGCACAGATTATCTTCACGCCAGAACTCCAGAAATCCCATCACCTTGCAAATCTGGAAGCTCTGCGAACCGAACCCCCAATGTTTTTAGTTCTGCAATAATCAGACCGGGGAGGAAGGAGTTTCAATTCGACTGTGGAACCATGTTGGTGGTTCTAGCCTTCCTCTCATTTCCCAACCTAAAATAACCCCGGAGAGCTGCTATTTTCCCCACTGGTCACATGAACCCCGATCAGTACTTGTAGGTCAAGGTTGCCAACTCTCCTGTGGGGGATTTCTGGTGGTTTGGGGCAGAGCCGGGGGAAGGCGGGGTTTGGGGGAGAGGAGGAAGTTCAGTGGAGATGTGATGTCACTCTAGGATTTCCATTTCTCCTAGACTCTGTGGTGCACCCCAAGGTTGTCTTTTCCTCAAGGGTTAACTGATCTCAGACTCTATGGTATACCAAAGAATCTGTGCCCCAAAGTTGTCTTTTCCTCAAGGGCAGGGGTGGGGAACCTTTTTTCTGCCAAGGGCCATTTGGATATTTATAACATCATTCGCGGGCCATACAAAATTATCAACTTAAAAATTAGCCTACTATATTTGGTCAAACATTTAGCCAAGAGGCACGGCCAGAGACGGCTCCGAGTGTCTGCCACACAGAGTGACTCACTTTTGAGCTCTGCTGTCCCCAGCTGGGCCCAAGAGATTCAGGCAGAGCAACATCCTGAGCTAGAGATCTGCCAGAACCCATGAAGGGCCAGACCAAATGATTTCGCGGGCCTTATACAGCCCCCGGGCCTGATGTTCCCCACCCCTGCTCAAGGGAAACCGATCTCTGCAGTCTGGACATAAGTTGTCATTTCAGGAGAATGCCAGGTTTCCACTTGGAAGTTGGCAACCCTAACGTTTCCCCAACAGGGTCGATAGCAGCTTCCCCTCCCCACCCCAAGAAAAACGAAGGTACTAATGAAGGTTCACGGGGGCAACTTTGACAGCCGTGAGAAGAAATCGCACGCTGGTTAAACACCATAACCTTGCGCGAGCAGCGCCGATCACAGTTCTGACACTCATTGTTCACGTGTACGACGTGGGAGGGGGAAATCACAAATTAATCCCACCCAACACAGCCAAAGAATTTTGGAAACCGCACCGTATGTTTCCTCCCATCCCTCCCTCTGCAGCGGTACCGCTAGATTCGAGTCCGGTAGAACCTCAGGGACCGGCACGATTTCCGGGGGGTACGCTTTCGAGAAACGGTCCAAAACTCTCGACAGGATCGACGCCGCTCTGCCCACGAGAGCGCAACGTCCGGCGGGCAGCCGTGCAAACCAAAGAGAGGGCGGACGAGATCCGTGGCGCAAGGACGTGCGGAACGCGATGTTCCTCCAAAGGTCCAGGGTTCCCGGCCCGTGCCCAGTCCGCGGCGGTGGAGCGGTTTCCTTTGAGTGACTGGGAACTTGTGCGTCCAGAGTACAATCCTGGGGGTTACAGAGAGCAGACCCCGGAGCCAAAGGAAACAGGCAGCTTGAAGAGAGAGACAGGGAGAGAGAAAGATGGTCCCGGAGGGAGACAGTCCTGCAGGGGTGGAGGCTGGTGAACAGTGAGGGCAGAGTCCCGCGGGGAACAAGCAAAGTGAAGCTGCTTCCAAAGAGTGTCTTTCTTTCCTTTTTTGTGTTTTTTTGGTTGGCTTCAAGGTTCTTTTCGAGCAGCGTCCTGACAGCACGGAGCAGCAAAAGGCAGGAAAAGTGCATGTGGGGAGGGGGGACCCCCGAGAGGCCAGTGCAAGAACCGCAGACGAGATGGGGAAGGGGGCAGCTCGGGTGGGTGGTGGGTGGGGGTGATGAAGCAGGGGAAAGGTGGAGTGGGTGCGCTCAGATTTAAGGCTTATGCGTCTGCATAGAAAAAATGTGTAAACTGTGGTCAGAGCAAAAGGTGGGGGAAGGGGAGGGGGGGCATTGGCCAGAGACTGTTCCAGAGACGATTTCCCATTGCCACAGGCAGTACCAGGATGCTTCCCCCCCCCCCGGAACAGACAACAGCTTCCTGGGGGCATTTCAGGTTGGGAAAGGGGTGTGAGGGCATCCCCTCTGGGCACTGTGGTCCCAATCCAGTCAAGGTCCCACATGCCTGATTCGTTCTCCTCTCCTCCATTTTATCTTCACAACCACCCTGCGAGGTAGGCTAGGCGGGGAAGTGTGCATGTGACCGGCCCAAGGTCGCACAGCAAGCTTCCATGGTGGAATGGGGATTCGAACCTGGGCCTCCCAAATGCTAGTCAGACACCCCAACAGCTGAATCACACTGGCTCTCAACGTCTGCTGCATCCAGGCCGTACAACTTTAGGTCAAAATCTAAACAAATGAACCAAAGGTCTGAAACGTTCCAGGGAAACTTGAAATACTGGGGAAGCGATTAAGCACCAGCTGCTCGAGGCGGCCTTTGGATCTCAAGGCCTGCACCCATCTTCACCCTCGAGGGAATCAGGAAGCCCTCCCTCAAGGTCAAAGTGGTCCAAATGGGTGTTTAAACCAGGGCGGCTTCCATACGGTGGTGTGAAAACGGGCTGCAGCATCTGCAGCAAATGGTGTGGAAGCAAGCCAGAGCATCTTCATGCCTAGGGCTGCCAACCTCCAGGTACTAACTGGAGATCTCCTGCTATTACAACTGACCTCCAGCCGACAGAGGCCAGCTCCCCTGGTGAAAATGGCCGCTTTGGCCATTGGACTCTAGGGCATTGAAGTCCCTCCCCTCCCCAAAATCCGCCCTCCTCAGGCTCCGCCACAGAAGCCTCCCTCCGATGGCAAAGTGGGACCTGGCAACCCAATTGCCACCAGCGGAAGGTTTTTGGGGCGAAGCCTGAGGAGGGTGGGTTTGGGGAGGGGAGGGACTTCAATGCCATAGAGTCCAATTGCCAAAGTGGCCATTTTCTCCAGGTGAACTGATCTCTATCGGCTGGAAGCTCCAAGTTGGGAAAGACCTGGAGATTTTGGGGGCGGAGCCTGCAGAGGGCGGGGCTTAGAGTGGGGAGGGACTTCAATGCCGTAGGGTCCAATTGCCAAAGTGGCCACTGTCTCCCGGGGAACTGATCTCCGTCGCCTGGAGATCAGTTTCCATAGCGGGAGATCTCCAGCCACCACCTGGAGGTTGGCAACCTTACCCATTTCAGAGATAACGTCCCCCTGATACATTTCTGCTGTTAAAAGCACCGGGAAGGGGTGGGGGAGTTGGCACCCTACTGCTTTAAAAAGAAAACAGACCCAACACACACCGAGTACTGTGCAAACAAAGGGCAAAGTCAGAGATGAGAAAGCAAGATAAACACGGGCGCGCACACCCAGGCTTCAAAGCCGAAATGCAGGCGGCCGTGGTTTGATGCTCTCTCTTGCTTAATCTGCACGGGAGGTCTCTGGAACCGCCTCTGGCGCTGTGCCCAGGGAGGTGCCATGGGGGGGGGTGAAGCTGTTGCCGTGGGGTATTCAGGGCCTGGGGCAGAAGGTGCAAGGTGTGGCAGGGGGGAGGTGGTGCCCCATCCAGGTTACCTAGAGGAAGGGCTGCTGCACTCAGAGGCAGGGCAGCAGAACTGATGGACGTCTTCCACCTCGTCATCGTCCCTAGAACACGGGGAGGGGGGGGGACAGACAGACAGAGACGCATTATAAGCCTGCGGACACAGCCCCCGTCCCCGGGATGGAGGAGAAGAGTGATGGCAGAAGCGAGGAGGAGATGGAGGGGTTGTGATGCAGCTGGCGGGGTGGAGGGACAGGCAGGGAAACAAAGACGCCGGAACCATCTGAACCCTGAACTCGTTCTCTGCCCCACGGCCCCAAGTTCGGGCTGCGGAGCTGCGTACCGAGGCACGGAGCCGGCCTCTCCAGCCAAACACGACCACTTGGGCTGGCAAAATTAGAGGGTCCCGATGCGTTGAAAGAGCTCAAATGGGCTCCTGGCCAACCATCGGGCATCCCCTGCAGGGCCCGCGCTGCTGCCAGCTGAGTCCAGTCCGACACCCTGCAACATTGCTTGACCTGGCTCAGCCGACAGCAGCCCAAGAGGTGCAAATAACCTCTGGAGCTGGCCCTATTGGAGACTCCTCCTCTTTCTTTAGCAGACCTGTGGCCACAGAGGAGGAGGAAACACCTGGACACATGAACGCATGAAGCTGCCTTCTACTGAATCAGACCCTCGGCCCATCAAAGTCAGTATTGCCTACTCAGAGCCTTTACATTGCCAGGTACAGAAGACAGAATTATTATTCTTTCCACCACTCCTTCCAGGTGTGCAGCATAGGAAGAGAAGTGATTCAAGTGAGAAACCACGGGGGGGGGGGGCTCGTTCCCCACTGCACCGGATCCTGTCTGGGTTGCAATCCAGACCTCATTCAACTCTTCTCATCTCTTGCACACTCCATTCGAGCCGAATAACACCACGCAAGCATGCTCCCTTCCGCACCAAATTGCAGCTTCCCTCAGTGCTTTCTCTTTCTCTTTCTGGGTTCTCAAGGACAAAGGCAGCCGTCTCTACTTTGAGGAGGTTGTTGGTGGGTGCCCAAGAGGGTTGCCAGCCCCAGGTTGGGAAATACCTGAAGATTTTTGGGGCAAAGCCTGAGGACAGGGTTTGGGGAGGGGACAGACTTCAATGCCATAGAGTCCAATGGCCAAAGATGCCATTGCCTCCAGGGGAACTGATCTCTATCGGCTGGAGATCGGTTGTAATAGCAGGTCTCCCGGAATTACAACTGATCTCCAGATGACTCTCTGTAGAGTTGCCAGGTCCCTCTTTGTTACAGGTGGGAGGATTTGGGGGCGGAGCCTGAGGAGGGTGGGGTTTGGGGAGGGGAGGGACTTCAGTGCCATAGAGTCCAATTGCCAAAGCGGCCACTTTCTCCAGGGGAACTGATCTCTATCGGCTGGAGATCAGTTGTAATAGCAGGAGATCTCCAGCTAATACCTGGAGGTTGGCAACTCTAATGGCATTATAACCCGCTAAGGTCTCTCCCCGTGATCCACTCACAAATTCCCAGGAATTTTCCAACCCAGAGTTGGCAACACTAAAGTCAGCCAAGTCAGGCACTGCCTTTGGCCAACAGAAGACATAATTTTGACGACTCCCATCATATATGACAGCTCGCTGGATAACTTAACTCTCTGGAATAGGATCCCATGCTTTTGAACAAACTGGTTTTGACACACTATATGTATCCCCTCAAATATCCGTCTTGTACAAACTTGTTATGGTATAAGGCTGAAACAAATAATTCTGGAGTGAAGTGCTCAACAATCTTGTAAAGTTAAGCCATACTCAAGCTTCACCAGAACATAAGAAAAGCCCTGCTGGATTAAATCAAGGCCCATCAAGTCCAGCAGACTGTTCACACAGTGGCCAACCAGGTGCCTCTAGGAAGCCCACAAGCAAGAGGACTGCAGCAGCACCATCCTGCCTGCGTTCCTCAGCACCCAAGATAATAGGCATGCTCCGCTGATCCTGGAGAGAATAGGTATGCACCATGACTAGTATCCATTTGGACTAGTAGCCATGGATAACCCACATCCTGGGGCAGGGAGTTCCACCCTTTAACTATGTGTTGTGTGAAGAAATACTTCTTTTTGTCTGTTTGGAATCTCTCACCCTCCAGTTTCAGCAAACGACCCCGCGTTCTAGTATTATGAGACAGGCAAGGTGTCTGTTGTGGGGAGAGGAAGGGAAGAAGATTGTAAGCCGGTTTGATTCTCCTTAAAAGGTAGAGAAAGTTGGCGTATAAAAAACCAATTTTCTTCTTTGTTAGATGTCCACTGAAAGATTCAAAACAGATAAAAAGAACATAAGAACATGAGAAAGGCCCTGCTGGATCAGACCGAGGCCCATCCAGTCCAGCAGTCCGTTCACACAGGGGACAACCAGGTGCCTCTAGGAAGCCCACCAGCAAGACGACGGCAGCAGCACCATCCTGCCTGTGTTCCACAGCACCTAATATATTCGGCATGCTCCTCTGATCCTGGAGAGAATAGGCATGCATCATGACTAGTATCCATTTTTACTAGTAGCCATGAATATGGGGTCACGTAACTGAATATGGGGGTCGCGAAAAATTTGGCAACAGTAAATAGTAAAATGATATGTATACCAAATCATTTTTAATTTTTTATGATTTATTATCAGTAAATGTTTGATTTGTATACTTATTTTATATACTAAAATACCTGGGTCATGTAAAAAATTCTCAGGCAAAAAGGGGACATGAGTGGAAAAGGTTTAAGAAGCCCTGACCTAGAGTACTGTGTTCAGTTCTGGGCACCGCAATTTAAGAAGGATGTAAACAAGCTAGAATGTGTCCAGAGGAGGGAAACAAAGATGGTGAGAGGTCTGGAGACCAAGTCCTATGAGGAAAGGTGGAAGGAGCTGGGTATGTTTAGCCTGCAGAGGAGAAGACTGAGAGGGGGTGTGATAACCATCTTCAAGTACTTGAAGGGCTGTCATATAGAGGACGGTGCGGAGTTGTTTTATGTTGCCCCAGAAGGTCGGACCAGAACCAACGGGTTGAAATTAAATCAAAAGAGTTTCCATCTAGCCATTAGGAAGAACTTTCTAACAGAGCGGTTCCTCAGTGGAACAGGCTTCCTCGGGAGGTGGTGAGCTCTCCTTCCCTGGAGGTTTTGAAGCAGAGGCTAGATGGCCATCTGTCAGCAATGCTGATTCTATGACTTTAGGCAGATGATGAGAAGGAGGGCATCTTGGCCATCTTCTGGGCATGGAGCAGGGGTCACTGGGGGGTGTTAGGGGGAAGTGGTTGTGAATTTCCTGCATTGTGCAGGGGGTTGGACTAGATGACCCTGGTGGTCCCTTCCAACTCGGTGATTCTATGAGAGTATCTGGGGAAAGGAATAGGAGACAGTTAAGAGGGTTTGGAACTTTCTTTCTTTCTTTCTTTCTTTCCTTCCTTCCTTCCTTCCTTCCTTCCTTCCTTCCTTCCTTCCTTCCTTCCTTCCTTCCTTCCTTCCTTCTTTCTTTCTTTCTTTCTTTCTTTCTTTCTTTCTTTCTTTCTTTCTTGAATATGCATTCCTATACTTCTTTCATTTTAAGCACTGCAGACGTTAGATTGGTTCCCCAGTTATTCTCTCTTTTCAGGGAATTTTAATTCTGCAAAGGAAGCCAAGGAGTTCTAACAATTCTCAGCAGCTCACTAAACTACCATTCCTGGGATTCTTTGCCGGAAGCCCCGGCCATTAAGAGAATACACACTGGTGGTGCAGAGAGATCGAGAGAGATCCTTGAACGTTCTCCTAAGGAGATTGGAACAGGAATGAAAACACATTAAGGGTGTATTAAATTGCAGTAGTTGGTCCATGGGAACAAGGCCGAACACAGCTCTGTTCTAGCTCTCAAGCCTGGAGGAGGAGCTGTTACCGTCTCGTTCCAGTCCAAGACGTTTTGGTAGCTGAGGCAGAAAACTCAAGTAGTTCCATTTTGATAGGGTTGCCAACTCTAAGATGGAAAACTCCTGGAGCTTTGTGGGTGGAGCCTGGGGAGGGCAGGGTTTGGGGAGGGGAGGGACCTCAGCAGGGTATAATGCCATAGAGTCTACCCGCCAAAGCTGCCATTTTCTCCAAGGGGACTGATCTCTGACATCTGGAGATCAGTCGTAATTCTGGGAGATCTCCAGGTCCCATCTGGAGGTTGGCAACCGTAACTTTTTAGCTGGGCATACCAGAAGCTGAACCTAGGATCAGCGGCAGGCCAAGCACGTGCCAAGAGCGTGTGAGGCTGGGATCCTTTTGGTTCTCCCAACCCTGAAAGACAGGTACAGACTGGAAGAAAAGGCCAGAAAAGCTGAACTGTAGCAGTGGTTCATACTAGAAGGGGCTGTGGCTCAGTGGCTCACTGCTTGCCATGCAGAAGGTCCCAGGTTCAATCCCCAGCATCCCCAGTTAAAGGGACTAGGCAAGTAGGTGATGGGAAAGACCTCCGCCTGAGACCCTGGAGAGCCGCTGCCGGTCTGAGCAGACAATACTGACTCCGATGGACCAAGGGTCTGATTCAGTAGAAGGGAGCTTCATGTGTTCATGTGAGGGGCCATGGCTCAGTGGCAGAGCATCTGCTTGGCATGCGGAAGGTCCCAGGTTCAATTCCCGGCATCTCCAGTTAAAGGGACTAGGCAAGTAGGTGACGTGAAAGACCTCTGCTTGAGACCCTGGAGAGCTGCTGTCGGTCTGAGTAGACAATACTGACTTTGATGGACCAAGGGTCTGACTCAGTATAAGGCAGCTTCATGTGTTCATGTGATGCTGCCTTATAATGAATCAGACGACTGGTCCATCAAGGTCCATATTGCCTACTCGGTCTGGCAGCAGCTCTCCAAGCAGAGCTCTGTCACATCAACCTTACCCTTTTGTAACTGGAGACACCAGGGACTGAACCTGGGACCTTCTGCACACCAAGCAGGTGCTCTGCCTCTGGGCCGCTGTTACTACTGATCTCCAGCCGATAGAGATCAGTTCACCTGGAGAAAATGCCGCTGTGGCAACTGAACTCTCTGGCATTGAAGTCCCTCCCTACCCCCAAAACCTCCTGCCGGTGGCGAAGAGGGACCTGGAAACCCTAAAAGACACGTCCTCCCGACAGAAATCTCAGCCCCCAGCAGAAATTACCGCCAGATCCGGCCCCATGTTTACGGCGTCTCCCAAATGCACGCACTGAACCGGTTCTCACAATGCATTTTTATTTTGTCTGCACAAGCCATGGTGACCTTCACCAGGGACACACGTGGAGAAAGGCAATTTGTAAAACAGGTAGACGTCGATCCAAAACTGCTAGTAATGCGCAGGACTGGGCAAGGCAGAAAAGCGGCAACGTATCAGGGCAGTTCTCGCGGACTGCAACTTCCCTCGGCCGGTTTGCTCATTTCGCTTGTTTCCCGGGTGAGTGTACCTGCCCGCCGAGGATCGGCACTTGTGCAAACCAGCAGCCCATGTTGGGTTGCCAGCCTCCAGGTGGGGCCTGGAGATCTCCCGCTAGTACAACTGATCTCCACACAATAGAGATCAGGTGCCCTGGGGGAAATGGCTGCTTTGGAGGGTGGACTCTATGGCTGAGGTCCTTCCCCTCTCCAAACCCCACCAAGGCTCCACCCCCAAAATCTCCAGGTATTTCCCAACCTAGAGCTCACAACCTGAAGCCTATGAAGCACATAATGCATGATTAAAGGGAGACACGATTAAAGAGAGATATGACAGAGGTCTATAAAATTATGCATGGTGTGGAGAGAGTGGACAGCGAGAAGCTTTTCTCCCACTCTCATAATACCAGAACACGGGGTCACGTGCTGAAGCTGGAGGGGGAGAGATCCAAAACAGATAAAAGGAAGTATTTCTTCACACAACGCATAGTTAAAGGGTGGAACTCCCTGCCCCAGGATGTGGGGATGGCTGCCAACTTGGAAGGCTTGAAGAGGGGAGTGGACATGTTCATGGAGGAGAGGGCTATCCATGGCTGCTAGCCAAAATGGGATACTAGTCATGATTCTCTCCAGGATCAGAGGAGCATGCCTATTATATTGGGTGCTGTGGAACGCAGGCAGGATAATGCTGCTGCAGTTGTCTTGCTTGTGCGCTTCCTAGAGGCACCTGGTTGGCCACTGTGGGAACAGACTGCGGGACTTGATGGGCCCCGGTCTGATCCAGCAGGGCTTTTCTTATGTTCTTATGACTCTCAAAAGCTTATACAATGAAAATCTTGCTGGTCTCTCCAGGATCCAAGGAGCATGCTTTTCTATTAGATGCCGTGGAACGCAGGCAGGGTAAATGCTGCTGCAGTCATCTTGCTTGTGCGCTTCCTAGAGGCACCTGGTTGGCACTGTGGGAACAGACTGCTGGACTTGATGGGCATGGGTATGATCCCGCAGGGCTTTCCTTAGGTTCTAAGGCTTTAAGAGAGGAGTGGACATGTTCATGGACGAGAGGGCTATCCATTGCTACTAGTCAAAATGAATACTAGTCATGATGCATACCTATTCCCTCCAGGATCAGAGGAGCAGGCCTATAATATTATAGGCAGGATGGTGCTGCTGCAGTCGTCTTGTTTGTGGCCTTCCTAGAGGCACCTGGTTGGCCACTGTGGGAACAGACTGCGGGACTTGATGGGCCCTGGTCTGATCTAGCATGGCTTTTCTTGTGATCTTATGATTCATTGAACCAAATCCAGCCCACCTGTCACATATCGTCCCCTGCCAAGTGTGCGGGGGGCGGGGGGCTTCTTTTGAGCAAGTCGCAAAACAAGAGGATTTGGGAGCCCCGATGGGCACAGCCTGAGGGTCTGAGCTTATCTTCATGGGCTCCCGCAGACCCGGGATTAGGGGCGGCTTCTTTTGGAAACACCCCCGCACATCCACTGACAGGACCGCTTCGCGCAGACTTCTTTCCTTTTCGGCTCTTGTTTCTTTAGCAGCCGCCTGACAAACCACCATTCAGCAGCCGTTCAAGGGCTGTATTTCTTGGTTGGTTATTACAGCTGTTCAAAGTGCGGGAATCCTGCCAGGGTCTCGGGAAACGACCCATTAATTGAAGCCCACTCCAGAGGGGAGCCGTCTGCAGAAGAACTGCTGGATTTGAGTCCAGCGGCACCTTAGAGACCAATAAGATTTTGGGGTATGAGCTTTCGAGGGTCAGAGCTCCCTTCGTCAGATACAAGTGTTGAGGGATCTCCGTTCTTGCTTGTATCTGGGCAAGGGAGCTTTGACTCATGCCCCGAAAATATTGTCGGCTCTCTAAGGTGCCCCTGGATTCGAATCCAGCTCTCTATTCATTGCAATGTGTAAAAAGGAAGTTGTGGTTCTTCCACCCAGAGTTACACCGAACTGGGCAGTTTTCCCAGAAGGAGATAGTGGTGGTGTAGAGGGAAAAGACCACAAGGGTTTCGTGTGCACACAAACACACACCCTGCATATGGAGACCGCCCTGGTATTGCTTTTTTAAAAACCTGCCTCTATTCTTGTGCCACAAACTGCACTTTGAACCATTGTGGGCAAGCAGGTGAAATGTCACCCACTCTTTATCTCTACGGCTGCCAACCTCTGAACCAAAAAACTGGCATCATTTTCATTGGCAAGGTTTGGCTTTTCGCCATGCAGAGATAGGGTTGCCAGGTCCCTCTCCACAACCTGCGGGAGATGTTTGGGGAGGAGCCTGAGGAGGGCGGGTTTGGGGAGGGGCTTCAATGCCATAGAGTCCGATTGCCGAAGCGGCCGTGTTCTCCAGGGGAACTGATCTCTATCGGCTGGAGATCAATTGTAATAGCAGGAGATCTCCAGCTAGTACCTGGAGGTTGGCAACCCTATGCGGAGAGAAACACGGACTCCTCCTTTGGGAAGATCAAGCCGCTGCTAAAAGCGCAGTGACGGGGGAAAGTACACAAGTTGGCAACCTGACTTACCTCTATGCAAGGTAAATAACAAACTAGTAGTGCCTATAATAAAAAATATATGTACATATATTCAAAACATAAATAAGTGTTAGCTTATATAGTATATAGATTTCATTGTTTAACACAAGTATACACTATTAAAAAAAATAACTATTGATTTATACAGTATAAAAGTTTCCAGGGTCAAACGTATATATTTATTTAAATCTATCAGACAAAATACAAAGTAAAACCTGATCGTATACAAATTCAAAATGATATATTCTCTTTGTATACAATCAGGTTTTACTTTGTATTTTGCATTTTCTTTTGTATAACTAACAAAAAGATGTTTGATAGATTTAAAGAAAGATATGCATTAGACATTGGAAACCTTTATACTTTATGTATAAATCAATAGTCATTGTTTAAATAGTGTATACTTGTGTTAAACAATGAAATCTATATACGATACTTATGTTTTGAATATATATCAAACAAAATACAAAGTAAAACCTGATCTTATACAAATTCAAAACAATATGTTCTCTTTGATTACTATCAGGTTTAACTTTATATTTTGCATTTTCTTTGGTATAACAAAAAGACATCTGATAGATTTAAAGAAATATACATGTTAGACATTGGAAACCTTTATACTGTATAAATCAATTGGTCTTTTTCAAATACTGTATACTAGTGTTAAACAATAAAATCTATTCACTGTATAAATCAACAGTGACTTATGTTTTGACTATATACGCATATATATTTTATTATAGGTACTACTATCTTGTTATCTACCTTCAGTATATTTGGTACCTATAATCCCTATTATTATACTTACTATAATCTCTATGCAAGGCAGAGTTTTGTCTGCTTAATTCCCACCTGCCAGGCTTCTGTTTTATTTATTTACTTCACTGGTACCTCACCTTTCTCCCAAAGCGGCTTCCCCCTCATTCTCCTCTCCTCTATTTTATCCTCACAATAACCCTGCGAGGTAGGCTAGCCCGGGAGTGTGTGACTGGCCCAAGGTCACCCGACAAGCTTCCATGGCATGAGTGGGGATTCGAACCCGGGCCTCCCAGATACTAGCCCGACATTCTGAACCACTACACCACGCTGGCCCGAGAGCAGAGCCTGCTCAAAAAGTTGGCAACCCTAGATTTTCTGTCCAGACCCTTGTTTTGTGTTCCTCCTTCGTAGCTCTAAATGCACGAGATCACTGATCCCATTACTTGTAGACTGTCCTAGAGTTTCAAGGAAACAACGTCTTAAGCTTTTATTATCGGATACAATAGATAATTTAACTAATTGATTTGCCAGATTTGCTTGGCTAGCAATTAAAATAAGGCAAAGCTGGACTAAATCTGTGCAATAGCCAAGGAAGCGTGGGATCTTTACTGTCCGGAACCTTTCAGACTGGTTTTATGCTCACCTTGTGTGTGTGTGTGTGTGTGTGTGTGTGTGTGTGTGTGTGTGTGTGTGTGTGTGTGTGAAGTGCCGTCAAGTTGCTTCCGACTCATGGCGACCCTATGAATGAAAGTCCTGTCTTTGACAGCCTTGCTCAGATCTTGCAAATTGAGGGCTGTGGCTTCCTTTATTGAGTCCATCCATCTCTTGTTGGGTCTTCCTCTTTTCCTGCTGCCCTCAACTTTTCCTATTATGACGGTCTTTTCCAGTGACTCTTGTCGTCTCATGACATGACCAAAATACGACAGCCTCAGTTTAGTCATTTTAGCTTCTAGGGTCGGTTCAGGCTTGATTTGATCTGTAACCACTGATTTGTTTTTTTGGCAGTCCAGGGTATCCATAACACTCTCCTCCAACACCACATTTCAAAGGAATCTACTTTCTTCCTATTAGCTTTCTTCAATATCCAGCTTTCACACCCATACAGAGTAACAGGGAATACGATGGCATGAATTAACTCATGCTACCCTTGATTCATGCTAACCTTAATGCATGCTAAACTTACAAATGTATCTATGACTGGGTTATTTTTGCAATGTTCTTGTCATTTTAAGTATTGTAATTCTAGCCGCATTTTGTCTACGTGCTTTACTATTCACCGAGCAATTCTGTAATCCTGTTTCATTTGATGGTCTATGAACTGTAAATAAACACTTGAACACATACACATGAACACATGAAGCTGCCTTATACTGAACCAGACCCTTGGTCCATCAAAGTTAGTATTGTCTACTCAGACCGGCAGCGGCTCTCCAGGGTCTCAGGCAGAGGTCTTTCACATCACCGACTTGCCTAGTCCCTTTAACTGAAGATGCCGGGGACTGAACCTGGGACCTTCTGCATGCCAAGCAGAGGCTCTACCATTGAGCCACAGCCCCTCTCCACTGCTCTCCAGGGTCTCAGGCAGGGGTCTTTCACATCACCTATTTGCCTGGTCCCTTTAACTGGAGATGCCGGGGATTGAACCTGGGACCTTCTGCACGGCGAGCAGAGGCTCCACCACTGAGCCACAGCCCCACACTTGTCTGTCTCCTTCGTAGCTGATCTACACGGCTGCAGCCTGGCTTGCTTATCCTATGCTCCTGCAAACCTCCACGCAGCAGGTCAGGTCCTGCACATGCAAGCACTCCCACATCCGCCTGCATCCATGCGCTCTCTCATACACACAACGTCTTCCTGGCCTGGAACACGTTCACCAAACCACCCCAAAGTTCAAGGGACCTGTCCAAAAAAAAAAAAAACCTTTATCCCAGCGGGGTACAATTCAGGTGAGATGGTCCTTCTTCTCTGATCGCAAGACTGGAGATGGGTTGGGACGGGACAGGACAGGAAGGGGGGGGGGAAGCAAACAGCTATTAAATGGATTTGAAACCGGTAAGGTTTGGAGAGATGGCAGGGACATGGGTGGAGTGAGCCATTGTCGTTGTGATGGTGGATGTAAAAGAAGTCGGTGTGCGTGGATGAAATCCAGTATTCCCCTAGACAGAGCTCCAGGCAAGTCAAGTTGCAGCTGGTACTAACTAGTCAAGTACTAACCAGTCAAGTACTAACCAGGGCCCACCCTGCTTAGCTTCCGAGATCTGACGAGCTCGGGCTAGCCTGGGCCATCCACGTCAGGGCTTCCCTCTGCCTAGAGGTGGGAATAAAACGCAGGTGTGCTGGCTCTGCTCCTCCCCTCTCCTGCACCAGCCCCGTGGGACCAAACTCTTCCTCCGGAGCGGAGGAGAGACCCCCACCCCCATCAGCAGCCATCTGGATCCCTGGCATGTAGGGTTGCCAGGTCCCTCTTCGCCACCAGTGGGAGGTTTTTGGGGTGGAGCCTGAGGAGGGGAGGGTTTGGGGAGGGGAGGGACTTTAATGCCATAGAGTCCAACTGCCAAAGCGGCCGTTTTCTACAGAATGTGCATGCTTATGTGGAGATGGAAATATCAAGACCCTAGAGCATGTCTTTTTTTAATGTAAGATCTATAGTCATATTAGGGAAACTCTGATTACCCCCATAATTTTCCACCATCCTGGTAAAAATAGAAGGACTCTTCTCTTAGGAATGCTAGCAGATAAGAATCAAGAGATCTCTTTTAAGGTCGCCAAATTTGAATGGATAGCCTATAAGACTAGGAAAACTTGGATAAGCCATATATAGGCTTTTTAGCAATAATTTTAGCCTACTAGGAAACTTGGGTAAGCCATATATAGGCTTTTTAGAGATACGTTTTATAAGATAATGTATAGTTCTGTGAATTTATAATTTTAAACGTTTCTTTTCTTATGAGTTATTTGATATACTGGAAGTCTGAATTATTGTATTGATTCTATTTTTATTGGTCTCGGACTGAGTTAGATAAATTTGATTTGATATTTGATATTCTCCAGGGTTAACTGATCTCTTATCGGCTAGAGATCAGTTGTAATAGCAGGAGATCTCCAGCTATTACCTGGAGGTTGGCAACCTAGATAATAGCCGGAGATCTCCTAGTTGCCAACCTCCAGGTACTAGCTGAAGATCTCCTGCTATTACAACTGATCTCCAGCCGACAGAGATCACTTCACCTGGAGAAAATGGCTGCTTTGGCCATTGGACTCTATGGCATTGAAGTCCCTCCCCTCTCCAAACCCTGCCCTCCTCAGGCTCCATCCCCAAAACCTCCCGCTGGTGGCGAAGAGGGACCTGGCAACCCTATGGCAACCCTACTGGGATGGGCCCCACTCTCCCCCACCCTGAGACCGGCAGGGGAAGCCAGGGAGGCTAAGGGATGCTGGACTGGAGGGTTGGGTGGCGTGTCGAGAGATGGGTAGGTGGGGGGGATGGCTCGGTGTGGTGGTGTTGGGGGCGTGAGCAGCTTACCTGCAGCCTGTGTGCCTGGCGGGGGAAGCTAGTTGCGAGAAGAGAAGCGACTGAGCAGAACAGCAGTACTGGTGCAGAGTGGGACACGTGGACGACCTATAGAGGGCAGCAGAGAGACGGAGCAACAGAGAGAGAGAGAGAGAAAGAGAGAAAGAGAGGAACAGAAGGATGGAGGGATGGAAGGAAGGAGGGATGGATGGATGGAAGGATGGATGGATGGATGGATGGAAGGAAGGAGGGATGGATGGATGGAGGAATAGGTGGAGGGATGGAAGTAAGGATGGAGGGATGGATGGAGGGATAGGTGGAGGGATGGAAGGAAGGATGGAGGGATGGAAGGAAGGATGGAAGGAAGGATGGATGGAGGGATAGATGGGTGGATGGAGGGAAGGAAGGATGGATGGATGGATGGAAGGATAGGTGGAGGGATGGAGGGATGGAGGGATGGAGGGAGGGATGGAAGGAAGGATGAATGGATGGAGGGATGGATGGATGGATGGAGGGATAGATGGGTGGATGGGTGGATGGAAGGAAGGAAGGAAGAATGGAGGGATGGATGGATGGAAGGATGGAAGGATAGGTGGAGGGATGGATGGAGGGATAGATGGGTGGGTGGATGGAGGGATGGAAGGAAGGAAGGAAGGAAGGAAGGAAGGAAGGAAGGAAGGAAGGAAGGAAGGATGGAGGGATGAATGGATGGATGGATGGATGGATGGAAGGATAGGTGGAGGGATGGAGGGATGGAGGGATGGAGGGAGGGATGGAAGGAAGGATGAATGGATGGAGGGATGGATGGATGGATGGAGGGATAGATGGGTGGATGGGTGGATGGAAGGAAGGAAGGAAGAATGGAGGGATGGATGGATGGAAGGATGGAAGGATAGGTGGAGGGATGGATGGAGGGATAGATGGGTGGGTGGGTGGATGGAGGGATGGAAGGAAGGAAGGAAGGAAGGAAGGAAGGAAGGAAGGAAGGAAGGAAGGATGGAGGGATGAATGGATGGATGGATGGATGGATGGATAGATGGAAGGATAGGTGGAGGGATGGATGGAGGGATCGATGGATGGAAGGAAGGATGAATGGATGGAGGGATAGATGGGTGGATGATGGGATGGAGGGAAAGATGGAGGGAGGGAGGGATGGAAGGATGGAAGGAAGAATGGATGGAAGGAAGGAAAGATGGATGGAAGGATGGGGGATGGGTGGATGGACGGACGGACGGGGAAGGCGTGTGCAGAGAAAGAAATGGAGGGAGAGGTGCGGGTAGAAGCAGGTGGCCAATGAGTGTCGGGATGAGCCGATGGGCGGGGCAGAGAAAGAGGGGGAGGAAGAGAAGAAAAAACACAAAGTCAAGAAAAAGGAGGACGGCACTAAACAAACAGGAAAAATAAAAAAAAAACATAGCAACTGCCCCCAAGGCCAAACAAAGAGACCAAGCCACAAAACTGGGCCACGGAGAGAAGAGAGAGAGAGGAGAGAGAAAAAAGAGAGAGAAACAGACAGCAGCGGTTCCCTGGGGACTACGACGTCAGGCCACGGAGCTACGGGAGAATGGGGGTGGGGAAGAGGCAGGCAGCGGGAGGGGGGCCACAGAATCACTGGTGGCGTGGTATGGAAGAGCAAGAAAGCGCGGGAGGCTTCGGGACCAGACACATGGACAAAAGCGGGGGAATGGGGTGTGGGGTGAGTAGAAACATAGGCGGCAAGCGACAGTGGACCCCCAATTCTCACCACAGACAGAGATGAGGGATTTGTGGGGGGGGGGCGTGCTTCGACCCTGGTGTTGTGTGACTCGGACAGTAATGCTCTCCTGCAAACCAAGCAGTCCCTTTTATGGGGGGGCCTCATATTTATCTGGGTTAGGGTTGCCAGGTCCCTCTTCGCCATTGGTGGGAGGTTTTGGGGGCGGAGCCTGAGGAAGGCGGGGTTTGGGGATGGGAGGGACTCCAATGCCATAGAGTCCAATTGCCAAAGCGGCCATTTCCTCCAGCTGGACTGATCTCTATCAGCTGGAGATCAGTTGCAATAGCAGGAGATCTCCAGCTAGTACCTGGAAGTTGGCAACCCTAATCCAGTTTTCATTAAATCCCAGGGAAACCCTGGGGTCTAGCAACTTCTTGGAAAGATCTGGAGCAGGGGTGTCGAACTCAATTGTTACGAGGGCCGGATAAGAGCTCTCAAGGGGCCGGATCCAGCCCGCGGGCCTTATGTTTGACACCTAGGGTTGCCAACCTCCAGGTAGTGGCTGGAGATCTCCCAACCTCTTGCCAACCTCCAGGTAGTGGCTGGAGATCTCCCACTCTATCTCCAGTCGATAGAGATCAGTTCCCCTGAAGAAAAGGGCCACTTTGGCCATTGGACTCTATGGCATTGAAGTCCTTCCCCTCCCCAAACCCCACCCTCCTCAGGCTCCGCCCCCAAAATCCCAACTTGGAGCTGGCAACCCTATTGACACCCCTGAGCTAGAGGAGTTGAGACTGGTATGTGGCGTTCAAGGATGGCGAAACATCTCAGGGGGGCTCTGGGCTTTGTGAAATCGGTCCCGGATGGGTAGGAGAAGAAGATGCTTTGGGGGTGAGCATGTGTGTTAAGGATTCTGGATAAGCACGGGCAGGAGGAACTATCGGGAAAAGAGGGTGGTCCAGTCGGGGAGGGGGTCTGCAGAGTTCAGAAGCAAAGAGAGGGACTGAGAGGGATTGAGGAAGCAGGCGCCCCACTCTTGCATGCCAGACCCTAGGGGAAAGGGTCACACCAAAGGGGGTATCGATTCTCTCTCCCTCCAGGTCCAGTATCTCCTCTGCTCTCACATCCTCCCGACAAAATTGCAAGACGCCAACCGACAGACGAAGGGGTGGGGGGGGGGAAGGAACTGGGAGTGCAAGTTTGTTTAACACGCACCAAGATTTCAGGAACCAGCTTCCTGGGGAACAGGAAAACAGACCTTGGACGATCGGCAGGGACCGCAGAAGGGCCCTCTTCCAAGAGTTGCCCAAGCGATGCCCCCCAAATGCGTGGAATGGATCTTACCCCCTCCGAGGTCACGCAAACAAGTCTTTTCGCCTTCTCGGTTAGCCCTGGAGCCTGTTTCCAGCCCCAGAGCTGAGTGGAAGAATCTCTGCCTTCCAAAGGCCCCCTGCAATGAGGGGGGGAGCTCTAGAATAAGGGGAGCATTGGCTCAATGTGCAGACACCATGCGAAACCATGGAGATCATATACGATCACTCACAACCAGTGTGGTGTAGTGCTGGTCTGGGAACCAGGGAGACCCAGGTACAACTCTCCCGGCAGGGAGCCTCAAAAATCGAGCTGGAAACTATAAAATCTATCGCAAAATAATTATATTTATTATACGGCGTTAGGGTTGCCAACCTCCAGGTAGTAGCTGGAGATCTCCCGCTATTACAACTGATCTCCAGCCGACAGAGATCAGTTCCCCTGGAGAAAAGGGCCGCTTTGGCCATTGGACTCTATGGCATTGAAGTCCCTCCCCTCCCCAAACCCCACCCTCCTCAGGCTCCACCCCCAAAATCTCCAGGTATTTCTCACCCCGGAGCTGGCAACCCTATATGGCGTGCACGATTTAGTTTGTTAAAAACACAGGGCCTGGGATACAGGCTGCATACAAAAACATTGGTGTAAAATAGTAAAAAGTTTTCAAACATAGCTGATAATACACTCATTATAAATGACCCATACAGGACCTGTTATATATTTTATGGTTTCCAGTTCAACCTTTGAGGCTCCCTGTAGTTTTCTGGTTGAGTTCCCCCCCCCTTTTTTTTGTTGGTGTAGTTGTTTAAACAAATCTCCATGCAACCAGGAAGCTTGTCTGGGTGACCTTGGGCCAGTCACACTCTCTCAGCCTAACCTACCTCACAGGGTTATTGTTCCAATACGAATGAAGAATAGCGTAACCTTCCCTGGGCTACTTGGAGAAAAGGCAGGGTAAAAAAATTGTACTAAATAAATCCTGGTTTCAGTGCCTTTTGTCTGTTGCTGGGGAACATGAACGTGAAACCACAGTTGAGAACGAACTGCAGTTCCAAAATAAAAATAAAAATCAGAGATCAGTAAGGTTGCCAACCTCCAGGTGATGACTGGAGATCTCCTGGGATTACAGCTGATCTCCAGGCGACAGAGATCAGCTTCCGAAGTGGCCAGTTTCCCCAGGTGAGCTGATCTCCAGGCGACAGAGATCAGCTCACCTGGGGAAAGTGGCCACTTCGGAAGGTGGACTCTATGGCATTATACCCCACTGAGGTCCCTCTCCTCCTCAAACCCCGCCCTCCTCAGGCTCCGCCCCCAAAATCCCCAGGTATTTCCCAATCCGGAGCTGGCCACCCTAGATATCAGCTTCAGACCTTTGTCTGATGGTTCCTAACCACAATTAGTGGAGTGGTTCTAGGGTTGCCAGCTCCGGGTTGGGAAATACCTGGAGATTTGGGAGGGGGGTAGAGCTCCAGGAGGGCGGGATTTGGGGAGGGGAGGGACTTCAATGCCATAGAGTCCAATTGCCAAACCGGCCACTTTCTCCAGGGGAACTGATCTCTATTGGCTGGAGATTAGTTGCAATGGAGATCTCCAGTTACTACCTGGAAGATGGCAACCCTAAGAGGTACATTCTGAAGACAGCTGCGCCGTAGTTAGGTTTACTTCAGTTAAACCACAGTTTGGCGTGATGGCTGAACGGGGGAGCGTGAAAGCATACGAAGGGGAACGGCTGAGGCAATGTTAGGCCTTGAGGTTAAAGAAAGAGCTGCCATTATTAAGCCAGAAATAAACATGACGTCTCTCAACATTTGGTCTGAATTTGTGGATTTGCTTAGATGTTAGAATGCATGTTCGTGAAGGAAATGGAGTTTTTCTTAAATTGTATTTCCAACAGTTCTTTATGGTAAAAGCTACTTCTGTCCTCCACCACGTCATAGTCTACGTTTCACTTTCACCTTGCCCACAAACCTAGATTTGTAATTTTATTCCCTCCACACGCAGGCATGCATGCACCCACACAAACACACCCCTTCTCTCTCTTAAGGTGTTGTGGAGGTAGTTATAAAAAGGGGGGAAACTCTAATAAACTTTTTGAGACCTATTATACATCAAAACATCATCTATACTTCATTGACATACTCCATCCAAGTAATGTAAATTGCTTTTACCTTTCCATTGCTATGTTTGAACACTAAATAAGGAACCGAGGCTTGAAATATGGAGGAAGTAGCAAGGCTCCTGGTGAGAAATCACAGAGGGGTGGGACCCCACAAACACAACCCCCCCACCCAAAAAACACACCCTAAAATCTAATCCTTCTGGGATTCAATATGTTCTTAAGGGTCAATCTGCACATCTCTCCCTGCATTTTTATTTTGTATCTTAACTGACTCCTGATGTGCTGTTTTCCGAGTACCACACCCTCTGTTTCTTTAGGTTAATTCACAAGGTCATATTTTCTTGCATATCTACAGACTTCCCCAATTACATTGAGTCCCAGACCTTGTCTGTGGGCGACCCTGTTTTTGTTACTTTGGCAGCGGAGGCTAATCTGGTGAACCGGGTTGGTTTCCCCACTCCTACACATGAAGCCAGCTGGGTGACCTTGGGCTAGTCACAGCTCTCTTGGAGCTCTCTCTGCCCCACCGACCTCACAGGGTGATTGTAAGCCACTTTGATTCTTCCTTAAGTGGTAGAGAAAGTTGGCGTATAAAAACCAACTCTTCTTCTTCTGTCGGATATACTTATTTATTTATACTCTCCTTTATCCCCAATGGGGGTCCCAAAGCAACTTACGGTATACCATTATCCTCGCCTCCATTTCATCCTTACAACAACCGTGTGAGGTAGATTAGGCCAAGAGTGGGTGACTGGCTCAAGGGCAGCCAACCACTTTCAGCAGCAGAGCGGGGATTCGCACCTGAGTCTTCCACACCCTAGCCTGACACTCTAGCCAATGCATGCTATAAAGCCAGCTTGTGGGTTCCAACACACCCTTGTGCAACCAAGAAAGAGAACCTGAGGTGGTCTTACGCAGACAAAGTAGGCAGAGTCGATCCACCACAATACCCTACCACACATGAACACATGAAGCTAACTTCTACTGAATCAGACCCTGGGTCCATCAAAGTCAGAATTGTCTACTCAGACCGGCAGCGGCTCTCCAGGGTCTCAGGCAGAGGTCTTTCCCATCACCTACTTGCCTAGTCCCTTTAACTGGAGATGCCGGGGATTGAACCTGGGACCTTCTGCACGCCAAGCAGAGGCTCTACAACCGAGCCACGGCTCCCTCCCAAAGCTTGAGTGAGGATTCATACTTGAAGCTGGCTTTTACTGAATCAGACCCTCTTTGCCCCCTGTATGATGGTCCCAGGGCCAATTTTTTAGCAGGAATATTACCTGTTGTTATGGTATATTCAGATGAGGATAAAACCAAATTTCTGCTGCCTGACATCGATGCTCATGTAACACATAGGGTTTCTTGGTTCGCCCTAGCAGCAAAGAAAATAAGATCTAAGGTTCCCGAAGGAGTTATTAATTAAGTTTAAAACAGTGAGTACATTCTGGTATCTGTTATAATATTTTAATCGCTGATTTGTTTTATTTATATTGCCGTATTACCATGCATTAGGTAGTTGTATGTACGTGCGTACTACTGTTTGTTGTATTATTGTGTTTTAGTTATCTGTGACGGCCAACGACCGTATACAATAAATTTTCTTGGCTTGGCTTGAATCAGACCCTCAGCCCATCGAGGTCACTCTTGTCTACTCAGACCGGCAGCGGCTCTCCAGGGTCTCAGGCAGAGGTCCTTCACGTCACCTTTAACTAGAGATACCAGGGATTGAACCTGGGACCTTCTGCATGCAAAGCAGAGGCTCGTCCGCTGAGCCACCGCCCCTCGAAGTATTCTTCTAGTATGAACATTAAAAAAGGTGCTCCTGAAGATGTGCACAGAGTCCTTGTCCCAATACTCAGAAGCCACAAGCTTGCGAGCATCTCAGATTATGAGGCAGGGGCTCCGGAGACGAAGGTCTGACCTCCAGGCAAGCCTGTGCCCTAAATCTGGGAACCCCTTCCTCTCTCAAACGGCACGCCCCCGTTTTGGAGTCCGGGCTTTGTGCCCAGGAGGAGTCAGGCTTCCCAAATTTCTTCCCACTTCTCCCTTCTGGCCTGAACTCCACCACGCTGGAAAGAACCGAGTAAAAACCGCCCGACCCAAATCAGCTTGGCTTCCTGTTTACGACAATCCCCGTCATTGAAAAATATTTAAAGTGGTGCTGATGGAAGTGTCAGCAATTGAAACAGGAAAGGGGAGAGGAGATCAGAGGGGCTGAGAGCCGGTCCGTACGAGAACGTCATGCCCAGACCCTTTGAGAGCCCGGCCTAGGCCACAGACTACGCAAATCAGTCAACAAGGCGAGGGGACCTCTGAGCAAGTGCAGAGTGCGTTGCAGTCACGCTGAGCGACCGGCACACACGGAGGGGTCTCTTCCAGGAAACTAAATGCAGAGCAGGGTTAGCAGGCAAACAAATTCCCGACATTTCCACGTACACAAAACGCACACCGTCAAGAGGTTCACACCTCCTCCATGGAGATAGTTTCAGGAGGGGAACCAAGTTGGTCTGGAGTAGAAAAGCAAGATTTCAGTTCAGCTTCTCAGAGACTGACAAGATTTCCGGGGTATGAGCTTTCGAGAGTCAGCGCTCCCTTCGTCAGATACAAGTCGGAATGGCTGTCCCTCAGCACTTGTATCTGACGAAGGAAGCTCTGACTCTCCAAAGATTGCACCCTTGAAATCTTGTCCGTCTCCAAGGCGCTACTGGAATCAAATCTAGCTGACCTTAAATCAAGGGAGGGATATTCCTTCCTACCCAGCCGCTGCTTTCCCCGATTTCCAACCAAGTTTGCAGAAAGAGATCTGAGACTTACGGAAATGCCTGCCTAGCTAGGATCCACAAAAACCTATGTTGGAATACGATCTGCTTAGAATCGTGTTCATTTCTGTGGCCACAGACTAACACAACTACCCCTCAGAGCATGTGCCGTCTCCTCGAACTTCAAATATCCCAAGGAGGATTACATTTTGCATTGCACCTCTCCCAACTACTGACTGGGATATAAGGGCTCAAGGATCTCCATGTCTACTTGTATCTGACGAAGGGAGTTTTGACTCCCGAAAGCTCCCACCCGGGAAGTCTTGTTGGTCTTTAAGATGCTACTGCACTCAAATCTTCTGAAATAAGGTTTCAGGAATCTCCATTCCTACTTGTATCTGACAAAGGGAGCGCTGACTCTAGAAAGATCACACCCCGGAAATCCTGAGAGTCTTTAAGGCACTGTTGGACTCGAACCCAACGCCACAGCAAAAATATTTCCTGTAGGGCACGGCGGCGGAAAGGCGGTCCAAGGCGACACAACGCTCCTAGCCTCGGGGAGAGCCGCCAACGATCTTGGCAGGTCTACTGTTGACAAACCAATGATTCAGCAAAGGCACGAAGGGCGAGCGCGCCCTGGAAACCGCCTGGCCGTTAGCATGTCACCGATATGGTGCGTTAGGCGCGCACTCTTTCTGAAGAATGTCACAGAAACGTCTCCCTGGGATTGAGCCCAAAGTCCAGGGGCAAACGGGGCTGACGGGACAGCCCCAAACTCCCTGGAAACTTACACAGTAATCAAAAGTAATCGAAAATCCCGTCCGGTCCCGCGTTCTGTTCGAGAATCCACCCGAAACTGGCCAGGGGTCTCCGCGAAACGGCTTTCCTGTCCTATCCTGGGGATGGGGGGGGGGGCAAGATCCTGCAACCCAACCCACAATGAAAACGTACATCGAGCCCCCCACTCTGTGCTCCTCTGCCCCTGACATGACAGCTCCCCCCCCCAAAGGAACAGAATCGATTCACTCACTGTTCAGTCTCCATCACTGTCTTGCTTGGTTTTCTCCTTCCTGCAAACTTTCTTTCCTTGGACAATCCTGCACCCACATGGAGGGGTGGGTGGGCAGCAGAGAGGGGCCGCTGGGCTAAAGCGTGCCCCCCCTTGCAGGGTGTGGAAACCCAGGGGGGGCGTGGCTTTCCCCTCCTCTACATCAGCTGATCACCTTACAGGGACATTAACCAGCTGGGGCGTAAGGGAGGAGGGAGAGCCTGAGTTAACATGTTAAATGCTGGTTTGTATTCACTGCTGTTTCACGGGTGTGTGTAACTGTGTGTGTGTGTAATCCAGCCCAAGAGGGCTGTCATATAGAGGAGGGTCCCGAGTTGTTTTTGGTTGCCCCAGAAAATCAAAAGAGTTTCCATCCAGACATTAGGAAGAATTTTCTAACAGTCAGAGCGGTTCCTCAGTGGAACAGGCTTCCTCGGGAGGTGGTGAGCTCTCCTTCCCTGGAGGTTTTGAAGAAGAGGCTAGATGGCCATCTGTCAGCAAGGCTGATTCTATGACCTTAGGCAGATGATGAGAGGGAGGGCCTCTTGACCATCTTCTGGGCATGGAGTAGGGGATCACTGGGGGTGTTGGGGGGGAGGTAGTTGTGAATTTCCTGCATTGTGCAGGGGGTTGACTAGATGACCCTGGTGGTCCCTTCCAACTCTATGATTCTGTGAGTGAGACAAACCCTGAAAAGAGGGAGGAAACATGGAAAGACTCTACTCCTTAAGTGCCTGCAATCTTCCCTTTGAACGAAACGTCATTTTTAAAAGTACATTTTATTAAACAGTTTCAGAAAGCGTTCTTTTTTTCCCTTTTTTTTTTTTGAAGACACGTGATTTGTTTCACAACATAAGAAAATTCAAAAGTACAGAGAGGCACAGAAGTGCCATAACGTTTGGCCCCGCGGGGAAATCATCCATTAGAATTAAGAAAAGAACAAGAAACAGAAGAAAAACACAGAAATCTTTCTTTCGTCCTTTTCACCCCCCTCCTGATGGAGGGGTTGCCATCTCCATGTTGAGAAATTCCTGGAGATTTGGGGGTGGAACCTGGAAGGGAAGAGCTTGGGGAGGGGAGGGACCCCAGTGGGGCACAGTGCCATAAAGTCCACCCTCCAAAGCGGCCATTTTCTCCAAGGGAACTGGTTTCTGTAGTCTGGAGAGCAGTTGTAATTCTGGGAGATCTCCCGGTCCCACCTGGAGGTTGGCAACCCTCGTGTTAATATAGTGCAAGACGCAGTCCACAAACCAAACACTGCAAGATTTCCTACAAATACCTGGCACAAAGTCACGGATACCACATTTAAGTATGAAGATAAAAGCGCTCAAACGTGTATACATGGATTTCTCTAAAGAAGTCTATGCTTTCTTTCACAAAGCTCTTTGAAGATGAGCTGCATAATTTGCAAATCCAACCATTACTGCGATAAGAAGGAAGCAAGAGAGGAACAGAATCCAGAAATAGATGGGGGGGGGGGGAGGAATGCTGCTAACTTACTGCCCTTGTACAAATCTATGGTGAGACCACACTTGGAATACTGTGTACGGTTCTGGTCACCACCCCTAAAAAAGGATGTTGCAGAACTTGAGAAGGTGCAGAAAAGAGCAACCAAAATGATGGGGGGGGGGCCTAGAGCAACTACCCTTCGAGGAGCAGTTAAAACTCTTAGGGCTGTTTAGCTTAGAAAGAGGGCGGTTAAGGACAGACATGATAGAGGTCTACAAAATTATGCATGGTATGGAGAGAGTGGACAGGGAGAAGCCCAAGGTAACCCAGCTGACCTCATGTATAGGAGTGAGGAAACCAACCTAGTTCACCAGATTAGCGTCCACCGCTCACGTGGAGGAGCGGGGAATCGAAACTGCTTCTCCAGATCAGAGTCCACCGCTCCAAACCACCGCTCTTAAGCACTACACCATGCTGGCTCTCAGGAGGGGCCTGGAGATCTCTAGGAATTGCAGCTGATCTCCAGGCGACAAATATCACTTGCCTTGGAGAAAAGGGGCAGCATGACGTCCCACTGAGGTCCCTCCCTTCCCCAAACTTTGACCTCCCCAGGCTCTGCCGCCAAATCTCCAGGGATTTCCCGACCCAGAGTTAGCAACCCTATCTAAACCTCATCAGACTTTACAACCAATCCAGAGAATCTCTGAAAGAAGAGGACTTCCCAGCGTGTGTCCAAACAGGATACTATTCCCGGAAGCAGGGGCTAAACGACACCCGGATCAAGGTCTCTAGCCCGCCTGCCCTCTTTGATCTAGCATTATACTTTGACCCTAATCACATAGCAGAGCTGCGTCAAAACGTAACTTGCTTCCTTTACGCCAGCCAAATTTTGGAACTGGAGATTTTGGCTCTTAAAGCTTCCAGAGAGGGGAGGTAAACTTCATCCGGTGGGAAATATAAACCGGAAAGGTGGCACTTTAGTAGAAGAATGCAGCTCCCGTAGCTTCAGACCACAAAGAAATATCTTCCAAGTATATCCATTATTATAGTTCCATGCTGCCGTTACATAGCAGGAGTGTATTAAATGCCAAGTAGGGTCGCCAGTCATGCTAGGAAAAGACAGTCATGCTAGGAAAAGTTGAGGGCAGCAGGAAAAGAGGAAGACCCAACAAGAGATGGATGGACTCAATAAAGGAAGCCACAGCCTTCAATTTGCAAGATCTGAGCAAGGCTGTCAAAGATAGGACATTTTTGAGGACTTTCATTCATAGGGTCGCCATGAGTCGGAAGCGACTGGACGGCACACACACACACACACACAGCTGTCGCCAAATCCGGGTTGTGAGATTCCTGGAGATTTCAAGGTGAAGCCAGGGGAGGGCAGGATTGCAAGAGCAGAGGGACCTCAGCAGGGTATAATGCCATAGAGTCCACCCCCCAAAGCATCCATTTACTCCAGGGCAACTGGTCTTGGTCACCTGGAGATTAACTGTAATTGTGGGAGATCTCCAGGCCCCAGCTGGATGTTGGCAACCCTAAAGTCAAGGCTACAGTTTTCAGGTTAGTTTTAGCTGGGCAGACGCTGAGTTCTCCTGCAATTTTGGGGCTCAGGAAGCAATTTTCCTCCAGGCCAGATTGGCCAGGGATCCTGGAGGTTGTTGGGGTTTTTTTTTTTTTTGCCATCTTCTGGGCATGGATTAGGGGTCACTGGTGGTGGCAGTGGGGAGGTAGTTGTGAATTTCCTGTGTTGCGCAGGGGGTTGGACTATGATTCTATGATTTGATGTGCCCCACTGAAATACAGCTTCCAGTAGGGTTTGCACAGGGAAACTTTAAGACATAAGAAAAGCCCTGCTGGATCAGACCAAGGTCCATCAAGTCCAGCAGTCTGTTCCCATAGTGGCCAACCAGGTGCCTCTAGGAAGCCCCCAAACAAAACTGGCGGGAGGTTTTTGGGGCGGAGTCTGAGGAGGGCAGGGTTTTGGGAGGGGAGGGACTTCAATGCCATAGAGTCCAATGGCCAAAGCAGCCATTTTCTCCAGGGGAACTGATCTCTGTCGGCTGGAGATCAGTTGTAATAGCAGGAGATCTCTAGCTACTACCTGGAGGTTAGCAAACATCTTGCGCTCACTCTCGAGATAATTCTTGTATTAGCTCAAATCGACCTTGACTGATTATAATAACTTTGTGATAAATTTTGTGGAACATTGAGCAGCCTTTTGGAGCTGTATTGTATGTGTATGTGTTGTTGTTCCGTTTGTAATATTCTGCACTCTCACTTATTGCACAGTTTTGTATTATTGCACAGTTTTGTATTATTAATAGAAGTTTGTTTGCATTGCAAGAGCCTAGTACTATTTATTTCCTCAGCTTTCCTCAACTACCTTGAGGTTGGCAACCCTATGCATACCTATTCTCTCCAGGATCAGAGAAGCATGCCTATAATGTTTGGTGCTGTGGAACCCAGGCAGGATGGTGCTGCTGCAGCCGTCTTGTTTGTGGGCTTCCTAGAGTCCCCTGGTTGGCCACTGTGGGAACAGACTGCTGGACTTGATGGGCCTTGGTCTGATCCAGCAGGGCTTTTCTTATGTTCTTATGTTTTAAGAGTCCCTGGAAAGGAAAAACAGTTGAAGGCAGCAGAAAAAGAGACAGACCCAACTTGACATGGATTGACTCAATAAAGGAAGCCACAACCCTCCGTTTGCAAGATCTGAGCAAGGCTGTCAAAGATAGGACATTTTGGAGGACTTTGATTCATAGGGTCGCCATGCGTCGGAAGCGGCTTGACAGCATTTAACACAAACGCACAGATCAAATCAAGCCTGAACTCTCCCTAGAAGCTAAAATGACCAAACTGAGGCTACTGTACATTGGTCACAATGTGAGAAGAAGACTCCCAGGGAAAGGCAAAAATGGAAAAGCGGAACGCAGTCGGAAAAGAGGAAGGCCCGGCATGAGATGGATTGACTCAGCCAAGGAACGCATAACTCATGCAGCAAATCTGTTCAAGGGAAACCACAGTTCCACCAAATTCAAACTGCAGCATTATTAGGAATGATTGCAAAACGCAACCAGGGTGGATTTCACAATCGAAGCTTGCTGCTTCCCCATTGGACTTCTTGACAGAGGGAAAACCAAGCTGGTGGGAAATCCAGCGAGAAGAAGAGTTGTTTTTTATATACCGACTTTCTCTCCCACTTAAGGCAGAATCAAAGCGGCTTACAATCACCTTCCCTTCCCCTCCCCACAACAGACACCCTGTGAGGTCGGTGGGGCTGAGAGAGCTGTGACTAGCCCAAGGTCACCCAGTTGACTTCATGTGGAGGAGTGGGGAAAACAACCCAGTTCACCAGATTAGCCGCCGCTTCTCATGTGGAGGAGTGGGGAATCAAACTCAGTTCTCCAGATCGAAGTCCGCTGCTCCAAACCACTGCTCTCAACCACTACACCACGCTGGCGAGGAGCCTCGGGCCGTGCTTATTTTGCTGTGTTTATTTCCCCCCTGTACTGTTCCTTATAGGTGTGCACAAAACAGAAACAAAGACGCACAAAAAGAAACCTAGTTCTGAAAGGCTTCTGCTGTTCAGCCATTGCTGTGTTATGTAGCTGGAGCAGTATACTGGAGGGCTGTACTACGGTAAAATCTGAGACCCAGGTTCAAATCCTCACTCAGCCACAGGTAGGGTTGCCAACTGGGGCCCGGAGATCTCCCAGAATTACGACTGATCCAGACAACATACTGTTGGAGAAAACATCCGCTTTGGCAATTGGACTCGGGGGCATTGAAGTCCCTCCCCTCCCCAAACCCTGCTGTCCTCAGGCTCTGCCCCAAAAACCTCTCGGCTTTGGTGAAGATGGACCTGGCTACCCTACCTGGAGATTAGTTGTAATAGCGGGAGCTCTCCAGCAACCACCTGGAGGTTCAAATGTGAGACTAAGCAAAAAACGCAGCCTCTATGGCCAAAGCTCCTTATGCAACCCTGTTTTTCACTGTAACTTGGACCTTATACAAAATTACAGAGTTACAACAGGCTCCAAATTATATATCAATCAACATATATTCAGTAAACCACAGTGCCGGATTTACGTATAAGCGAAACAAGCTATAGCTTAGGGCCCCACTCTCTTGGGGACCCCAAAAAAATTTAAAGGAAAAAAAACTAGATGTACATTTCCAAAATATAAGATAAAAAACAAATAAAATAAAACCTACATACAGCAACAGTGTTATCATTTTAAGTTAGAGCTTAATATTTATTTCACTATTAATATACTTCTTATTTGTATTTCAGTTCAACAATTACTTTGATAAAATACATATTTTGTTATGTGCAAATGGCTTTAGGTACCTATTAGGGCCATAAATTACCATATAGCATATATTCAACACAAAAAACAGCGACAATTTGTTGTTGACAAAGGACAGCTGGACATATAAAGGGTCCCAGTACCTTCAACAGCTTAGGGCCTCATCAAACCTAAATCCGGCCCTGGTACACATACAAATATATGGGCATCCTATCTGACTCTCTAACTAATCCACAGATTCATTCACAATACACACAGTATGTCAATTTCATGATCCCGTTCAAAAATCCACTATCACAATAGGAGTCTCTTAAGTGAGGCTGTCCATGTGTAAGCGTTGTTCTGAAGACACAAAGCGAAGAAAGTGGAGTAGTCAAAAATAGTTTCTGCCCTGGCTTGGATGGCCCAGGCTAGCCTGATCTCATCAGAGGTCAGAAGCTAAGCAGGGTGGGCCCTGGTTAGTATATGGGTGGGAGACCACCGAGGAAGTCCAGGGTCGCTAGGTGGAAGCAGGCAATGGCTAACCACCTCCGAACATCTCTCGCCTTGAAGGCGAGACTCATCATCCAAGTCTGAGACTCCAACCACTGTGTGTACCCAAAGGTTGGGAGGGAAAAGACTCAATTAAGTATAGAAATTGTTTATTTTAAGTTGCTAATGTCTACAGAGGGAGCCAGCGTGATGTGGTGGTTAAGAGCGGTGGTTTGGAGCGGCGGACTCTGATCTGGAGAACCGGGTTTGAGTCCCCACTCCTCCACAGGAGCGGCGGACGCAAATCTGGTGAACCGGGTTGGTTTCCCCACTCCTACACATAAAGCCAGCTGGGTGACCTTGGGCTAGTCACACTCTCTCAGCCTCACCTACCTCACAGGGTGTCTGTTGTGAGGAGGGGAAGGGGATTGTAAGCCGGTTTGATTCTCCCTTAAGGGGTAGAGAAAGTCGGCATATAAAAACCAACTCTTCTTCTATATTAAAAACAATAAAAAATTATATTAAAAGAAAACACGAATGGCAACTGCTATAGGTTGAAAAACTGAAACCACAATCCAAACGTGTTTTGGCCCCCTGGCCTTCATCAGCTGTCTAATACAATCTCTTCTAACGCACATGTGTTCATAATACAACATATACAACAGTATTATAGCAGCGTTATAACAACCCAGGTATGTGTGAAGGGATGTATTCCAATTCGACACTGTGCTCAATATATTCTATAAAATTAAAGAACCCACTGCCGTGGAATACATGCTACGAAGCCAGCTGGGTGGCCTTGGGCTAGTCACAGCTCTCTTAGACCTCTCTCAGCCCCACCTACCTCACAGGGTGTCTGTTGTGGGGAGGGGAAGGGAAGGCGATTGTAAGCCGGTTTGAGTCTCCCTTAAGTGGTAGAGAAAGTCGGCATGTACAAACCAACTCTTCTTCTTCTACTACTTGTTCTGTTTCTGGGCTGTGTTAGCCTTCCCTACAAGGTGTGCGTACCAGTATCAACCAGTTAAAACGTATTTGCCAGATGATGGAGATCAGGCGGGGGAAGCCACGACCCCCCAAGCGCGACTTCACTTGAGAAAGAAGCAGATCTGTGGACAAATTAGCCCAGACTCTGAAAGCCCTGATAAAACAGCGGGGTTTTTATACCAACCATTGGAACAGAAATGCCACCTAGGCCACAGGAAGGGGGGACTTGGGTCCCACGTCTCCGCGGTGGAGCGTTAGCTGATCTTTGGAGGGAAAGCAAAAACATTTGCAAGGCTCACTTCCGACTCGGGTGCCCCGTGCGAGAAATCTCTCCGCTAAGAACGGAAAGCACGCTAGAGGGCAGTCTCCCCCGCTCGGATCACCCACTCCACAAATGCACTGCCAGGCCTTGAGAGGAGGAGAGGTGACCAGCTGGTAGGGGTGCCAACTCTAGTATGGGAAAATCCTGGAGGTTAGGGGGCACAGCCTGGGGAGGGCAGGATTTGGGGAGGAGAAGGACGTCAGCAGGGTATAATGCCACAGACGCCACCCTCCAAAGCAGCCATTTTCTCCGGCGGTCGTGATCACGAGAAGAAGAAGACGAAGAAGGAGAAGGGGAAGAAGGAGAAAGAGAAGACTGGGCAGGCAGGTGATGTGAAAGACATCTGCCTGGGACCCTGGAGACCCTGTACCAGTCTGAGTAGACAATACTGACCATGATGGACCAAGGCAGATTCAGTAGGGGAGGGGCTGTGGCTCACTGACAAGAGAACCAGCTTGGCATGCAGAAGGTCCCAGGTTCTATCCCCGGCACCTCCAGTTAAAAGGATCGGGCAGCAGGTGATGTGAAAGACCTCTGCCTGAGGCCCTGGAGAGCGGCTGCCGGTCCGAGTAGCCAATACTGACCTTGATGGATCAAGGGTCTGATTCAATATAAGGCAGCTTTATGTGTGAGGTTCATGCACTTAGGATAGCCCTGTTAGACGAGAACCTAAATAGTGCACCCATATCAAGCCGTGGGGAGGAGCTGTGGCTCAGTGGTAGAGCCTCCGCTTGGCATGTAGAAGGCCCCAGGTTCAATCCCTGGCATCTCCAGTTAAAGGGACTAGGTAGGTAGGTGATGCGAAAGACCTTTACCTGAGACCCTGGAGAGCCGCTGCCAGTCTGAGCAGACAATACTGACTTTGATGGACCGAGGATCTGATTTAGTATAAGGCAGCTTCATGTGTTCAAAGTCTTCACATCACTCTGTGCCAGGCTATGGCATTTGCCTGCCGCTGCATGAACACGGCCAGCCGTTGCTCTGCTACTCCCCCCTACCTTTCTATTTCTTTCTCTCTCTCATTCACACACAATTATATAGCAACATAAACCATCGCCAGCCACCCGCAACATTACTCCGGCACATCTGTCGTCTGTCGCATTGCGATGTGCTCAGGCGAGGTATGAAGGTGATGCATCTGTTCACATAAGAACGCTAACACCTCTTCCGCTGGTGGAAGGCTTCCAACTTGGCCGAGTGGAAAAGTAGGGTGCGCAAAGGCCCTGTCTCTTGCCCTGCCTCTCTAGGAAACTCAGAACAGCTTTTTAACCTCACAGCCACCCTAAGAATGAAGTCAGGCAGAGACGCATGTTCAGTAGCACTTCAAAACCTATTCTCTCCAGGATCAGATGAACATGCCTATTATTTTAGGTATTGTGGAACACAGGCAGGATAATGCTGCTGCAGTTGTCTTCTTTGTGGGCTTCCTAGAGCACCTGGTTGGCCTCTGTGTGAACGGACGGCGGGACTTGCTGGGCCTTGGTCTGATCCAGCAGGGCCTTCCTTATGTTCTCGTGGAGGATGGGGCTATCCATGACTACTAGTCCAAATGGATGCTAGTCATGATGCATACCCATTGTCTACAGTATCAGAGGAGCATGCCTATCATATTAGGTGCTGTGGAACATAAGCAGGGTAACACTGCTGCAGTCATCTTGCTTGTGGGCTTCCTGGAGGCACCTGGTTGGCCACTGTCTGAACAGGCTGCTGGACTTGATGGGCCTTGGTCTGACCCAGCAGGCCCTTTCTTATGTTAAAGGTAAAGGTCCCCTGTGCAAGCACCAGATCATTCCTGACCCATGGGGTGATGTCACATCTCAACGTTTACTAGGCAAACTTTATTTATGGGGGGGTTTGCCAGCACCTTCCCCAGTCGTCTTCCCTTTACCCCCAGCAAGCTGGGTACTCATTTTACCGACCTCGGAAGGATGGAAGGCTGAGTCAACCTTGAGCCAGCTACCTGAAACCAACTTCCGTTGGGATTGAACTCAGGTCGTGAGCAGAGCTTAGACTGCAGTACTGCAGCTTACCACTCTGCGGCATGGGGCTCTATTTCTTATGTTATGTAATGTTATGTTACGTTACGTTACGTTACGCTACATTACGTTATATCAAGGAAGTCAGATGTTGCACCCACTGCAAGATATTGCTATGGGCATCCTTAACGGCCCTCACCTGGATGGGCCAAACTAGCCCAATCTCGACAGTTCTTGGGAGCTAAGCTGAGTCAGCCCTGGTTTGTACTAGGATGGAAGGTCACTAAGGAAGTCCCGGGTTACTACGCGGAGACAGGCAATGGCAACCACCTCTGTTCCTCTCTTGTCTTGACCTGGATGGCCCAGGCTAGCCTGATCTCATCAGATGTCAGATGCTAAGCAGGGTTGGCCCTGGTTAATACTTGGACGGGGGACCACCAAGGAAGTCCAGGGTTGCTACGCTGAGGCAGGCAATGGCAAACCACCTCTGTTCGTCTCTTGTCTTGACCTGGATGGCCCAGGCTAGCCTGATCTCATCAGATGTCAGAAGCTAAGCAGGGTCAGCCTTGGTTAGTATTTGGGTGGAAGACCACCAAGGAAGTCCAAGATCGCTGATGCTGCTTCTTCCTCTTCTTCTTCTTCTTCCTCTTCTTCCTCTTCTCCTGCATCATGAGCTGGCATACAAAAGCTGCTGCCGTAGCACACCGGTCAGCACAGCCTCAGTGTCCCAGGGAGATTTTACAATGGAGTTACTAATTCTGATTTGTCAAACCAGCGGGAACCATATGGTCTACTCCACAGAGCCACTCCTTCCATTTGCGTTGTTCTCAGCTATTTCGGAAATGATTGCTGACCCTCAGAGTGACGGGGCAGCGCTTGCTCTTTGAAGCTCAAACTCTGCTAGGTATCACCGGAGGTCTATTTATCTTGGAGTCCAGAGACCTGGGAGATAGGGTCGCTAACCAAAGATGCCACAGTCTAACCCTCAAAACATACATAGCTAGAAATGACATATTTTACAAGCCCAACTGCAAAAAAAAGTCTTTGAGTAACTGATCCAATAAATAAAACACACTGTATTCTTTGGTTCTTGTAGGTTATCCGGGCTGTGTAACCGTGGTCTTGGAATTTTCTTTCCTGACGTTTCGCCAGCAACTGTGGCAGGCATCTTCAGAGTAGTAACACTGAAGGACAGTGTCTCTCAGTGTCAAGGGTGTAGAAAGAGTAATATATAGTCAGAAAGGGGTTGGGTTTGAGCTGAGTATTGTCCTGCAAAAGTATTGTCCTGTAAGTATCAAGATAATGTGCTAATGAGGATATGGTATGTTAATATGGAACCATTGTATCCTGAAGTGATCTGTTAATGTGTGTAATCCAAAACTAATCTGTATGGCTATTGTTGAATGTTGTCTTTGTCTGGAGGTTTTTCAGGGCAGGAAGCCAAGCCTTATTCATTCTTAAACTCTCCTCTTTTCTGTTAAAGTTGTGCTGATGTTTGTGAATTTCAATGGCTTCTCTGTGCAATCTGACAAAATAGTTGGTAGAACTGTCCAGTCTTTCAGTGTCTTGGAATAAGACCCTGTGTCCTGTTTGTGTCAGTCCATGTTCAGCCACTGCTGATTTCTCAGGTTGGCCAAGTCTGCAGTATCTTTCATGTTCTTTTATCCTTGTTTGTATGCTGCGTTTTGTGGTCCCGATGTAAACTTCTCCACAGCTGCAAGGTATACGATATACTCCTGCAGAGGTGAGGGGGTCTCTTTTGTCTTTTGCTGATCGTAGCATTTGTTGTATTTTCTTGGTGGGTTTAAACACTGTTTGTAGGTTATGTTTTTTCAAAAGTTTCTCCATCCTATCAGTGACTCCTTTAATAAATGGCAAGAATACCTTTCCTATGGGAGACTGTTTTTCTTGAGTTTTCTGATTTTTGTTTGGTTCAATGGCCCTTCTGATTTCATTCTTGGAGTAGCCGTTTGCTAGCAGTGCGTGATTTAGATGGTTAGTTTCTTCCTTGAGAAACTGTGGTTCACAGATCCGTCTTGCACGGTCCATTAATGTTTTGATTATTCCTCTTTTCTGTCGGGGGTGGTGGTTGGAGTTTTTGTGTAAGTAGCGATCTGTGTGAGTTGGTTTCCGGTAGACCTTGTGACCTAACTGAAGGTTTGATTTACGGATGACAAGGGTATCAAGAAATGGGAGTTTACCCTCAATTTCCTTTTCCATGGTAAACTGAATGTTTGGATGGATATTATTAAGATGATTTAGAAAGTCCATTAATTTTTCTTCACCATGGCTCCAAATGGTAAATGTATCATCTACGAACCTGAACCAGACTGTAGGTTTGTAAGGTGCTGATTCTAATGCTGTCTTTTCAAAATATTCCATGTAAAAGTTTGCTATTACTGGACTGAGTGGACTTCCCATAGCTACTCCATCAATCTGTTCATAAAATTCTTGATCCCATAGGAAATAACTTGTTGTCAAACAATGGTGAAATAAGGCTGTTATATCTTCTGGAAAAATCTGGTTAATCAATGAGATTGTGTCTTTAACTGGAACCTTGGTAAAGAGGGATACAACATCAAAACTGATTAATATATCCTTTGGATTGAGTCTTAACGGACTGATTTTGTTGATGAAGTGAGTTGAATCTTTGATGTAAGAAGTGGTTTTTCCAATGTGGTCCTGTAGGAGGGTGGTCAAATATTTAGCTAATTCATATGTTGGGGAACCAATGGCACTCACGATGGGTCGGAGTGGAACGGAATCCTTATGAATTTTAGGTAGTCCATATAATCGTGGTGGTTGTGCTTCAGTCTTGCATAGTTTTCTGTGTGTGTCGGGATGAAGAGTGGAATTCTTGATCAGAATGCTAGTTTTCCTGGTAATTTTGCAAGTTGGATCTCGTTTTAGTTTTTTGTATGTGGCAGGGTCCAGAAGTTCCTCAATCTTCTTTTTGTATTCTTCTGTTTTCATGATCACTGTGGCATTGCCTTTGTCAGCTGGTAGAATAATGATTTCTGGATCTGCATTGAGGGTCTTGATGGCGTTTCTCTCCTTGCGTGTTATATTGCTAGCAGGGGGCTTTGCTTTTCGTAGAATTCTTGCTGTCTCCTGCTAGCAATATAACACGCAAGGAGAGAAACGCCATCAAGACCCTCAATGCAGATCCAGAAATCATTATTCTACCAGCTGACAAAGGCAATGCCACAGTGATCATGAAAACAGAAGAATACAAAAAGAAGATTGAGGAACTTCTGGACCCTGCCACATACAAAAAACTAAAACGAGATCCAACTTGCAAAATTACCAGGAAAACTAGCATTCTGATCAAGAATTCCACTCTTCATCCCGACACACACAGAAAACTATGCAAGACTGAAGCACAACCACCACGATTATATGGACTACCTAAAATTCATAAGGATTCCGTTCCACTCCGACCCATCGTGAGTGCCATTGGTTCCCCAACATATGAATTAGCTAAATATTTGACCACCCTCCTACAGGACCACATTGGAAAAACCACTTCTTACATCAAAGATTCAACTCACTTCATCAACAAAATCAGTCCGTTAAGACTCAATCCAAAGGATATATTAATCAGTTTTGATGTTGTATCCCTCTTTACCAAGGTTCCAGTTAAAGACACAATCTCATTGATTAACCAGATTTTTCCAGAAGATATAACAGCCTTATTTCACCATTGTTTGACAACAAGTTATTTCCTATGGGATCAAGAATTTTATGAACAGATTGATGGAGTAGCTATGGGAAGTCCACTCAGTCCAGTAATAGCAAACTTTTACATGGAATATTTTGAAAAGACAGCATTAGAATCAGCACCTTACAAACCTACAGTCTGGTTCAGGTTCGTAGATGATACATTTACCATTTGGAGCCATGGTGAAGAAAAATTAATGGACTTTCTAAATCATCTTAATAATATCCATCCAAACATTCAGTTTACCATGGAAAAGGAAATTGAGGGTAAACTCCCATTTCTTGATACCCTTGTCATCCGTAAATCAAACCTTCAGTTAGGTCACAAGGTCTACCGGAAACCAACTCACACAGATCGCTACTTACACAAAAACTCCAACCACCACCCCCGACAGAAAAGAGGAATAATCAAAACATTAATGGACCGTGCAAGACGGATCTGTGAACCACAGTTTCTCAAGGAAGAAACTAACCATCTAAATCACGCACTGCTAGCAAACGGCTACTCCAAGAATGAAATCAGAAGGGCCATTGAACCAAACAAAAATCAGAAAACTCAAGAAAAACAGTCTCCCATAGGAAAGGTATTCTTGCCATTTATTAAAGGAGTCACTGATAGGATGGAGAAACTTTTGAAAAAACATAACCTACAAACAGTGTTTAAACCCACCAAGAAAATACAACAAATGCTACGATCAGCAAAAGACAAAAGAGACCCCCTCACCTCTGCAGGAGTATATCGTATACCTTGCAGCTGTGGAGAAGTTTACATCGGGACCACAAAACGCAGCATACAAACAAGGATAAAAGAACATGAAAGATACTGCAGACTTGGCCAACCTGAGAAATCAGCAGTGGCTGAACATGGACTGACACAAACAGGACACAGGGTCTTATTCCAAGACACTGAAAGACTGGACAGTTCTACCAACTATTTTGTCAGATTGCACAGAGAAGCCATTGAAATTCACAAACATCAGCACAACTTTAACAGAAAAGAGGAGAGTTTAAGAATGAATAAGGCTTGGCTTCCTGCCCTGAAAAACCTCCAGACAAAGACAACATTCAACAATAGCCATACAGATTAGTTTTGGATTACACACATTAACAGATCACTTCAGGATACAATGGTTCCATATTAACATACCATATCCTCATTAGCACATTATCTTGATACTTACAGGACAATACTTTTGCAGGACAATACTCAGCTCAAACCCAACCCCTTTCTGACTATATATTACTCTTTCTACACCCTTGACACTGAGAGACACTGTCCTTCAGTGTTACTACTCTGAAGATGCCTGCCACAGTTGCTGGCGAAACGTCAGGAAAGAAAATTCCAAGACCACGGTTACACAGCCCGGATAACCTACAAGAACCAATGAACTCTGACCGTGAAAGCCTTCGACAATATTTTACACTGTATTCTATTTATCTGTTGGCTGAGAGTCGTAAGTACATAAGAAAGACCCTGCTGGATCAGACCCAGGCCCATCAAGTCCAGCGGTCTGTTCACACAGTGGCCAACCAGGGGCCTCTAAGAAGCCCGCAAGCAAGACGACTGCAGCAGCATTATCCTGCCTGCGTTCCAAAGCACCCAATGCAATAGGCATGCTCCTCTGATACTGGAGAGAATAGGTATGCTAGTCTCCATTTTGACTAGTAGTCATGGATAGCCCTGTCCTCCATGAACACGTCCACTCCCCTCTCAAAGCCTTCCAAGTTGGCAGGCATCACCACATCCTGGGGCAGGGAGTTCCACAGTTTGACAATGTATTGTGAGAAGAACTACTTCCTTTTATCTATTTTGAATCTCTCACCCTCCAGCTTCAGCAGAGGACCCTGCGTTCTGGTATTACGAAAAAGCGAGAAAAGCTTCTCCCTGTCCAATGCCACACATAATTTTATATAGTCTCCCCTGCATTGTCTCTATATGCTCAAGCTGAGTGAAAAGACATTCACCAAAAAATAAGTAAATAATCATACACCGAAATGTCCCTTCTAGCTGGGAAAAAAACCCACATTTTGTTTTTTAAAGTCTAGCATTGCTTCCTAAAAGCCTTTGGACTTTTTAAAAGGAATGTTTGGAATGCCACGGTAGTGTATTTATTTATTTATTTTTGCAATGTGCGCTCCTACCACACACCTGTGCATTGTCCTCGTGAGCGCACATGCTTGGTTGCTCAGAGTCAAATTTGGCGACATTTAGAAATCTGCGGAGAGTAGGAGAAAATCCTCAGCAGGGGGCATCTGACAGCTCGAATGCAGAAGAGGATCAGGCGTGTTCAAGCTCACGTTACAATTCCCGCATGACTCGGGTTTTTTTGGGCTGCACAAACGTGCTTTTGGAACGGCAATTTTCCCCACCCGGGAACTGCACATTTTGTGTCTGGTTGCACGTGGCACTTTGGTAGGGATTCTGGAAGGTTCCAGAGACCGGGGTTCGAGCACCTTGGAGTCTCTGCCTAGAATGATCGGGAGAAGGAGAGGGTGGCAGGTTCTTGAATCACTGGGGACTGAGAATAGTGACAAGCAAAACTGCTCCTCAAAGAATATCTTCTACGCAACTGGAAAAAGCCCAGGAGCTCTCTCTGGTCTGCATGTGGTCTTTTTTTTTAAAGGCTAGTGGAACACTTAGAGCCAGCGTGGTGTAGTGGTTAAGAGCGGTGGTTTGGCGCGGTGGAGTCTGATCTGGAGAACCGGGTTCGATTCCCCACTCCTCCACATGAGCGGCGGAGGCTAATCTGGTGAACTGGATTTGTTTCCCCACTCCTCCACATGAAGCCAGCTGGGTGACCTTGGGCTAGTCACTCTCTCTCAGCCCCACCTACCTCTCAGGGTGTCTGCTGTGGGGAGGGGAAGGTGATTGTAAGCCGGTTTGATTCTTCCTTAAGTGGTAGAGGAAGTCGCCATATAAAAACCAATTCTTCTCCTCCTTCTTCTTATGTAGGAAGTATACTGCTGGGACACACCCAGAATATTTTAAAGGAAAAAAAAGATTTCTTAAAAAAGAATTACAATTGTTTGAGCACAGGATGAGGTAGGTATGGTACCGCTCAGGGATATCAACTTCACAGGTCACGTCTAATAGGTACCTGCAACACTCAGGCAATCACATGCCACATGGGCAGTCATCAACTCTCGCTGTAGATAGTCGGGTATTTCCCGCACGTACAAGATCTTTCACCCTGACCTGGATAGCCCAGGATAGCCAGATCTTAGGAGCTAAGAAGGGTCGACCCTGGCTAGTACTTGGATAAGAGACCACCAAGGAAATCCAGGGTCTCTTTGGAGAGGCAGGCAATGGCAAACTACCTCTGTTGGTCTGTTGCCCGGCCCTGGCCAACCCAATCTGGTCCGAACCATTCTAGGGCAACTCCTCTGTCAATCTATCAAAATCTCCCTCACTTGGGAACCAGCGTGGTGTAGTGGTTAAGAGCAGTGGTTCGGAGTGGTGGACTCTAATCTGGAGGACCGGGTTTGATTCCCCCACTCTTCCACACGAGCAGCGGACTCTAATCTGGAGAACCGGGTTCGCTCCCCACTCCTCCACATGAGCGGTGGACTCTAATCTGGAGAACCGGGTTCGATTCCCCACTCCTCCACATGAAGCCAGCTGGGTGACCTTGGGCTAGTCACAGTTCTCTCCGAACTCTCTCAGCCCCACCGAACTCACAGGGTGTCTGTTGTGGGGAAAGGAAGGGAAAGAGATTGTAAACCAGTTTGATTCTCCTTAAAACGGTAGAGAAAGTCGGCATATAAAAACCAACTCTTCCAATGCACATAAGAATTTTCGTTTATATAACCAGAATCCGCTCCTCATTCAATCTGCGGCTATTTTTGCTCTTGCAAGCGGCCAAATTTAGAGTGCACATTGGATAATTAATACTGCTGGAGCATAAACATATAGTTTATATCTAGCTATCTTAATCCTCTGCTTTATACCATTTATGGCTTTTTAAAGAGCGGCAGGTTTTTTCCCTTTAATTGCAGTTTATGGTATATTGTTTCTACATATGGTATCCTTAATGGTTTTTTATGGTTGTAAATGCTTTATGTTTACACAGTGTTGTTTTACAATACTGGTTTGAACATGGGATTCTTTAAATGGTTTAAAAGAAAAAGCGAACACGCTGTCATTCGTTCGTTCACTTAAACGCCAAATCACGCCAACAACTAGAGACATTTTGCATCAATCAACAGAGAATATATACAATGGTCATATTGAATAAGACTAATGTTTCCTTCCCAGAACCCTGCCTTGGTATGCTGATTTACACAAGATGAATTTTCGACATGGTATTTATGGGGAAGCAGTTCCGCATAGCAAAGTGCACGTGCCCCATTTGGGACGACTGCATAGATCACTTTGTCTTGGGCGCGCATTGTGGGAAGGGTAAAAATGCAGGTTGACTCAAGGTGAATGGCTGTTCTGTCGGAGGGTCATGACTCATTTCTCTTTTATTCTGGGGAAAGTGATTATGGGGAGTGACCGTGGCTTCAGTATACGGCAGCTTCATGTGTTTGGCTGTGGCTCAGTGGTGGAGCATCTGCTTTGCATGCAGAAGGTCCCAGGTTCAATCCCTGGCATCTCCTTCTCCCCACATTCTCCAGTCTTTAACAAAACAGGGCCCCTCCGTGCCTGGGAACAAACCGTCCAGGCCTTGCCTGTCGGTCAAACTTGGAAAAGTATAAAGTGTAGCCCTCAATTCGTACCCTCTGGGCCAATGCCTAGCGCGGCCAGACCAGTTATTCAGTCAGTCAAAGTGTGGTGAGACAGTAGGGGAAAGGTCTGATTCAATATAAGACAGCTTCATGTGTTCAGACAGTAAATGATAAGAGAACCGGGTGAAGTGCTGTGCTCCTGACACTGTGAAACTACCAGATAAGCTGTACAGGCACCGAATGTTGAAGTGCCACATCTTAACATGGAACAAGGATAAAAGTTGATGCCCCGGTACAATTGGGGCTCAGTCTTTGTGCTTGTTAATGCGGGCTGAGCCGCAGCTGCAATAAAACTGTTTTCTCGACTAACGGTCTCGGGTCTCTCTCCTCCTCGAACCCCCGTTTTCCCGCAACAGTGGGGAAGAGTAGAAAAGTGAGGGGAAGAGAGAAGCCCTGCTAAAATCGCTTTCAGTAACTCCCAGCCCCAATCTACAGATTCGAACATGTACCAGCAACAGACAGCTGTGAATCACGGCATGTGGGGAAAGTCTGTACGTTCACAGACAAACAGATAATCGATGTAGGATTGTTGTACATGTGTGTCCCAGAAAGTACAGTCGGTGTGGAAATTGCGGGGGGCGGGTGAATTCACAGCCTTTGATGAACACTTTCTGGTGGTGGTGGTGATGAAATCAGGCCTTTTCATTCAGTAGGAGCTTTGGCAGTGCAAATGGTCTGCGACCAGCCCCCTTAACTCGTTGACCCGGTTTACACCAGAAAGTATTTTCGACAACTTGACACTGGGTGTTTTGTTTGCAGAAGGCAGTTTATTCGCTTCGATACTGATCAAATGTCTTACACGTTTCACCACAACCATCAAAGCAATGCATATAACCTAAGCAAAATTACACACTGGTAGCAAGAGATCGCCCAAACGAAACCAGTTTGAGAAATGCGACGCAAATAGTCTGCCCGAAACGATCGACAGGCTGCATACCTTCAAAAACACCTGGGAGAAGAAGTGAGTGTGAAGTCCCCTTTTGACGGTCAGCAAAGACGGCTGCCGTCGCCGGGGACAGCAATTCCATAATTGTGGTACCAACACACATACACACAAAAAAACCCAGTTTTTGAGCCAAAGTTCCCCTTATAACTGCTTGATGATATTAGATGGGAGAGGGCACCCCCTTAACAAGCTGTTTCCAAACCTTTTAGGGTAGTTTTAGGTCAGGAGCTGTGCTGGTTTGCCGTAGACAAGCTCGATTCGAGTCCAGTAGTGCCTTAGAGACCAACCAGATTTTCGGGCTATAAGCTTTCGAGAGTCAAAGCTCCCTTTCTCAGATACGAGGATATAAGGACTAAGGGATTTCCTACTGGGTCATAAGGACTTAGAGATCTCCTACTTTCAGAGGGTTGCCATGTTGTTCTGCAGCAGAACAACTAGATTCAAGTCCAGTATCGCCTTAGAGACCAACCAGATTTTTGGGCTATAAGCTTTCAAGAGTCAAAGCTCCCTTTCTCAGATACGAGGATATAAGGACTTAGGGATTTCCTACTGGGTCATAAGGACTTAGAGATCTCCTACTTTCAGAGGGTTGCCATGTTGTTCTGCAGCAGAACAACTAGATTCAAGTCCAGTATCGCCTTAGAGACCAACCAGATTTTCGGGGTATAAGCTTTCGAGAGTCAAAGCTCCCTTTGTCACATACGAGGATATAAGGACTTAGGGATTTCCTACTGGGTCATAAGGACTTAGAGATCTCCTACTTTCAGAGGGTTGCCATGTCGTTCTGCAGCAGAACAACTAGATTCGAGTCCAGTATCGCCTTAGAGACCAACGAGATTTTTGGGGTATGAGCTTTCGAGAGTCAAAGCTCCCGTCGTCAGATACAAGCAGGAATGGGGATCCCTCAGCGCTTGTATCTGACGAAGGGAGTTTTGACTCTCAAAAGCTTATACCGCCCAAAATCTTGTTGGTCTCTAAGGCGCTGCTGGATTCGAAGCTAGCTTTTAAGGGAGGTTACCTTCCCCCCTCTCCAAGCGATCAAACATCAGGGAGTGAAAACATGCTTCACAAGCTCCGTAATATAAATTCCACACATCTATCGAACTTTTTTGAAGAGGAAAATACATGAAAAATGCACAGGTATGCACGGCCTAAATTGTCACCACTGTACATGAATCAATAAACATCACACACTTCACCACTCTGGTCCAACATTGTTCTAAAACAACAGCAACCTTTTAGGCATCCATTAGAGCTCCTTAAAAGTATCGCTCCTCATATCACCAGTTCCTTCTAACCGCACCGTACGCTTTTGGTTTTGCAAGAACATAAGCATGCTTCTGGCCCCTCATGTTTGCAGAGATCGTGTCAGACTCATGAATAGGCGTACAAGTCCACGGGGTGAAGCTGGAGCAAAAATTGTATCCAAGGAGTGAGAAGTAGCACCGTACGGATCGGGGACGGTTTCCTTTCGAAGTACAGCGTTCAGTTCTGAGCATGGCGATTCAAAAAACAAAAAAAAGGACGCCAATAAATTGGAAAGGATTCAGAAGAGCGCCGCGAGGACGACAAAACGCCAATAAATCGAAAAGGATTCAGAAGAGCGCCGGGGATGACAACTGTCTAGAAGGAAAATCGTACGAGGCAAGGCCGGAGGAAATTGGGACGTTCGGCTCAAGATTAAGAGGGGGATCTGTCGAGAGGTTTTTTTTTGGAGTATTTGTAAGGACGTCGGGCACAAGAGGAAGGGCTGTTCACACCGTATCCACTAAGAACAGGGCACAAAGCAACGGGCTTTAAGCGGGGCCCACGGCTGCTGAATCTTGCGGGCCCGACTGCTAGGGCCTGTATTGTATGGCTTTGGGCAAGTCACTTTCTGCCAGACTCAGTTCCCCATCTGTAAAATGAGAACAGCAATGATCTTGTTGTGAGGGGGAAATACACAGATGGTCAAGCGCATTGCATTTATTTAGTTATTTATTTAGCTATTAAAAATCTTGATTAGGGCTGCCAACCTCCACGAACTAGCTGGAGATCTCCCGCTATTACAAATGATCTCCAGCCGACAGAGATCAGTTCCCCTTGAGAAAAGGCCGCTTTGCTAATTGGACTCTATGGCATTGAAGTCCCTCCCTTCCCCAAACCCCGCCCTCCTCAGGCTCCGCCCCAAAAACCTCCCGCTGGTGGCGAAGAGGGACCCGGCAACCCTACTCTCTATCTATAATCTATATTTATCTCTCTATATTTACAACAGCCAGTTACCCAACATTTCATCCCTTTCGCCATGCTCTGAGGAAGGGGGACAGTGGAGTGTAGAGTCTTGGCTGGGGAGGGGGAATGCTCAAGAGTGTGGGTGGAGGTTGAATGGGGGAACCGGGGCAGGGGCTGGGGGCCGAAGCCAGTTACGCGGGAGAGTTCAGGCCAGGAGACTGGTAGTTGGAAGGGGAGGAGAACTGGAGACCCCCCACCCAAAAAATACATCTACCTGCCCCTGAAATTTCACTTGTGTATGTGTGTGTATAGAGAGTCAGCATGGCATAGCGGTTAGACCAGGGGTGTCAAACGTAAGGCCTGTGGGGCGGATCTGGCCCCTTGAGAGCTGTAATCTGGCCAAGGCACCCACCCCCCATCTCGATCTGGGCTGGCGGGCACGGCCTGGCCCAACCAAGCGACATTTATGTCATACCTGGCCCTCATAACAATTGAGTTCGACACCCCTGGGTTAGACTATCAGACCAGGATCTGGGAGACCCGGGTTCGAATTCCCACTCTGGCATGGAAACTTGCTGGGGCAACCATGGCCCAATCACACACAGTCAGCCTAGCCTACCTCACAGGGTTGCTGCAAAGATTAAACGGGGGAGAGGAGAACAATGCGAGACGCTTTGGGTCGCTACTGGGGAGACAGGCGGGGTGCACATAAAGGAAATAAGTAATAAACAATAGATTATTTTAAGCCTTTTAAAACGAAGGAGAAAAAGTCTTAAGAATAAATGCCGGTTAGCTACCTCGAATAAACTCAGTGAGGCAGTATAAAACAATAAAATAGAGTCAACCACAGACAAGTTGCCTAGAGAGGTTGTGTAATCCCCTGCCTGGTTGATCTCCTCTTAACACACATTAATTCACATTTGGTAGCAGCCCTAATTGCCCAGACGAGCCCAATCTGAGCAGAGTTTGGAAGCTAAGCAGGGTCGGTACTTGGATGGGAGACCACCAAGGGAGACCGGCATTGTCACTGTGGGAAGGCAAGGGCAAATTGCCTTTTGCGCCTCTCATGCCTGGAAAAGCCCGCAAGGTGGAACTTCACAGGGTCGGTTGTTAATTTCACACTATTCATGTTTGACAATAAATGCTGTGCTAAAAAAACAGTTTCAGGTCTATTATGATGCCCGGAAAGAGTATCTAGGATTCCTACCTAGTGCTTAGAATAACAGAATCATAGAGTTGGAAGGGGCCATAGAGGCCATCTAGTCCAACCCCTTGCTCAATGCAGGATCAGACTAGAGCATCCCTGACAAGTGTATAGAATCAAAGAGTTGGAAGGGGCCATAGAGGCCATCTAGTCCAACCCCTTGCTCAATGCAGGATCAGCCTAGAGCATCCCTGACACAGCCTCTGCTTAAAGACTTCCAGTGAGCGGGAGCTCACCACCTCCCTAGCTAGCTGATTCCACTGTCAAACAACTGTTACTGTAAAAAAACGTTTCCTAATATTAAGCCGGTATCTTTCCCCCCGCAATTGAAGCCCATTATTGCATGTCCTATCCTCTGCTGCCAACAAGCACAGCTCCCTGCCCTCCTCAAAGTGACAGCCCTTCAAATATTTAAAGAGAGCAATAGTGTCCCCCCTAAACCTCCTTTTCTCCAGGCTGAACATTCCCAACTCCCTCAGCCATTGCTTGTAGGGCTTGGTCTCCAGGCCCCTGATCATCCTCATCCCTATCCTCTACACCCGCTCCGTTTTGTCCACATCCTTTTCGAAGCGAAGCCTCCAGAACTGCACACAATACTCCAGGTGCGGCCTGACCAATGCAGTGTACACCGGGACTATGACATCTTGCAATTTGGGTTGCCAGTTCTTACCCCGGACACCAGAAACTGCCCTTCAAATCTGCAGTAGGAGAAAACGCCCCCTTCAGCGGTCCCCGTTGTCTGCGCCCCACCGTCTTATGTCGTTTCTAAGAGTCCCACCCAGCAGATATCCAAAGTGAAGCGGAGGCCCAGGCTGCAGAGGGCCGGCGCACGAGACGTCGGAGCCGATTTTCCTCCTGGAAAATGGACAGAAAGGGCCGCGTCTGGCGGGTCACCCAACGGGGTGGCTGCGTGGGCAAGGTGGCCTTTCATAACCATGGCTGCTGCAGCTATGCGCCTGTCTCCGGAGACACCGAGCGCACATTACAGCGTGGTGTGAGAGCCAGCGTGGTGTAGTGGTTAAGAGCGGTGGTTTGGAGCGGTGGAGTCTGATCTGGAGAACCGGGTTCGATTCCCCACTCCTCCACACGAAGCCAGCTGGGTGGCCTTGGGCTAGTCACAGCTCTCTCAGCCCCACCTACCTCACAGGGTGTCTGTTGCGGGGAGGGGAAGGTGACTGGAAGCTGCTTTGATTCTGCCTTAAGTGGTAGAGAAAGTCGGCATATAAAAACCAACTCTTCTTCTTCTTCCACAACCGTGAATCAACGCGTAGGCTCAGCGAGGTGTCCCGAAATCGAGGTGCTCCTGAAGAATGATTATCTCTGGTTGGAAGCCAGGGGAGAAGGGGGCACGGTGCTCCGTGTTCCCCCCTCCCACGGTCCCTAAATGGTAAGCCCGAAGGGAGTACTTTGTATCGTGGGGTTTAAGTCACAAAATGGACTTCCAGGGAGCGGGTTTGTCATGCTGCAACGTTATTCCTCCCTGCTAGAGAGGAGATTAAAAAAAAAACACGTGTTTATAAGACAGGCAATGTAAGGTTTAGAATGTCCTCGGCTATTAATTCCCTCACTTTTTAAAGTACAGGAGGCTTTGTAAGTGAGCAGCAAACTAGAACGGTGTTACTTAGCAACCTGAGCTGGCTTTTGAAGCGGGGTTGTTGGTGGATAAATAGCACGCCGTTTGTGTGCACATGTGTGTACGCGCGAGAGCATGTGTCTGTTTCGAGGGGGGGGGGGCTTCTTCCAGGCATGTTTCGTAGGACCCCTCTTTCGGATGCGGATGGCCGGAAAATTCGCCCCAACAAGCCCCATCGACAGGAGATGCACGGGAAAAGTCCAGGGCGGATGGCACCCGTTACGCAAGAAAGGAAAGTATGCATTTTTGGAAGAAGAGAGTGAGTGAAGCATGGCATTTATAGTCTATTATGCAGATGATCTCTGTGGGTGTGAAACCGAATGCAGCAGGAACGGCAGAGCAATCTCACTAGCGTTGCAAATGAAGCCCACAAAAAAGTTGCTAGCCTGCAGAACTTTCTTCCTAGCATGGCTCTCCCCCCAAAGGACATTTGTAAAAGGGGCGGGATAGGGTTGCCAACCTCCAGGTGGTAGCTGGCGATCACCCGCTATTGCAACGGATCTCAAGGCGACAGAGATCAGTTCCCCCGGAGAAAATGGCCGCTTTGCAAAATTGGACTCTATGGCATTGAAGTCCCTCCCCTCCCCAAACCCCGCCCGCCTCAGGCTCCAACCCCAAAATCTCCTGGTATTTCCCAACCCGGACCTGGCAACCTTAGGGCAGGAGGAACTACATCGATTCTGAGTTACAAAATCTTCCCCGCCAACTTGCCAGGAGAAGACTTTGATTTGCCACCATTGACTGGATGAGATCCTTCTTTGCATCAAAAATATTGTTTAAGGTTGAAAACCTTAGGGTAGGAAACCACGGATGCACATTTTACTGTGTCTTGAGGGTTATACACATATGAAGGCTTGTCGTCTATATAGGCTCACTATGGCTCCCAATAGCCGCATCAACAAAGACGTTTTTCTCTGCCTCAGCTTCAGCGCGGCAGCTGTTTTTCTCTTTGGAGCACCCAGACAATGTTAGAGTTGCCAACCTCCAGGTGGGGCCTGGAGATCTCCCGGAATTACCACTGATCTCCAGACAATAGAGAACAGTTCCCTTGGAGAAAATGGCCGCTTTGGAGGGTGGACATTTGGGCATTATACCTTCTTGAGATCTAGGGTTGCCAGCCTCCAGGTACTAGCTGGAGATGAAGTGGGACCTGGCAACCCTACTGAGGTCCCTCCCCTCCCCAAAGCCCGCCCTCTCCAGGTTCCACCCCCCAAATCTCCAGGAATTTCCCCACCCAAGTTAGCAACCCTAAATATTGTCCTTTAATCTTCCACTTTCCAGGTTTCCCCTTTTCCTGGTACTTTCTTTCTCAAACCTGATTTAGTTGATCTTTCTGGAAAGAACACACTCCCAAGCACATGAGCAAGCTAGCTAGATGGGAAGGTGCATATGTTGAAGGTCCCACCCACATCGGTACCATTTTTCCCGTCACGCCTCCCGAGAGTTAAAAAAAATAAAATCAGCAATTGCTATTGAGCGATAGTGCAGTGGGGTTACAATGAGCTTTTGCCACAATCGACTCGTTCCTCTGAATTTCCAGCATTAATTAAAAGAAAAGTCACGTCTCTACCCCTTCTCGTTCTGAGGAACTGAAGAAGAGTTGGTTGTTATATGCCAACTTTCTCTACCACTTAAGGGAGACTCAAACCGGCTTACCATCACCTTCCCTTCCCCTCCCCACAACAGATACCCTGTGAGGTAGGTGGGGCTGAGAGAGCTCTAACAGAGCTGTGACTAGCCCAAGGTCACCCAGCTGGCTTCATGTGGAGGAGTGGGGAAATAAATCCAGTTCACCAGATTAGCCTTTGCTACTCATGTGGAGGAGTGCGGAGTTCTCCAGATCAGACTCCACAGCTCCAAACCACCTCTCTTAACCACTACACCCCGCTGTCTCTCTGGCAGATCGAGGCAAAAGATCATTATAATGTGATTGTGCTATAGGGCAATAGCAATTACCAATACTTTTTCAAAGCCCTCAAAAAGCAGTTCGGTGGTTGAAATCCCTAGTTTCACATATATAAATTCTGTTGTAAAAGAGACACACGTGTCCCGAGTGATCAGAGGTTCTGGATTATGCTCTGGCTAATAACAGGTGTGTATTAATGGCTGTAGTAACCTGTGCTTGTTGTGGAAACAAGTGCATTGGAAAAGTTTGAAACTTGACAAGTAGGGTTGCCAACCTCCAGGTACTAGCTGGAGATCTCCTGCTATTACAACTGATCTCCAGCCGATAGAGATCAGTTCCCCTGGAGAAAAGGGCCACTTTGGCCATTGGACTCTATGGCACTGAAGTCCTTCCCCTCCCCAAAACCTGCCCTCCTCAGGCTCCGCCCCAAAAACCTCCCACCGAGGTGAAGAGGGACCTGGCAACCCTACTGACAAGCAATTTAAGTTGGCCCCTTTGAGGGGTGAAATCAATTATTTAAACCTGATTTAAGTCTGCGGGGCACATTTTTGCACACCGAGGAGGGGATTGTGGTGGGGGGGAAGAGAGACAGAAAGGTTTGCGAGGAAGTTTCGGGAGAGTACTGGCAGAGATACCGGGGAGGGTCAAACTGGGCCCTTCGCTGGTTTCTATTTCGCAGGAGCTAATCGCATGCCGTCCCCTAGCTCCCTTACCCCACCTTTCTGTTCTTGGTAAAGAATAACACTTATTGACTCCCTGCCCAAAAAAGGAAACCAATTTCGATACTGCTACCGGCAGCAAATTTCTGATTGCCTCATACTGGGAAAAAGCTAAGATGCCTTCCACTGGTATGAGTAAGGCAGCCAACCTCCAGGTAATAGCTGGAGATCTCCCGCATTTACAACTGATTTCCAGCCGATAGAGACCAGTTCACCTGGAGAAAATGGCCACTGTGGCAATTGGACTCTATGGCATTGAAGTCCCCTCCCCAAGCCCTGCCCTCCTCGGGCTCCGCCCCCCAAAATCTCCATTTATTTCCCAACCCAGAGCTGGCAACCCTAGGTACGAGGTGTGGAACCTTTTAATTTTAGATAAGGTATCTTCACAACTCAAAGTAGCAAATACCTTATCTTACTCTACGAACCTTTTAAATAGATGGCTGCCTTTTCTAGAATACTTGGAGAAGGGGGCAGCATGAAGTAAACGACGCTCAGAAAACTATCATATGATTTGCATTTATTAAGTGCTGCTAAGGGAATACAACAAACATTCTGATTTCTGTAAAAAGCACCGACGTATAATATGCCAAGTATTGGAACATATCTCAACTGTATTAGTATGTTTAATCTGTGTGTGTGTTAAGTACCGTCAAGTCGCCTCCGACTCATGGCAACCCTATGAATGAAAGTCCTCCAAAATGTCCTATCTTTGACAGCCTTGCTCAGATCTTGCAAATTGAAGGCTGTGGCTTCCTTTATTGAGTCCATCCATCTCTTGTTGGGTCTTCCTCTTTTCCTGCTGCCCTCAACTTTTCCTAGCATGACTGGCTTTTCCAGTGACTCTTGTTGTCTCATGACGTGACCAAAATACGACAGCCTCAGTTTAGTCATTTTAGCTTCTAGGGTCAGTTCAGGCTTGATTTGATCTATAACCCACTGATTTGATTTTTGGCTGTCCATGGTATCCGTAACACTCTCCTCCAACACCACATTTCAAAGGAATCTACCTTCTTCCTATCAGCTTTCTTCACTGTCCAGCTTTCACACCCATACATAGTAATAGGGAATACGATGGCATGAATTAACCTAATCTTGGTGGCCAGTGACACATCCTTACACTTCAAAATATTTTCTAGCTCCTTCATGGCTGCCCTTCCCAGTCTCAATCTCCTTCTGATGTTTAATCTACTGTTGTTGTATTTTTATTTGTTGACGTTGTTATCATAAACTAAACTTAAAATAGAAAAGAGCCAGAGTCCAGAAGCACCTTAAAGACTAACAAAAATATTTTCGGGCAGGGTATGAGCTTTCGTGAGCCACAGCTCACTTCTTCAGACAGTGAAGACACTACTGCAGACAGACTAACACGGCTACCCACTGTAAACTTAAAATGAAAGAGCTCTTTAAAAAAGAATAACTCTTATTGGGGCATGCGACAGGTACATCTATGAAAATTCAGGGGTTTACCTTTGGCCTCAATGTTGGCTAAATTTTAGGAGATGAACACTGAAATCTATGAGTTAGTTATCCCCCTCCCTTTATTAGTGTAGCACGATCCTTTTAGCTTCACATCGGGCTGCACAACGGTTTAGGTCGGAGAGACCCAAATGTGTCAAGGGCTCTGGGATGGTGTCCAGTGTTGGAATCTACACAGATAATTAGGGTTGCCAGGTCCCTCTTCACCACTGGCGGGAGGCTTTTGGGGTGGAACCTGAGGAGGGAGGGGTTTGGGGGGAGGGACCTCAATGCTATAGAGTCCAATGGCCAAAGCGGCCATTTTCTCCAGTTGATCTCTATCGGCTGGAGATCAGTTGTAATAGCAGGAGATCTCCAGCTACTACCTGGAGGTTGGCAACCCTACAGATAAGGGAAGAACAAGCGTCGCTGGGGACCATGGTTTTAGGGATTCTAGGGCACGGCCTCATGTCTGAACCCCAGTGAATCCGCCTCACTCTGCTTCCCGAGCATATGTGCACTTTCAGAACGGGTGAGAGAGTTAACTAGAATGCAACGATGAACTAATTGCTTAGCATTTATGATGTTTAGTCAATCTTCCTGGAACATTTATAAACGTGCACACGCATATACCCCCCAAAGAGCCGGATTTCATACCTCTCACTCCCTAATGCAGATGGCTATGGAATCCAATTTCTCTGTCCCTCTTTATGAAGAAGAAGAAGAGTTGGTTTTTATTTGCCGACTTTCTCTACCACTTAAGGAAGAATCAAAGCAGCTTACAATCGCCTTCCCTTCCCCTCCCCACAACAGACACCCTATGTAGTAGGTGGGGCTGAGAGAGCTGTGACTAGTCCAAGGTCACCCAGCAGGCTTCATGTAGAGGAGGGGGGAATCAAACCCAATTCACCAGATTAGAGTCCGCCACTCATATGGAGGAGTGGAGAATCAACCCCGGTTCTCCAGATTAGAGTCCGCTGTGTAGGAGTGGGGAATCAAATCTGGTTCACCGGATTAGCGTCCACCGCTCATGTGAAGGAGTGGAGAATCAAACCTGGTTCTCCAGAGTAGAATCCGCCATTCATGTGGAGGAGCGGGGAATCAAGCCTGGTTCTCCAGATTAGAGTCTGCTGCTCTTAATCACCACATTACACTGGCTCTCCATTTAATGCATTACTGCTGCCCGACAGGCGGGTTTAACCATCGCTGCAGATAAACCAGACCCGTCCATTCCATGCAGGAGTTGTGGTGCCGCAGACGCCCGCGCAAAAACTCCCACTGCTCACACAGAGACAAGCGTGTGCACCAATACAGAATATGACACATTGAAGGAGAACGCAAAATATTGCATGACACACACATAACAGAATCAATAATACACAAAAACCCATCAGCCACACTCCCGCTGAAGTCTGGGAACAAACAAAATTCTGTTCTCCGAGGGCTGCTGCCAATATATTTAAGGCACATGAGCGGCACGCAAATATCCCGTGAGAAGGGTTGCACATGCCTGGGGTTCATGACAAAAACTCAGATTTTTGTTCACCTTCTTTTGAGGGAGGTTTGCAAAGCCCACATCTTCCTATGGACAACTGAGGCAGTCTTGCGCTGAATCAGACCACTGGTTTCTGCATATAGTCCTCCGGCATACCTGACTAGGGTTGCCAACCTCCAGGTACTGCACGAAACAAATTGCACTGCTATGTAAATAGTAACGAAACTAGAAAAATGAACATGGACAGGCCAATGACTAATGCAAAACCATACAATAATAATCAAGATGAAGACCAATAACAGGTAAGTATCAAAAATAAAGGAATAACAGTGTTCACAAAGGGCTTGCATAATAACCTGTCCAAAAATGACATTTCCAGTACTCTATATATTGTGACTGGGAAGGGCAGCCATGAAGAAGCTAGAAAAGATTCTGAAGTGTAAGGCTGTGTCACTGGCCACCAAGATTAAGTTAATTCATATTCCCTATTACTATGTATGGGTGTGAAAGCTGGACATTGAAGAAAGCTGATGGGAAGAAAGCAGATTCCTTTGAAATGTGATGTTGGAGGAGTGTGTGATGGATACCGTGGACCGCCAAAAAACAAATCGGTGGGTTATAGATCAAATCAAGCCTGAACTGACCCTAGAAGCTAAAATGACTAAACTGAAGCTACCGTATTTTGGTCACATTATGAGAAGACAAGAGTCACTGGAAAAGACAGTCACACTAGGAAAAGTTGAGGGCAGAAGGAAAAGCGGGAAGACAGCTAAAATGACTAAATTGAAGCTACCGTATTTTGGTCACATTATGAGAAGACAAGAGTCACTGGAAAAGACAGTCACGCTAGGAAAAGTTGAGGGCAGAAGGAAAAGCGGGAAGATCTAACAAGAGATGGATTGACTCTATAAAGGAAGCCACAGCCCTCAATTTGCAAGATCTGAGCAACGCTGTCAAAGTCAGGACATTTTGGAGGACACTGATTCATAGGGTCACCATGAGTCGGAAGCGACTTGACGGCACTTAACACACACACACACACATATGAGAAGCACTCCAAACAATCACTGCAAAAGCGAAATACGGTCTTCTAGAAGAAACAATCCGTTTCGTCTGTTGACTTCCTCAGTTCCATTTATCTCTTCACGTGTGTGTGCTCTTCCTCCTCCTCCTCTTCTCAAGATACCTTGGGAGTGTTTCTCATATAGAGTCTTGCAAACGTCGTTTTTGGACAGATTATTATGCGACCCCTTTGTGAACACTGATATTCATTTATTTTTGATACTTACCTGTAATTGGTCGTCCTCCTGATTATTATTGTATGGTTTTGCATTACATGTCATTACACGTTGTGGTTCAATATTAGTCATTGGCTGACTATGTTCATTTTTCTAGTTTCATAATCTCCACGTACTAGCTGAACATCTCCTGCTATTACAACTGATCTCCAGTCGACCCTGCTTAGCTTCTGAGATCTGATGAGACAGGGCTAGCCTGGACCATCTAGGTCAGGGCACATCAGTTCCCCTGGAGAAAATGGCCACTTTGGCAATTGGACTCTATGGCATTGAAGTCCCTCCCCGCCCCAAATCCCGCCCTCCTCAGGCTCCGCCCCAAAAACCTCCTGCCGGTGCCGAAGAGGGACCAGGCAACCCTATACCTGGCAGAGGTCTTTCCCAGCCTGCCTGGCTACTTAAAAACATTTTTCACTGGACTTGGGATCTTGTACCACCGCATGTGTTTTATCATAGAGCAGGGTCCCCAACATGAACACACATAAAGCTGCCTTATACTGAATCAAACCCTCGGTCCATCAAAGTCAGTCTTGTCTACTCAGACCGGCAGCGGCTCTCCAGGGACTCAGGCAGGGGTCTTTCCCATCACCTACCTGCCTGGTCCCTTTAACTGGAGATGCTGGGGATTGAACCTGGGACCTTCTGCATGCCAGGCAGGTGCTCTACCACTGAGCCATGGTCCCTCCAACATGTTGCCCGAGGGCTCTGCGGTTCCCACTCACACAGTTACTGGTGCTCACCGAATGCTTTTAGAAAGTGGGCAGGGCTAGGTTGCTTTTATCCAGCAGGGCTTCTAATTGCGCCGATTAAAAGGCATCCAGTTAAATGGAGCTTTGGAAAGTAGATTCAAGGGCATTATACCCCACTGAAGTCCCTCCCCTCCCTAAACCCTCCCCTCCCCAGGCTCCACCCCCAAAATCTCCAGGTATTTCCCAACCTGGAGGTGCCAACCCTAGATGACAGAGATCAGTTCCGCTGGAATAAATGGCTGCTTTGGAAGGTAGACTCTATAGCATTCTGCCCTGCTGAGATCCCTCCCCTCTCCAGACCCCGCCCTCCTCAGGCTCCACCCCCAAAATCTCCAGGTATTTCCCAGTCCGGAGCTGGCAACCCTACCCAGCATGGTGGGCCAGCGTGGTGTAGTGGTTAAGAGCAGTGGTTCGGAGCGGCAGACTCTGATCTGGAGAGCTGGGTTTGATTCCCCACTCCTCCACATGAGCCGCAGAGGCTAATCTGGCGAACCGGGTTGGTTTCCCCCACTCCTCCACACGAAGCCAGCTGGGTGACCTGGGGCTAGTCACAGCTCTCTTAGAACTCTCTCAGCCTCACCGCACACAGGGTGTCCGTTGTGAGGAAGGGAAGGTGATTGTAAGCCGGTTTGATTCTTCCTTAAGTGCTAGAGAAAGTTGGCATATAAAAACCAACTCTTCTTCTTCTTCTACCCATGTGCAATGAATCCCAGAAGTAGACCCACTTCTCCGCAGGAAAAAAAATTGCTTATTCACTGAGCTGTGGCCCCTTTAATTCTTGGAAGTGGAATATTAATTATTTAACACAGGGAAATGGACACTAGTGGGTTGCGGTTTTTTTAAGCATTAGATACAATCCTGGAAGATGGCTCTCTTAATGGATATGACAAGCCAAATGCAGCTTTCATAGTTGGAGGCAGAGAGCTTATTACCGCTGAACGCTCCGAATGGACCAGGAGAGCTGCAGTTACATCATACAGTACATCTTGGAAGGCTTTAAGAGGGGAGTGGACATGTTCATGGAGGAGAGGGCTATCCATGGCTACTAGTCCAAATGGATACTAGCTATGATGCATCCCTATTCTCTCCAGTATCAGTGGAGCATGCCTATCGTATTAGGTGTTGTGGAACGCAGGCACGATAATGCTGCTGCAGTCATCTTGCTTGTGGGCTTCCTAGAGGCACCAGGTTGGCCCCTGTGTGAACAGACGGCTGGACTTGACGGGCCTGGGTCTGATCCAGCAGGGCCTGTCTTATGTTCTTAAGGAGGATGGGGCTATCCATGGCTACTAGTCCAAATGGGTGCCAGTGACGGTGCATGCCTATTCTCTCCAGGATCCGAGGAGAAGCCTATTAAATGAGGTGCTTTGGAACGCAGGCAGGACGCTTGCAGTATCCTACCACGGCACTGCTCGGCGTTGGTTGTTGCAACCCCTTGTGCCCACGGGCCGGGTGTGCGAAGAGAAAGCCCCCAGACCCTTTGTCTCCCCTGATTACACCCTTTCCCTCCAGTTCTCCGTGACTCACACGCCAGCTACTAATTAAAACCAGGAAACAAGCAAAGGGGGGGGAGGGAAAGAGGCAGGATTATTTTAGAAACGGTGCTGACTTCGGAGGGCACCCATCCTCTCCATCACCATAGAAACAAGTTCTCTCTTTTTTAAAAAAAAAAAACCCCAATATTCCTCACCCTTGTCTGCGTTTCCCCAGCCTCTCTGTTCCCAAAGCTAGGAGTCTGTTCTCGTTCGCCCGCCCTCCTCCTCTCGCGGAATTCACCTTCTGCCAATCTTAAAACGGAGCGCACTCCGCTCTTCCAGAAGAGTCTGGCTGGAAGGGGGCACCGCATCACCCGTTCTGCAGCCGCAACCCCTGGGATTACAAGATGCAAATACATTATGCAAAGTCACAGAATCATAGAGTGGGACGGGACCACCAAGGTCATCTAGTCCAGCCCCCCTGCACAATGCAGGAAATTCTGAACTACCTCCCCCGCAAAGTCGGAGGTACGTCACCAGTCGCCCTGCAATTATAAACCTCGGAGCATGAGCGCCGAAGACGCGGCTTTTTGCCGGCCTCTGGCATGACTCAGTGGCTCTGATATGAATACCACAGCTCCAGCACATGCCTGCATGCACATAAGACACCCTGACAGAGATGGCGCTTGCCACAAAAAGCCATGTGCATGGAGCATCCCTCTCCATCACTGAAGCGGATGGGGGCGTTTCCATCACAGGCATCCCTCCACCGCGTGTTCAAGAATGTGCAGGTGGCAGCACACTTTGTAGTGGTGAAGAGCGGTGGTTTGGAGCCGTGGACTCTGATCTGGAGAACTGGGTTCGATTCCCCACTCCTCCACACTTTCTTTGCCTGAAGAGAAACCCCAGCTCCGGTTCCAGCAGTTTCAAGGAGTCTTCTGCTGTGGGGCCTTCATTGCTTCGCTGTTTACCCTACTCAGAAAGGCTTTGCTCATGTAAGTTGACATATTATAACAATGACAAAAATACGGAAGAACTGGACGCTCACTGGAATTTAATAATTTCAAGGATGGAAAAAACACTACAATGTGTAAATCGCAGAGTGGTAGTGATGTAATAATCATGTGGATTTTAGATAAATAGAGTATTGCTTGGTTCACTGTTATGGGTATTTTAGTTATATTAGCAGCACGGTTTTAGTTTCTATTATTTCTATTATGAGTATTTTAGTAATTTTATATTTCCATTTTCTTTTATTGTTACATTCTCCTTTTCTCTTGATAAAAATTTATATATAAAAACAAAGGAAGAAGAAGAAGAGTTTGGTTTTCTATATGCCGATTTTCTCTACCACTTAAGGGAGAATCAAACCGGCTCACAATCCCCTTCCCTTCCCCTCCCCACAACAGACACCCTTGTGAGGTAGGTGGGGCTGAGAGAGCTGTGACTAGCCCAAGGTCACCCAGCTGGCCTTATGTGTAGGAGTGGGGAAACCAACCCAGTTCACCAGATTAGCCTCCGCCGCTCATGTGGAGGAGTGGGGAATCAAACCCAGTTCTCCAGATCAGAGTCCACTGCTCCCACCAACCGTTCTTAACCAAGACACCACGCTGGCTCTTGATATGTTTTCTCACATGGTGCTGGAGCGTCCCCACTTCAAACACCAACGTGACCACCGTAACAGGTGATAAAATTGCCCCCTATTTGCTGGTGGACAGAGATCCAGGTATATAACACCGGCAGTGGCCAAGTATCTCTCCGCCATATTAAAGAAATAGCAAAAAAAAAAACCCAAAAAACTCCTCCCCATTAACTGCTGAAGGCCTGTGGGTCAGGGGAGCTTGGAAGGAAAGGCATCTTCTACTGTGGGGGGTCTTCCTTGCTTCATGCACCCGGGCGCCCTTTCGAGCATCAGCTCCCCACCCCGTCGCTTCAGCAACCCTACAGACGCTGCTGCCGGCAGCCAGGTAAGCACCAATTGGGGGAGGGCAAGGAGACAGCGGAGGGAAGGGAGGCAGAGCCGGGGGGGGGGGGTAAACCAGCAGGCGAGGAGCGTTTCCCTAGCAGCCACCTTCTGCTGGACGAGCCGCGGCTTTTCAAACCCCCCCAGCGTGGATTCTTCTGGCCCCCTGCCAGGAAGATGGCAACCCACAATCAGCGCTAATTGGCCTCTACGCAGGTACCCGATTCAAGGGCTCCCTATTTCTGGAGCCGGGGAGGTGTTTGCAAAGATTGAGGGGGAAAGAGAAGACCACGTGCCACGGAAAGTGGGCCGGGGGGGGGGGCTCAGCTGGAAATGGTTTGGGGACCGCAGAGTAGGGTTGCCAGGTCCCTCTTCGTCCCCAGGTTTTGGGGGCGAAGCCTGAGGATGGGGTTTGGGGCGGGGAGGGGCTTCTAACTTTTTTTAACAGTTCCTCAGTGGAACAGGCTTCCTCGGGAGGTGGCGAGCGCTCCTTCCTTGGAGGTTTTTAAGGAGAGGCTAGATGGCCATCTGTCAGCAATGCTGATTCAATGACCGTAGGGAGATCATGAGAGGGAGGGCAGGAAGGGTTGCGTCAGTGTTTGGCTCTCGTGGCCCCTTCTTACATGCCTAGGGTAACGCCGATCGCCATTTGGGGGTCAGGAAGCAATTTTCCTCCAGGCCAGATTGGCCAGAGATCCCCCATCTTCTGGGCATGGAGTAGGCGTCACTGAGGGGGTGGGGGGAGGTAGTTGTGACTTTCCTGCATTGTGCCGGGGGTTGGTCTAGATGACCCTGGTGGTCCCTTCCAACTCTGTGATTCTCGAAGCGGCTACTAGACTCCTGTTTATTTTTGCCGTAGAGGAGTAACTGGGCCTCTCCTCTGAAACGGAGGGCAATCTCTGGCCCTCGCCTGGCTACGTGGATTTAAAAGTCTCTCCTCTGCAGTCACCGCCTGAACATTGCCTGCGCTTGCCAACTGTGGACTGGAAAATTCCTGGAGATTTTGCGGGCAGAAACTGAGGAGGGCGAGGCTTGGGGGGGGGAGAGGGAGCCCAGTCTGTTATAATGCCAGTCTCCTCCCTCTAAAGCAGCCATTTTCTCAAGGGGAACTCATCTCTGTTGCCTGGAGATGAGTTGTCATTCCAGGGGATCTCCAGGCCCCACCTGGAGGTTGGCAACCCTCATTCTTCAGCCTCAGCTGCATGCATTGCAATTCTCATCCACGACAAGAATATGCTTGGCGTCTAGGGTTGGCGGGTCCCTCTTTGCCACCGGTGGGACGTTTTTGGGGCGGAGCCTGAGGAGGGCGGGGTTTGGGGAGGGGAGGGGCTTCCGTACCATAGAGTCCAACTGCCAAAGCGGCCGTTTTCTCCAGGGGAACTGATCTCTATGGGCTGGAGATCAGTTGTAATAGGTGATCTCCAGCTAGTACCTGGAGGTTTGGAAAAAAATAGTACTAATCAATTGTTGATGCAAACACAATATATTTAAGTGCAAGTGCAACAAAGACAAGTGTAACAAGTAACAAATACAACAAGCAACAAACAAACAATACAGTATTATTTAAACATAGCTCCCAATAGGAGTCATCATACGTCTTCTTGAATATAGTCTATTATGTCCCTCAGGACTTCTTGCGTGAATGCTCTTTGAAGAAATTGACAAGAAAGACGGCAGAAAATAGTCAGGTCGAGTTGAAACGCAGTCCGGATTAACTTAACGTTTTCACCGCTGCGCTGGCGGCTTCATCAGCAAACCGTTCTGTTTCGGGAGACAATGCTCCTTGGTACGATGGTAAGATAATCTCAAGAAAATGCAATTAATTCAAAGGCGCTTGTAAAGACGAATCACTACGTAGTACTAAGTGCCTATTTCCTTCAGTACCTGGAGGTTGGCAACCCTAGCTGAACCCCAAAATGGCCATTGCAGGTAGGGTTCCCAGGTCCCTCTTCGCCACCGGCGGGAGGTTATTGGGGTGGAGAATGAGGAGGGCGGGGTTTGGGGAGGGGCTTCGATGCCATAGAGTCCAATTGCCGAAGCGGCCGTTTTCTCCAGGGGAACTGATCTCTATCGGCTGGAGATCACTTGTAATAGCAGGCGATCTTCAGCTAGCGCCTGGAGGTTGGCAACCCTATCGGCGCCCCATGCAACCTGCAGCGTGCCTCTACCCAGAAGCGGCCGCCGCCGCCGCACCGCAGCGCCTTGCAAAATCAGCAGCCCACACAAGCCGGGGCGGCCCGTCTTTGCCACCTGAGCAAAAAAAGGAAAGAAAAGAAATGCGGCTCCTGCCATGGAAACAGCTGTTGGGAAGCTGCCGCTGTGTATGTTTCTGGTCGCCATGGCGACGTTTCCTGGCAGCGGCCCTGCGTGCTGTCACTCCCCCTCCTCCGAACTGTCATCTCCCGACACCCCCTCCCGTCCCCCCCCCACCCCGGCAATATCCTAGCAACCCGCCGCGACATTAGCCGTGTGGTTGGCATGCCCGCCGCTCCCTTGGCAACCCCGGCCGTGCACCCGAAGGAGGGTGCGACCCGGGAGACCTGGTCTCCCCCCTCCCACGAACAGCCTAGGCCTCAGATTGGGGGGTCGGGGTCTCGGATCCCGAAGACAGGGGCGGGAGAGGATCACAGAGTTGGAAGGGACCCCCAGGGTCAGCTTTTCCCCTTCTCTCAGGATGCCAGAACGCGGGGTCATCTGCTGAAGCTGGAGGGCAAGAGATTCAAAACAGAGAAAAGGAACTATTTCTTCACACGACGCATAGTTAGACTGTGGAACTCCCTGCCCCAGGATGTGGTGATGGTTGCCAACTTGGAAGGCTTGAAGAGGGGAGTGGGCATGGTCATGGAGGAGAGGGCTATCCGTGGTGATGGTTGCCAACTTGGAAGGCTTGAAGAGGGGAGTGGGCATGGTCATGGAGGAGAGGGCTATCCGTGGTGATGGTTGCCAACTTGGAAGGCTTGAAGAGGGGAGTGGGCATGGTCATGGAGGAGAGGGCTATCCGTGGTGATGGTCGCCAGCTTGGAAGGCTTGAAGAGGGGAGTGGGCATGGTCATGGAGGAGAGGGCTATCCGTGGTGATGGTTGCCAACTTGGAAGGCTTGAAGAGGGGAGTGGGCATGGTCATGGAGGAGAGTGCTATCCGTGGTGATGGTTGCCAACTTGGAAGGCTTGAAGAGGGGAGTGGACATGGTCATGGAGGAGAGGGCTATCCGTGGTGATGGTTGCCAACTTGGAAGGCTTGAAGAGGGGAGTGGGCATGGTCATGGAGGAGAGGGCTATCCGTGGTGATGGTTGCCAACTTGGAAGGCTTGAAGAGGGGAGTGGGCATGGTCATGGAGGAGAGGGCTATCCGTGGTGAGGGTTGCCAACTTGGAAGGCTTGAAGAGGAGAGTGGGCATGGTCATGGAGGAGAGGACTATCCAGGGCTACTAGTCAAAATGGATCCTAGTCATACGTATTCACTCCAGTCTCAGAAGAACATGCCTGTTATATTAGGTGCTTTGGGGAACACAGGCAGGATGCTGCTGCCGCAGTCTTGTTTGTGGGCTTCCTAGAGGCACCTGGTTGGCCACTGTGAGAACAGTCTGCTGGACATGATGGGCCTGGGTCTGATCCAGCAGGGCTTTTCTTATGTTCTTATCTAGTCCAACCCCCTGCACAATGCAAGAAATTCACAACTACCTCCCCCCCAACACCCCCAGTGACCCCTACTCCATGCCCAGAAGATGGCCAAGGTGCCCTCCCTCTCATCATCTGCCTAAGATCACAGTATCAGCATTGCTGACAGATGGCCATCCAACCTCTGCTTAAAAACCTCCAAGGGAAGGAGGGCTCACCACCTCCCGAGGAAGCCTTGTTCCACTGAGGGACCGCTCAAATGCCTTTGCATTTGTGGCAGCAGATGGGGTGGGTGGGGACAGGGGTGACCGGACGGCGGGAACGGCTCCTTCCCCTCCTCCACTTGTCACCAAGAGGAACTTATGTAATGGGGGGGGGGGGGCGTTGTTCGCCTCTATCACCCTCATGCACCGAACACGCGGCGGCCGGGGAGACGGCAAGGAGCCGCGAGGAGCCAACCTGGCAGAGGAGGGACCGAAAAGACAGGCGGCGCTGGGACTTTGGCTCCTGTTCCTCTAACGTTCCCCTCAGCCTGCAAAATCAACCTGCAATTGGACCAGGAATGGCTTTTCTGACAGTGAGAGCGGTTCCTCAGTGGAACAGGCTTCCTCGCGAGGTGGTAAGCGCTCCTTCCCTGGAGGTTTTCAAGCAGAGGCTAGATGGCCATCTGTCAGCAGTGCTGATTCTATGACCTTAGGCAGATCAGGAGAGGGAAGAAGAAGAGTTGGTTTTTCTACCACTAGCTGTGACTAGCCCAAGGTCACCCAGCTGGCTTCATGGGCAGGAGTGGGGAAACAAATCCAGTTCACCTGATTAGCCTCCGCCGCTCATGGGGAGGAGTGGGGAGCCGAACCCGGTTCTCCAGATCAGAGTCCACCGCTCCAAACCACCGCTCTTAACCACTACACCACGCTGGCTCCCTGAAGGGCATCTTGGCCATCTTCTGGGCATGGAGTAGGATTGTGTGTGGCGGGGGAGGAGGTAGTTGTGAATTTCCTGCATTGTGCCGGGGGTTGGTCTAGATGACCCTGGTGGTCCCTTCCCACTCTATGATTCTAACCCTACCGCAGTGATAGATTTATGTGGGTCCCGTAGTAGGGCCCAGTGGCAGGAGACCTGCCCTGCCCCCAAATAGCGTGCGTCATCTGCTCAGTTCTGAATTCTTTCCCCCGCCCTCCCCCAGCAGTCTTTCGAGTGCCAGAAAAGCAGCAGAGAGAAATGCATTAGAGAGCCACGGGTGAGGCCTTAGGCTGGGTTTGAGTCACCCTTCTCATACGCGTCGCCCTCTCTTCTCACATGCATCGCCCTAGGTAACCGCTCGGGCATCAACCTCCAACTCCTGAGATGTCCCAGCCCCGGACCCGACCCTCAAACCTCACCCGCTATCTTCCGTTTCTCAGGGTCCCAAACGACCTCCCAAATGCCTCCGACCCCCCCCCGCTAAGTATCCTTCTCCCCTTTGTCCTTGGCAGAGTTCCCAGCAGGGACAGGCTTTTAGCTAATGATACCGGCTCCGGGTATGTTGGCAGCCCATTAAACAGTTGTTCGAACATGCGCCGCTGGCAACCGATAGATGCTGGTGCAGCGGCAGCCAAGAGAGACCATTTGTTTCCTCCCCTGCCTCAGCGTGCCGGGCCCGATCCGCTCGGCAAGAGCGCCGGGAACGGCTGCATGACTTCCCGTTCTGCGGCAAAGTCACGTTGCGCAGCAGTGTTCTCGCTCGACGACGCCACGGCCCAGAAAACCCGCCACTGCCTTCTTCGCAGACTCGTCGGGAAGGATACAAGGCATGACAAGTAACGCACTACTGTATGTCTTGATGGGATGATTATATAATCATCACAACACAACACAACAAGACATACAGTAGTGCGTTACCGCCTCTGGTCCCACTACTGTATTAGAGTCAGTGTGGTGTAGTGTTTTAAGAGCGGTGGTTTGGAGCGGCGGAGTCTGATCTGGAGAACCGGGTTTGATTCCCCCACCTCCTCGTGAGCGGCGGAGGCTAATCAGGTGAATCGGGTTGGTTTCCCCACTCCTACACTTGAAGCCTGCTGGGTGACCTTGGGCTAGTCACAGCTCTCTCAGCCCCACCTACTTCACACGGGGTCTGTTGCAGGGAGGGGAAGGGAAGGGGATTGTAAGCCGGTTTGAGTCTCCCTTAAGTGGTAGAGAAAGTCGGCGTATAAAGACCAACTCTTCTTCATCTGTATTAGGAAATGGGAACCTTGCTTTGCTATTGGCGGTCGGGAAGTGCCACCAAGTTGCAACCGATTTACAGCAACCCAGGAGAGTTTTCAAGGGAAGAGACCAACAGGGTTGGTTTGCCACTGTCTGTCTCTGTGTAGCAACCCCGGACTTCCTTGGTGGTCTCCCATCCAAGTACTAACCAGGGCCGACCCTACTAAGCTTCCCAGCTCTGATGAGATCGGGCCATCCAGGTCAAGGCAAGAGAGGAACAGAGGTGGTTTGCCATTGCCTGCCTCTGCGTAGCAACCCTAGACTTCCTTGTTGGTCTCACATCTGAGTACTCTTCAGAGCTAACCTTGCTTAGCTTCCAAGACCTGACAAGATCAGGCTAGCCTGGCCCATCCAGGTCAAAGAAAGAGAGGAACAGAGGTGGTTTGCCATTGCCTGCCTCTGTGTAGCAACCCTGGACTTCCTTGTTGGTCTCCCATCCAAGTACTCTTCAGGGCTGACCCTGCTTAGCTTCCAAGATCTGATGAGATCAGGCCAGCCTAGGCCATCCAGGTCAGGGCTGCTTTGCTATTACATGCCATCATGATCCGAGGCAGCCCCACAATGAGAGAAGGGCTGCTTCCACACAGACATATTTCTCCATTTTTGGTACTCAAGCTAATGTGCTGTTCTTTCAGACTGTACACATGACACTGTACTCCAATCCAGGTTCCACCTGCCCCTGTTACTGTCTTTCTCAAACCAGATTTGGTAAGATCTTTTTGGAAAGAAAAGTGTCAGTCCCGACAGGAAAGTGCACATTTTCAGAGTTTCCATCCATATCGGTGCCATTTCCTGGGCTATCCAGGCCAAGAGATGACAGGAGGTGGTTTGCCATTGCCCACCTCTGCGTAGCAACTCTGGACTTCTTTGGTTGTTTCCCACCCAAGGACTATCCTTTTTGGTCACTCTGCTCTTGAAAGGCTTTTGACTTTTTACCTTTGCTAATGGCTATAGAGTTATAGCAATTACTGCTTTTAAAAAAAAACCTTCAAAAACTCTTCTTGTAACGAGAGATTCCCTCCCACATCCAATTAGAGAATCTGAACTAAACACTTTTAAAGACTTTGCCAGAGCAAAAGTGTTTAGCAGTTCTCCAGGGTTTGTCTATTAAAGGGTGATTAGCAACCTTCCATTCCATTAATAATAATAAAAAAACATTACGGCAGTGCATTTGGTCCTTTGAAATGTAATCAGTAAACCAGACAGAGAACCTGTAGGAATGTTTATCTTTTACTGAGAAAATAAGATTATTCTCTTTATTAAGCAAGACGGGGGGGGGGGGGATCAAGGCATGAAAAAGTTAACCCTACAATTACCGTGAAGACAAATGCTAAAATTATCAAAGTTCCTAGCATTGCTTCATCCTATTATGGCAAGTAATAGTCTTTAAAAGCAAATCAGGCTTCAGTTTTTGTCTCAATGCTTTAAGGGAATATCAAAAAACCCACGTTACCCACCAAGAAATCTCACCTAGTTTTCTTCTGACGCTTCCACCCAGAGAAATCTGGTTTGCTTGTCCCAGGAGTGCATATTTATAGAAAAACAACAACCATATCTTTCTCTAAATCTGTTCTATCATAATCATGTGATTATTATCCAGATAACTGAATGGTTCGTTACTAAATGTGAGATAATCTACCTAAGTGCAAATAAGCCAATCAGCATGCGCAGATGAGTTACATCTCACATAGCAAGGCAAGACGGGCAATCTCCATTTTTAACCCTATGAAAAAACAATTGATCTAACTCTTCTGTAACTGTTCATGGAGGAGAGGGGTACTCATGGCTGCTAGAAAAAATGGATACTGGTCATGATGTATACCTATTCTCTCCAGGATCAGAAGAACATGCCTATTATATTAGGGGCTGTGGAACACAGGCAGGATGGTCCTGCTGCAGTCATCTTGTTTGTGGGCTTCCTACAGGCACCTGGTTGGCCACGGTGTGAACAGACTGCTGGACTTGATGGGCCTGGGTCTGATCCAGCATGGCCATTCTTATGTTCTTATGGAGGATGGGGCTATCCAGGGCTACTAGTCCAAATGGATACTAGTCATGATGCATGCCTATTCTCTCCAGGGTCTCAGGATGAGGTCGTTCACATCACCTGCTGCCAGGTCATTTTAACTGGAGATGCTGGGGATTGAACCCGGGACCCTCTACATGCCAAGCTGATGCTTTGCCATTGAGCCGTGGCCCCCTCCCCAAACATGAAACTGTCTTATACTGAATCAGACCCTTGGTCCATCAAGGTCAGTTCTGCCTACTCAGACTGGCAGCGACTCTCCAGGGACTCAGGTAAAGGTCTTCCACATTGCCCATTACCTGATCCTTTTTACTGGAGATGCTGGGGATTGAACCTGGGACCTTCTGCATGCCAAGCAGATGATCTACCGCTGAGCCATGGCCCTACCCCCAAAAATACACTCATGGAAACATAAAGCTGCCTTCTACTGAATCAGACACTTGGTCCATCAAGGTCAGTATTGTCTACTCAGACTGGCAGCTGCTCTCCGGGATCTCAGGCCGAGGCCTTTCTCATCACCTACTCCCTGGTCCTTTCAACTGGAGATGCAGGGGATGGAACCTGGGACCTTCTGCATGCCAAGCAATGTTCTACCAGTGAACCACAGTGCCTTGCCAAGTGGATGCACGACAAACTTCAGATATCACCCTCCTCCCAAGGGCAGACGTGGCAACAGAAGAGGGTATTTGAACAGGTATCAAGTGCCTACGGCCTAAGCGATTAGGAAAGGAACATTCCAGCTTCTAAGCCCGAGGAGGGACTGGAGAAAACGTCCCACGAAAGTGGTCCTCACGCTTCACACAGCCAAATGTTTGGGCAGCTCCCTTGCTCCCCCGGAGAGGTGTGTGAACCGAAAGATTTGCCTCTCCCCTCACTCCAGCTCCAGCCTCCTCTACGCGCACAGGGGGCCCATGCAAAATGAAAGCAGGGCTTCTGCGGGGTACTTTGTCCATTTCCCCCCCAGCATCAAAACAAGGTGGTGGTAGATGGCTGGGGCAAGTATGCAGCAGGGAAAAGGCCTGGGCCAGCCCTGCTTTGGATGATGCACTAGTATGGCTGCTAGGTCCCTCTTCACTACCGGCAGGAGGTTTTTGGGGTGAAGCATGAGCAGGGCAGGGTTTGGGGAGGGGAGGGACTTCAATGTCATAGAGTCCAATTGCCAAAGCAGCCATTTTCTCCAGGGGAACTGACCTCTATCGGCTGGAGATCAGTTGTAATAGCAGGAGATTTCCAGCTAGAACCTGGAGGTTGGCAACCCTATGCACCAGGAAGGTGTGGATGCAGCCGGGAACAGGGGCAGTGCCTGCCACAAATTTCTTTTTGCACACATGAACACACGAAGCTGCCTTGTACTGAATCAGACCCTCGGTCCATCAAAGTCAGTATTGTCTACTCAGGCCGGCAGCGGCTCTCCAGGGTCTCAGGCGGAGGTCTTTCACATCACCTACCTGCCTGGTCCCTTTAACTAGAGATGCCGGGGATTGAACTTGGGACCTTCTGCATGCCAAGCAGATGCTCTACCACTGAGCCACGGCCCCTTCACGACAAGCTCTTCACAAGGGAAAAAACCCCGAGGAATCCTGATGCAAAACGCAGGCAGGTTGTGCAGCAGATTCCCGTGCAGTTTCCTACAGAGTAGCAGGCCCCTCTGGAGGCACTCAAAACACAATACGGTCCCTGTCACATGGCAGATTCCTCGCAGCGCTCTGTCGCCGTGCCTGAACTTTTGGCGACGAGACAAAGTGCCGTGTCAGTCCGATCCGATCAGCCTCTCCTGCCGCTGACGCACTGCCGTCGAGCGCCTGCAGACGGAAAGGGCTCCGTGGCGCAATGCAAGGGGGGCAAGCGCTAGGCGGCCACAGCGCAGTGGCCGCCACATGAAGCTGCCTTATGCTGAATCAGACCTTTGGTCCATCAGGGTCAGTATTGCTGTCAACTCAGGCAGGCAGCGGCTCTCCAGGGTTTCAGGCGGAGGTCTTTCACATCCCCTACAGCCCGGTCCATTTAACCAGAGATGCCAGGGATTGAACCTGGGACCTTCTGCATGTTGAGCAGATGCTCTACCACTCTGCCACAGCCCTACTCCATGGCTCTCCAGGGTCTCAGGCAGAGGTCTTTCATATCACCTCCCTGTCGGGTCCCTTTAACTGGAGGTGTCAGGGATTGAACCTGGGACCTTCTGCGTGCCAAGCAGATGCTCTACCACTGAGCCACAGCCCCTCCCCAAAAGAACTGTACACACAAAGCTGCCTTCTACTGAACCAGGCCCTCGGTCCATCAAAGTCAGTATTGTCTACTCAGACCGGCAGCGGCTATCCAGGGTCTCCGGTAGAGAGGTCTTGCACATCACCTACTTGCCTGGTCCCTTTAACTGGAGTTGCCAGGGATTGAACCTGGGACTTTCTGCAGGCCAAGCAGAGGCTCTACCACTGAGCCACGGCCCCTCCCCCATCCAAGAATTACGCAAGGAAGGGCCTCATGGGAAACCCGCTCACTCTTTGCAGACTGGAGACAGATGGTACATTTCTTCGAAGGGTTAAAGGCTGTTTTGTTAATTAATTTCGATATTTATTCCCCCTACAGCTGCTCACATCACTGGCCCGTTGTACGTTTTTTCCCTCACAACAACAACCCCTTGGGGTAGGCTTAGGCTGAAAAAGAGTGACTGTCCCCAAGGGTACCCAGTGAGCTTCCATGGCAGAGTGCCTGCTTCCAGAGAGCAAGTACGTGCAGGATAAACAGATGCCAAAGATACCAAGTAGGGCACGGGACGAAAGCAATTGGTGCTACCATTAATATGCCACCGGTGCTGATTTTACTACTACATTTGGACAAGGATCAGCAGATTCCACGTGGATGTAAATGCCCTGAAATCGGGACCATAGGGAAGGAGAGCTGTAAGCTTCCAAACTCCCCGTCTTGTGGGTCCCAATCCAAAATACCCTGCCCACACTCCTGAAGTTAAGTTTTTCTTTTTTTTAAAATTAAGTTTAAAAAAAAAAACATCACAGGAAGCATTCAACATGTAACTCCCCGTGGACAGGCGGTTTGGCCTGCAGCACACCTATCATGTGCAAAATCCCACATTTGGAAGCTGCTTAAACTATAGCAGGTGGCCGGGGGAGAGGAAACTGACAGCCCAGATGAGCCGCCAAAAGACCTCCTCAGGAGAGGCAATGCTGAATAGATTCTGGCTTCTTGGTTGCTGCTGCTCACTGGCTCTACGATATACCGACACTAGAAACCTTCTTTGGTTTGATACCATTTCAACTACTAGAATCACAGAAGAATCATAGAGTTGGAAGGGACCACCAGGGTCATCTAGTCCAACCCCCTGCACAATGCAGGAAATTCACAACTACCCCCCCCACACATCCCCAGTGCCCAAAAGATGGCCAAGATGCCCTCCCTCTCATGAACTGCCTAAGTTCATAGAATCAGCATTGCTGATGGATGGCCATCTAGCCTCTGCTTAGAAACCTCCAGGGAAGGAGAGCCCACCACCTCCCAAGGAAGCCTGTTCCACTGAGGAACCGCTCGAACTGTTAGAAAATTCTTCCTAATGTCTAGATGGAAACTCTTCTGATTTAATTTTAACCTGTTGGTTCTGGTCCGACCTTCTGGGGCGACAGAAAACAACTCGGCACCATCCTTTATATGACAGTACTTGAAGATGGTTATCATACCCCCTCTCAATCTTCTCCTTTTCAGGCTAAACATACCCAGCTTCTTCAACCTTTCCTCATGGGACTTGGTCTCCAACTGTCATAAGAACATAAGAAAGACCCTGCTGGATCGGACCCAGGCCCATCAGGTCCAGCAGTCTGTTCACACAGGTGCCTCCAGGAAGCCCACAAGCAAGACAACTGCAGCAGCATTGTCTTGTCTGTGTTGCAAAGCACCTAATATAATAGGCATGCTCCTCTGATCCTGGGGAGAATAGGCATGCATCACGACCAGTATCCATTTTAACTAGAAGCCATGAAAGGAGTTTCCGTCTGGACATTAGGAAGAACTTTCTAACAGAGCGGTTCCTCTGTGGAACAGGCTTCCTCGGGAGGTAGCTTCATGTGTTCATTCCTAAAAGTCCAGGAATTAAACCCTGCATCCTTACCCTCAAAAGGAATTCCCCAGTGTTGGCACGTTCCAAGGGAGATCTCTCAGAATCAGCTCTTACCATAAAACCCATTTCAGTTATCCAGTTGTGAATCTGAGAAAGGGGACATCCTGTTTCTTACACCCCTGTCAGATCAGAGAAAAGGACCTCAGCTAACCATGGCTCAAGTCTACCTAGGGTTTCCACCTCATACCCTACCAGAAAATATTTTTGTTAGTCTTTAAGGTGCAACTGGACTCTTGCCCTTTTCTACTAGGGTTTCCAGGTCCCTCTACGCCAATGGCAGGAGGTTTTTGGGGCGGAGCCTGTGGAGGGCAGGGCTTGGGGGAGGGACTTCAATGCCATAGAGTCCAATGGCCAAAGCGGCCCTTTTCTCCAGGTGATCTGATCTCTATCGGCTGGAGATCAGTTGTAATTGCAGGAGATCTCCAGCTAGTACCTGGAGGTTGGAAACCCTAAGTCTACCCCTTGTTCATGGCGCCATCTCGCTCCTAAACGGCCGCTTACCCCACCCAGTAATGGAAACGGAAACGCATGCACACCTCGGTTGCTTCTAATCCCTTCCTCCACAACTGTTCGTTCCCTTGCCTAAGCCTGGAACAGAGAGAAATCTATTCCCCCAGCTGATCAGAAAAATAATTACTGCTCTTATACACACGCGGCACGCTCTCTCTCTCTGCTCTGCGGATATTGCTTTTATATAGATATAGACATCTTGGCACTAGACTGAACCAGATGTATTTTTAACGAGAAAGCAGCTGAAAAATCTACCAATTTATTCATTAATATGACGGGTCGTTCAAGCGAGTGGACGTCCCAAACGCACGAGGACCTCAGACCTTGTGGGGGATGCTGCGGAGGTACACAATAAAAGTCAGCCCCTGCCAAGGTTGCCAACCTCCAGGTACCAGCTGGAGATCTCCTGCTAGTGTGGCGTAGTGGTTAAGAGCGGTGGTTTGGAGCGGTGGACTGATCTGGAGGACCAGGTTTGATTCCCCCACTCCTCCACATGAGTGGTGGAGGCTAACCTGGTGAACTGGATTTGTTTCCCCACTCCTCGACATGAAGCCAACTGGGTGACCTTTGGCCTAGTCACAGCTCTCTTTGAGCTCTCTCAGCCCCACCTACCTCACAGGGCTCTGTTGTGGGGAGGGGAAGGGAAGGTGATTGTAAGCTGGTTTGATTCTTCCTTAAGTGGTAGAGAAAGTCAGCATATAAAAACAAACTCTTCTTCTTCTCTTACAACTGATCTCCATCTGATAGAGATCAGTTCCCCTGGAGAAAAGGGCTGCTTTGGCCATTGGACTCTATGGCATTGAAGTCCCTCCCCAAACCCTGCCCTCCTCAGGCTCCACCCAAAAACCTCCCACCAGTGGCGAAGAGGGACCTGGAAACACTATGGTTGCCAGATCTGGGTTGGGAAATACCTGGAGGTTTCAGGGGTGGAGTCCGGGGAGGGTGGGGTTTGGGGAGGGGAGGAACCTCAGCTGGGGTACAAGCCACAGAGTCCAACCTCCAAAGCGGCAATTTTCTCCTGGGGAACTGATCTCTTTTCTCTGGAGATCAGTTGTAATAGCGGGGGATCTCCAGGCCCCACCTGGTGGGTGCAACATACATCTAGATGTATGGCGGTTATCCCCTTCCAAAGTCATAGAACAATGAAGCTATCTGCATGACGGTCAACAGCAGATCCTGGTGATCGAGTACCGGAAGACCCATTTGCTTCCACGCTGGTCGCTCAAAAGCCTTCCTTTACACTACAAGCCGCTCACAAAACCAGCAACTGAATGAGCCGCTCCACCTGTAAGCCCCCCCCCAAGGGAATATTCTCTTTTTATCGGCTCTTGCCGACACAAAATAGCTCTTATGAAACCAAACCGCAGCTGGGAAAATACAGACATAATCCGAAAGCCGCGGGGATAATGTTACCAAACCTCTTTCATGGCACAAAAGAATTCTGTATCGCTGGAAGTTCAAACAACAGGGCAAAGATTTGAAAAGTACCTTGTGGAATGCCTACGGACCGCAACATTCCTCTGTTTCATATCATGTTTCCCCTCTCCCGCCGCCATCTTCGGCGGTTGGATCTGGCTACTGCAATCAGCATCCTCGGCCCGCGCTTTACAGTGTTCGCCGCTCGCGTGGAGAATAACCACCAAGGGATCCCAGACCCAAAGCAACCTGACCGGCGCATCAGCTTAGAATCATAGGAAGGGACCACCAGGGTCATCTAGTCCAACCCCCTGTACAACGTAGGAAATTCACAACTACCTCCCCCAACACATACACCCCAGTGACCCTCTACTCCATGCCCAGAAGATGGCCAAGATGCCCTCCCTCTCATGATCTGCCTAAGGTCATAGAATCAGCATTGCTGACAGATGGCCATCTAACCTCTGCTTAAAAATATCCAAGAAAGGAGAGCTCACCACCTCCCGAGGAAGCCTGTTCCACTGAGGAACTGCACTAACTGTTAAGAAATGCTTCCTAATGTCTAGGCGGAAACTCTTTTGATTTAATTTCTGGTCCGACCTTCTAGAGCAACAGAAAACAACTCGGCACTCTCCTCTCTATGACAGCCCTTCAAGTACTTAAAGATGGTTATCGTATCTCCTCTCAGTCCTCTCCTCTTCAGGCTAAACGTACCCAGCTCCTGCAACCTTTCCTCATAGGACTTGGTCTCCAGACCCCTCCCCATCTTTGTTGCCCTCCTCTGGACACGTTCCAGCTTGTCTACATCCTTCTTAAATTGCGGTCCCCAAAACGGAACACAATACTCCAGGTGAGGTCTAACCAGAGCAGAGTAAAGCGATACCATCACTTCGCGTGATCTGGACACAATACCTCTGTTGACGCAGCCCAAGATCGCATTTGCCTTTTTAGCTACCGCATCACACTGCTGACTCATGTTCAACGTTTGGTCTACTAAGACCCCGAGATTCTTTTCGCGGACAACTACTGCTTCCCTCCTCCTATAATTATGCATTTGATTTCCCCCCCTCCTATAATTACGCATTTGATTTTTCCTACCCAAATGCAGAACTTTCCATTTATCTCCGTTGAAATGCATTTTATTAGTTTTAGCCCAATTCTCCAGCCTGGCAAGATCATCCTGTATCCTGGCTCTGTCTTCTACCATATTTGTTTCTAACCGAGCACAGTCATTTGGACAGCAATTAATCCCGGGCAAATTGGGAGTGGTTCCATCCTGGGAAACGGCACAACGCTTTGGAGATACTTGATTCGGCTACAGGTGTGGACTGAGGAATGTTAGGATAAAGGACTCGCTCAGCGACGAACCATGTTCTGTGATCTTGGGCCGGGCCTTAACTTTCACCTTATTTTACCCTCAGAAGAGTGTTGTGTTGAACAAAATTATGAGGAAGGGAAGGAGGGAATCCATGTATGCCAAACCCAAGTTCCGCAAGAGAAGGGTAGGACAGAAAGGCAATACAAGTAAATAAATAAAACAGTCGTGATTCTCAAAACGGCAGCTTTCCAGTGAGAACAGGAAGCGCGACTTTCAAATGGGAACAGAAAACGTGTGCTGGGTGTCTCCTTAGCATGGCGGTACCTACTGAATGTTCTTCCTAAACCGGGGAAGACCCAAACCGGCAAAGCAGGCCCTTCCCCTATTTGTAGGGTTGCCAGCCTCCAGGTCTCCCGCTATTACAACTGATCTCCAGGCGACAGAGACCAGTTCCCCTGGAGAAAAGGGCCGCTTCAGAAGGTGGACTCTATGGCATTACATGCCGCTGAAGTCCCTCCCCTCCCCAAACCCTCCCCTCCTCAGACTCTACCCCCCAAATCTCCAGGTATGTCCCAAACCGGAGCTGGCAACCCTACATATTTGCCAACGGTGACCCTACTTGCTAGGTTCATCACGCCCCTTTCCCCCCCAGGACCAGGTTAATTGGACAGAAAAGTCCCCTCTTCCCTAAAAGCCACCCGTCTCCCCAATAAACAGCCCTCCTGGTACCCCAACTCAGCATAATCAGGGACCCCCAAAGACAAAAGCCGCCCATCGCCGGCCATAGTTTTTGGCGCGTCTGCCAAGGCAGCAAATGGAGCAGTGGCCTCACAGTAAAAACCAACCCCTGGCAGCGCTGTCTCAATGCATCAACATGCTAGGCGGTTGCCCAGGGCCCCCACGAGCATAAGGCCCCTGTGCTAATCTATGCATGTTGTGACTTGCTGCCAATGAATAAATAAATACGATACCAAACTATAAATATTTGTTATTGGAAAATGCACATTTAGCACACGTTTTACTAAAGATAATGAACAATATTAATGTTAATTTGGGTTTGGATTAAGAACAAATACTGAAATGTGATGTAAGAGAGCCCCATGGTGCAGAGTGGTAATCGGCAGTACCGCAGTCAAAAGCTCTGCTCATGAGTTCGATCCCGACGGAAGTTGGTCTCAGGTGGCCGGCTCAGCCTTCCATCCTTCCGAGGTGGGTAAAATTAGTACCCAGCTTGCTGGGGGTAAAGCGTAGACGACTGGGGAAGGCAATGGCAAACCACCCCATAAAACACAGTCTGCCTAGTCTGTGAAGAAAACAGACTGGCCGTTTATGCTTGGTAACTAGCAGCAGGTTCCAGGATGAAGTGCCCCGCATATTTTTTAAAGTTCTTCACGCTGAACTGTCATTCCAGAAGTCACTGTGAAGCCGGTGCATACCTGCTTCGCATTTCTTAAGAGCCCCTTTAACGCAACCTTTTTTATTTGCTCCATCCCCGCCTCGTAGCATCCACTCAAGGAAGCATGACGAATCTAAGCTGCGGGTTAGCCGCGGGTTAGCTACGCAAACGACGACTGCTAATGGCTATGCAAACGAAGGAACTAAGGAGCAGGCGAGTGGGGTGGGGTGGAATTTGTTTGACTTTCTCCTCTTGCATCGGGGTCGTGAATAGGCATTTTAAAGGACGGTTTTTTTAAAAAGGAGCTTTGAGCGAGCGTCAAAATCGACCCGGCATAAATGATGGTGCTGACCAAACCCCAAGATCGAGCATGGGAGGAAGAGACAGCAGACCGACAGCGACTAAGCCGGATCTCACTCCTCTCCCGTCCACAGAGGCGGCACCAATGGTGGTGGTGGAAGAGTGCTGGGGAAGAAAAGGGGTCAGCCAAAGCCCCCTCACCCCCCAACAGCCCTGGGCTCTAAATCCTTGATTTCCTTGTACATCCACATGGGGGGGGGGCATTATCTTTCCGCAGATCCAGGAGTATACCAAAACCTAGACCTGGGTCATATATGGTGACCTACTAGGGGTTCCAACCTTCTGTTTGGCCATTTATGCACGGCTGCTTCCCCGCGGTCACCCCGCCGACTACTTCGCGGCTTTGCTTTGGTTGTTTCAATTAGCTTACACTGGAGTAACTCTCCTTCAGAATGCACTGTAAGCCCGTAGAAAGAGACTCAAAAGTATAGCAGCGGACGTTTGGAGAAATCTTATTATGAATGTTTATTATCATCATTAACCGTAACCCACTTGCTGGACAAAGGCTGCAGGAGTTTAATGGAAACCAAGGCACGATTATGTAGCCAACCCCATAACCTGTTCTACCCTCTCCACCGATCTCAGGAGCACCACTACCCACCCCACACCCCCATAGGCAACGCCACACATCCGAAAACACTGTGACTTCCACGCAAGCCATTTCTAAGGCTTCATGCCTTTCCCCATAGAGGTGAAAAGCCCAAAATAAAAAAAATAAAATAAATCTGATTCTTTACTTTAATGATACTGTTCATATAATGTCACACAAAGATTAAAACTTTAAAAGGAACTATATATGTGTATAAACAGATATCTAGATAAACAAAAAAAGCATTAGTATTTTTTTTTTATCTTGATTGACTGAGATAAAAACTTGGCAACTGCCAGTGTAGTATTAAAATCCACCCCTGCTAAAAGAACCCTCGAATTTTCCAATTCACAAGCAGATTCCCAGATAAAAAAGTCTTTATCCACCTGTCTCTTGCTTCGTTGAGCAGGTCGCAACAAAACAAGGAATGCTTGAGTGTGCCTATTTGGCCAGAACCACATATTTTTCTCTTTAAAAAAACTGATTCAGGGGAGATTGCATATATCAAACCGCGTAGGGCTGTGGTGGGCTGTGGGGGAAACAGGGGGTGGGTGGGTCATGGGGCAGAGGCGAGCGAACCTCGTTTCAAGAGCTGCAGGGAGAGGGGGAGAGACAGGAAGAGAGATTTAAAAAGGAAGAAGAAAGGAAACTGACCTGACAGTTCTTGAGTTTTCCCCATCCGACCTGCAAAGGAAAGAGATGGAAAAAAAGTTGAGAGGGGTGATCTTTGCGTGGGTCACACCAAAGAATATTAAATGCAGGGAGTGGGGGATTGGAAACAAGGAGGTGGCTGAATGAGAAAGAACCTGGTTCTGTGGATAATGTCTCTGAATCCCTAATACTGCCAAGCTGAATTTGGGGACACCCCACCCCACAAAAGGGCTCCCCGGTTAAGGCAACCTTTCTGAGAGCTAGGGTTGCCTACTCCAGGTTGGGAAATGCCTGGAGATTTGGAGGTGGAGCCTGAGGATGGGGAGGGGAGGGACCGCAGCAGGGTATGATGCCATAGCGCCCACCCTAGGGTTGCCAGGTCCCTCTTCGCCACTGGCGGGAGGTTTTGGGGGCTGGAGCCTGAGCAGGGCAGGGTTTGGGGAGGGGTGGGACTTCAATGCCATAGAGTCCAATTGCCAAAGCAGCCATTCTCTTCAGGCGAACTGATCTCTATCGGCTGGAAATCAGTTGTAATTGCAGGAGATCTCCAGCTAGTATCTGGAGGTTAGTACAGGAGCGAGAACACGATTAACAAAAGCGCAAAATAATTTTATAAGCTACATAACATACAAACATAACCATAAACAAACATGACCTACACAATAGCAAACATATAAAGTGACAAGGTGTAGTGTACACATAAAGTTCAAAATTGTCTCCCGTAAGAGTACGTAAGGTTCCTTCAATGAGGTATTAGGTAATTCTGTAAAAGCCAAAATCCTGATGAGGATACGGCCGTTTCAAATTCTTAATTACTAATTCTTCATCAGTCCTTCCTAGATTATAAATAAATGCAACATGTGCAAACTTAATTACAAAAGCTAAAATATTATAATATTGTAAATCACATACAGTTAGAAATCTTTTTCAAATTAACATTAATCAATATTTACAAACAATGGTCTTCTTCACCTTGTCACTTTATATGTTTGCTACTGTGTAGGTCATGTTTGTTTATGGTAATGTTTTTATGTTATGTAGCTTATAAAATTATTTTGCACTTTTGTTAATCATGTTCTCGCTCCTGTACCAATTTCCTAATCTCTTGATACCAGCACAGTGTTGCCTTTTTTCTCCCCCCTCCCCAGTATGTGGAGGTTGGCAACCCTAGCCCACCCTCCAAAGATGGCAGGGACAGGGGTGGAGTGAGCCGGGGTCATTGTGATGGTGAATGCAAAGGAAGTCGGTGTGCGTGGATGAAATCCAGTATTCCCCTAGACAGAGCACCAGGCAATTCAAGTTGCAGCTTACTTAGGGTGACCACATAAGGTTTTTAAGTCATGAGACGTTCAGAGGGGGTTTGCCATTGCCTGCCTCTACATAACAACTCTGGACTTCCTTGGTGGTCTCCCATCCAAGTACTAACCTGGGCCCACCCTGCTTAGCTTCCAAGATCTGACGAGATCAGGCTAGCCTGGGCCATCCAGGTCAAGGCAAGGGACGAGCAGAGGTGGCTGGCCATTGCCTGCCTCTGCGTAGCAACCCTGGACTTCCTTGGCGGTCTCCAATCCAAGTACCAACCAGGGCCGACCCTGATTAGCTTGCATGATCAGACAAGATTGAGCTAGCCTGAGCTATCCAGGTCAGGGCAAGAGATGAACAGAGGGGTTTGCCATTGCCTGCCTCTGAATAGCAACCCTGGACTTCCTTGCTGGCCTCCCATCCAAATACTAACCAGGGCTGACTCTGCTAAGCTTCCTTTCCTTAGATGTAACAGCTACTGGCTATCCATCAGCCCCTTCACACTTTAAAAAGGGGAAATGAAATTTAATTTTTCCAGGACACTGTAAAGAGAAATGTTGCCACATCTCTTACACAATTGACCGATCTATTTGACAGCAGATAATGCAGTATCCAGCGTGGTGTAGTGGTTAAGAGCAGTGGTTTGGAGCGGTGGAGTCTGATCTGGAGAACCGGGTTTGACTCCCCACTCCTCCACATGAGCGGCGGAGGCTAATCTGGTGAATGGGATTTGTTTCCCCACTCCTCCACACGAAGCCAGCTGGATGACCTTGGGCAAGTCACAGCTCTGTTAGAGCTCTCTCAGCCCCACCTACCTCACAGGGTGTCTGTTGTGGGGAGGGGAAGGGAAGGTGATTGTAAGTCGGTTTCATTCTTCCTTAAGTGGTAGAGAAAGTCGGCATATAAAAACCAACTCTTCTTCTTTTCAGAAAGTGTCTTTAGCTGTTTTATCCAGGGAGTGATATATTTCTTTCGTGCAATATTATTTTATGGAAATGCTAGAACAATGTGGGCTTGGGAATCTATTTGGACAAAATGGGCATTTTTGTTCTTCTGCAATAATTTGTTTGCATTGCCCTTGTGTCTCGGCTGAGTCTAGGGAATGCTTAGCTTACGAGATCTGACGAGATCAGGCTAGCATGGGCCCTCCAGGTCAGGCAAATTAACCAAATGCCGTAGTCTTATATGGCTGAAGTTATAATTATTTTTTTTTAAAAGGAAACAAGCATGCAAATCCTTCAAATACCCCTGCACTAATGGACAGAAAGGTAAATGTGAGAGCGGACAGATTTGGTTCTTTCCATGCAATTAGGCAGCTTGCATTAGAAGTTCTAATTTTTATTATTAAGAATATTCTATTATTAAGAATATTTTCTTATTAAGAATATTCTTGAGGCCAGGGCCCCCCCACCTCATAGCTTCAGCCGTGCTCAGTCAGGACGGCACTACCCCTTTACCCTTGAAGGAACGAGAGCCAGGCGCACGAAGTCCATTTAGGCGGAGGGGTCAGCGCTAATTCCTTCTTCCCTCAAGCATTTCGCAGCCTTCCACTCCCCCCAAAGCGCGTTTATTTTATTACATTTGTACCCCACTCTCCCCAGCCAAAGGCCGGCTCACAAGAATACCTCATATAATAAAAACAGAATCAAAACATTAAAACTACTATTAAAAGACCCAATACAGTAAGAAGAAGAAGGAGAAGAAGAAGAAGGAGGAGGAGGAGGAGGAGGAGGAGGAGGAGGAGTTGGTTTTTATATGCCAACTTTCTCTGCCATTTACAATCACCTTCCCTTCCCCTCTCCACAACACCCTGTGAGGTACGTGGGGCTGAGAGAGTGCGACTAGCCCAAGGTCACCCAGCTGGCTTCGGGTGGAGGAGTGGGGAAACCAGCCCAGTTCACCAGATTAGCCTCCGCCGCTCATGTGGAGTAGAGTCCAATGCCACAGAGTCCAATTACCAAAGCGGCCATTTTCTCCAGGTGAACTGATCTCTATCGGCTGGAGACCAGTTGTGATAGCGGGAGATCTCCAGCTACTACCTGGAGGTTGGCAACCCTAGGACAAGCCCCAAGATGGTATAACAAAAAGGGTGGGAATCAGCAGTGGGGAGGTTTAGGGATTCAATTATTTATAGGGAGAGCTGTAGCTGGCCTTAGCCATAAACCTGGCATTGGGGGGGGATAATCACTCTAAGTACCAGGAGAACAAAACAGTAAATTGTTCCCAGGAAGGATGAGTAACCTGTCCATAGGGTGAAGTAGGAGGACAGGCAGGGAAAGGTTCCAAAGGCCATTAAAAGGGATTAAACAAATCCACAGAGAAGAGGCGTATTAATTGTGCTATCGCAATGGCATCTCCAGTTGGAGGGTCAGTGGGGGTCCTAATAAGAATTCATAGGACACAAGCAATAAGGGGATGGTTGTTGACTTCATCTAGCCCCGCGGCGTAGAGTGGTCAGCTGCAATGCTGCAGTCAAAAGCTCTGCTGACGACCTGAGTTCGATCCCGGCGGGAGTCGGTTTCAGGTCGCCGGCTCAAGGTTGACTCAGCCTTCCATCCTTTCGAGGTCGGTAAAATGAGGACCCAGCTTGCTGGAGGTAAAGGGAAGATGACTGGGGAAGGCACTGGCAAACCACCCCGTAAACACAGTCTGCCTAGTAAACGTCGGGATGTGACGTCACCCCGTGGGTCCGTAATGACCCGGTGCTTGCACAGGGGATTACCAGGATCTCCAGGATCAGAGGAGCATGCCGAATATATTAGGTGCTGTGGAAAGCAAGCAGGATGGTGCTGCTGCAGTCGTCTTGCTTGTGGGCTTCCTAGAGGCCCCTGGTCGGCCCCTGTGTGAACAGACTGCTGGACTTGATGGGCCTGGGTCTGATCCAGCAGTGCTTTTCTTATCTTCTTATGTACTTTTACCTTTTTTTTTAACCTGTTGACTTCATGGCCATCTTGTGGGCTTCCTGAAAACATCTGGCTGCTCACTGTTGGAAGCAGGAAACCGTGGACCAGGGGTACCATGGCACCTGTCGACACCTTTTCTGGCCCCCGCTAAGTGCTTTTAGGAAGCTGGTGGGGCAAGGTAGGGCTTTTGCCCAGCAAGGCTTCTGATCGACTATTGGAAGATTTGATCAGCTGTGCAGATTTTTTTTTTTTAATATTGCTTTGGCAACAGCTGCCACCACAGCACACGGATCTTCGCCATGTCACTGAAGCTGTGGCCATCGTTCTGGCTGGCTGGCTACGCCTTTGTGGCAGCCATTTTATTGCTGTGCCCACCGTGCCACGTCAGACTTCCAAATGTGCCCACAGGCTTAAAAAGGTTGGGGACCCGCGCTGTGGCAAAACGGGGGGAAACGCAGGGGGAGAGCGAGGCAACCTCCGACGGTCGGAAACGGCACGCAGAATCAAAACGAGGACCCGAAGCCGTTGGAGGGGGGACCGCAAGGGAACAGCCACGCGTAAAAGGCCAAAGCTCCCTTCATCAGACAGCCTTACCATACCTCACAAAGTCAGCTTTGACTCTCAAAAGGTCATACTAAAAAATAATAGTCAAAAAGGGCCAGAGTCCAGTAGCACCTTAAAGACTAACGAAAATATTTTCTGGTAGGGTATGAGCTTTCGTGAGCCACAGCTCACTTCTTCAGATACAGCTAGAATGTGAATCCATCGGTCTTTAAGTAGAGGAACAGTATGTAAATGTGAATAGCAGGCTTGATGGGATTAGGTGTGATATGCAGAAGAGTCTGTGATGTCCAGGGGAGAGATGGGTGTGGAGAAATCAGCATTGGTCATGAGCCATGAATGCAAGGTCTTTATTCAGCCCAGGTAAATGCATTGACTTTAGTTTGAATATCAACTGTAATTCAGCAGTTTCTCTTTCCAATCTCCCTTTAAAATTCCTTTGTAAGAGAGCTGCTCCTCTTAAATCTACAACAGAATGTCCTGGAAGGTTGAAATGTTAAAAAATAATAATTTTGCTGGTCTCTAAGGCGCTACCGGACTTTCTCGATAGAATGCCCTATGTGACCATTTGGGTCTCGTAAATTGCAGCGACTCCCAAATTATACAAAACAGGAGTAACAACAAAGGTTCTAATAAAGTGCAAAACATGTAATGAGCAAACGCAAAAAGCAAACCAGTTGATAATATAACACAAAGTCACAACAGTACGCGCCAAAGCAAAAACAAAAGTATTGTTGTGGTTCTGTGTTACGTTATCAAGGCTTTTGCTTTTTGCATTTGCTCATTGTTTGGATACTGTCATACGTGTTTTGCCGTTTATTCGAACCTTTGTTGTTTACTACTACAGACGTATCGTGTCCAGATCACGCGAAGTGATGGTATCGCTTTGCTCTGCTCTGGTTAGACCTCACCTGGAGTACTGTGTTCAGTTTTGGGCACCGCAATTTAAGAAAGATGTAGACAAGCTGGAACGTGTCCAGAGGAGGGCAACAAAGATGGTGCGGGGTCTGGAGACCAAGTCCTATGAGGAAAGGTTGAAGGAGCTGGGTATGTTTAGCCTGAAGAGGAGAAGACTGAGAGGGGATATGATAACCATCTTCAAGCACTTGAAGGGCTGTCATATAGAGGATGGTACCGAGTAGTTTTCTGTCGGACCAGAACCAACGGGTTGAAATTAAATCAAAAGAGTTTCCGTCTAGACAGTAGGAAGAACTTTCTAACAGTTAGAGCGGTTCCTCGGTGGAACAGGCTTCCTCGGGAGGCAGTGAGCTCTCCTTCCCTTGAGGTTTTTAAGCAGAGGCTAGATGGTCATCTATCAGCAATGCTGATTCTGTGACCTTAGGCAGATCATGAGAGGGAGGGCATTTTGGCCATCTTCTGGGCATGAAGTATGGGTCACTGGGTGTGTGTGGGGGGGAGGTAGTTCGAAATTTCCTGCATTGTGCAGGGGGTTGGACTAGATGATCCTGGTGGTCCCTTCCAATTCTGTGATTCTGTAAAATTTTGGAGTAGCTACAATTTACTAGACAAACGCCTTGTAACCTCTGGTGCTTCGCACATTTTTCCTTGACTTCTATCAGAGGTTTCTCCCCCTTCTTTTTTTACCATTTGGGTCTTGGCCACAGAATCAGCACCAGAACAGCAGTCCGACACAAAGGCCGATAAGGGTAGATCCGGCACATGGCCACACTGGTTTACCCCGCAGTTCCAAATCTGGAAAGCAGTTGATTGGGGGGGGGGAACAGGTAGAGAGGGCACCTGGGGTCAGTTCTCGGCCACGTGCACGTCCAGCTCGGGAGGAAAGCTCCCGCTACCTCTTTGGCAGTAGCTGAAAGAGGGCAGTGGGGTGTTTTCCTGGGAACAGGTGCTCGAGTGGTAGGGAAGATGTTCTCGCTGCACACACACACACCCCGACTACCTAGCACATGCCCGCTGCCCTGGCACACGCCGGCAGCACCATCTGTTGCTGGATCCCAGCCACGGAGAGGACAGAACAGGAACTGGCCTGACCCACGAAGCGGCTCAAAGTCCAGTGCGCTGCTTTGCCTGGATCGGGGCCCTGGAGACCATCCCTCAGCCCTGGGGCTGAGTCCGTAAGAGATGGCAACGGCATGCAAGGAAGGGAGAGAGCAGGAAGGTTCTGCACAGCTAAGATTCATCTGATGCTTCGGCAGGGCCAGAAGGGGCGTGCGAGGCCCCGGCCTGCTGTGTACGTGCCCCCAAGGGCCGTGTTCGTTGTAGGGTTGCCAGCTCTGAGTTAGGGAATTCCTGGAGATTTGGAGGTGGAGCCTGGAGTTCAGGGAGGGGAGGGACCTCAGTAGGGTAAAATGCCAAATAAAAAGCTGCAGTTTTTCTCCTGGGACGCGCCGATCTAGAATTCCCACAGGGAGGGGTGCAAAATTGTAAACACTGATATGGTTGCCAGATCCAGGTTGGGAAAATCTTGGGAGATTTAGGGAGTGTAGCCTGGGGAGGGTGGGGTTTGGGAGGGGAGGGGCTTCAATGGGGCATAATGCCCCTAGAGTCCGCCTTGCAAAGTGGCCATTTTCTCCAGGGGACCCGATCTCTGTCGCCTGGAGATCAACTGTAATAGCAGTTGATCTCCAGGCTCCACCTACAACTTGTATCCCACTTGGGAACGTGGAAACTGTAAATTTGTCTGTGCAACCTTTTTTCAATGGATATCCTGATGTTGGAATAGATAAGCTAAAAAATACACATGGTTGCTATTTTGTCCCTAAAAGGATGATGCTTAAAAGTCTAAAAAAAAATTTTTTTTAAGCTACAGAAGCTTATATTCAAATGAGTATATTTTGACATCAATATATAAACGGGACTGAGGAAGAATTGAAACGATCGTATCCCTTTCTACCTTTCTTCACTTGAAGACATCGACCTTGGATTGTTACTGTACCAGGACTGAGAAACACTTTGTTATACATATACAATTGGCTTGTTAGCACGTTGTTATACACCCAGGACTGAGAAATACTTTGTTGTATATATGCAATTGGCTTGGTAGAACGTTGTTACCTTCAATATACTATTGTCATTACACATTGTTATCAGCCTGTTTCTGTACTAATTTTCCACCTGGAAGTTGGCAACCCTATCTCCGGGCCCCACCTGGCGGTTGGCGGCCCTAGTTCGTTTCCACTCCACAGGGCAGATTACCCAGCCAGGCACTGACCCCTGCCAGGGAGAAAACTGACCAAGTATACCCCAGGAGGAGAGAGAAACGAGGCACAGCAGTGCCCGGGATGACCGTTCAGCCCCACCTGTACCCGCCTTCTGACCAAGTATCCCAGCTCTTCTTCCCCATCTCTCTGATCCTGATGTTTTGTCTCATGTACGCTTCCTTCCCTGGCCTCTGTGCTTCCTCCTTGCTCGGCCTAGCACAGCCTACCCTAAAAGCCCTTCCCAGCCAGCCAGTCAAAAAAACCTCTGTCACATGAAGCTGCCTTATACTGAATCAGACCCTTGGTCCATCAAAGTCAGTATTGTCTACTCGGACAGGCAGCGGCTCTCCAGGGTCTCAGGCAGGGGTCTTTCACATCACCTACTTCCCTAGACCCTTTAACAGGAGATGCTGGGGATTGAACCTGGGACCTTCTGCACGCCAAGCAGAGGCTCTACCACTGAGCCACGGCCCCTCCCCAATAACCACTCCTCTCTCTGAAGGATGCAACCTCTCTATACTGAGTCGTGGGGAAACAAACACAGCTGCAGCGCTGAAGGGTTGAATTCAGCCTCTGTGCCGGGCTACGGCCAGCAGTCTTTGTGGTGAAGCGACAAAAAAGGCCAATGCAATCTTGGGGTGCATCAACAGAGGCAAAACATCCAAATCGCAAGATGTCTTAGTTCCGCCGTACGCTGCATTGGTCAGGCCGCACCTGGAGTATTGTGTGCAGTTCTGGAGGCCTCGCTTCAAAAAAGATGTGGAAGAATTGAGTGGGTGCAGAGGAGAGTGGCAAGGATGACCAGGGGCCTGGAGACCGAGCCCTACGAGGAAAGGCCAAGGGAGTTGGGAACGTTCAGTCTGGAGAAGAGGAGGTTGAGGGGGGACAGGATTGCTCTCTTTAAGTATTTGAAGGGCTGTCACTTAGAGGAGGACAGGGAGCTGTTCCTGCTGGCAGCAGAGGGTAGGACTTGCAATAATGGGCTTAAATTGCAGGGGGAAAGGTACCGGCTGGATATTAGGGAAAATATTTTTACAGTAAGAGTTGTTCGGCAGTGGAATCAGCTAGCTAGGGAGGTGGTGAGCTCTCCACTCACTGGCAGCCTTTAAGCAGAGGCAAGACAAGCACTTGTCAGGGATGCTCTAGGCTGATCCTGAATTAAGCAGGGCGTGGGACTAGATGGCCTGTATGGCCCCTTCCAACTCTATGATTCTATGGTGGCTGAGCTCCCGACCCCCACCCATGCATGGCCAGGCTGATCAGAGCCGATGAGATTCCACACAGCTCCAGGCGCCATCTCCGTGTCAGCAAACTGGGATTTCCTGGCACTCCTCCAAACTCGGGCGGATGCTGAAAAGCCGTAGCTGAAGCAGACTGCTGAGGGTCAGCCAACCAGTGGCCCGTGCGGGGCAGCGTTATAGATCCAAACTCTCCCCGGAGGTTCTCCGTCTTGTTCATCAGTATCCCTGCAGGGCCCTGACCTGGATGGTCCAGGCTAGCCTGATCTCGTCAGATCTCGGAAGCTAAGCAGGGTGGGCCCTGCTCAGTACTTGGATGGGAGGCCACCAAGGAAGACTCTGCAGAGGCAGGCAATGGCAAACCACCTTTGTTCATCTCTTGCCTTGACCTAGATGGCCCAGGCTAGCTCAATCTCATCAGATCTTGGAAGCTAAGCAGGGTCGGCCTGCTTGCCCTGACCTAGATCAGGGCTTCTTAAACTTTTTCCATTAGTAACCCCTTTTCGCCCAAGAAATATTTACGCAGCCCCGGGTATATAGGTATGTAAAATAGGTATATAAATCAAACATTTACTGAAAATAAATCACAAAGAAATTTATTTTAAAACAATTCTTAGGTATCCATATAGTTTTACTATTGATTGTTGCCAAAATTTTCGCGACCCCCACATTCAGTTACTCAACCCCATATGGGGTTGAGACCCACAGTTTAAGAAGCTTTGACCTAGATGGCCAAGGCTAGCCCAGTCTCACCAGATTTTGGCAGCTAAGCAGGGTCAGCCTTGGTTAGTAGAAGGAGAAGAAGGAGAGTTAGTTTTCATATGCCGACTTTCTCTACCATTTAAGGGAGACTCAAACCGTATTACAATCACCTTCCCTTCCCCTCCCCACAACAGACACCCTATGAGGTAGGTGGGGATGGGAGAGCTGTGACTAGCCCAAGGTCACCCAGCTGGCTTCGTGTGTAGGAGTGGGGAAACAAGTCCAGTTCCCCAGATTAGCCTCCGCCGCTCATGTGGAGCTGTGGGGAATCAAATGCAGGTCTCTGGATCAGAGTCCACCGCTCCAAACCACCGCTCTTAACCACTACACCACGCTGGGAGACCCTCGTAACAAATGAGTTGGACACCCCTGGGTTACACTGTTCTTGGGAGGGGAGGGCTTTCCCCATTCCTCCAATGCATTTTTGCACAGGGCACAAGGATTCTAATGCACGCGAGTGATTTCGAACTCGGGGACCCAAAGGGTGACATTTAAGACCATTATAGATCTATTGCTGCTGAGGGGTAAGTTTGCAATGGCGTCGCAGGAGCCACTGTGTCGGTTTCTCTCTCTGCAAGGCCTTGCTGTGGGGGGGGGGCTCTGCCAACCGCATCGCAGCCCCGTCCTGCCGCGGCCCGGCGCCCCCCTGCCGCAAATCAAACTGCGCTGCCCACATCGCAGCCAGTCAGCCGGCTGCGACAAAGCTGCTCCCTGATTGGAAATGACAGGATGGATCCAAAGCTACTGCGCGGCGGCGGTAGAAAAAAAGGAGATTGTGACAGGCGTGCGGGGAAAGTGTCCTGAAAACTGGACAGCATGTGTGAGCGGGTGGGGGCTGCTCAGCGGGCCGGGAGGATCCAAGCAGCCTTCCTGCATTATTAAGAGACACAGAAATGTAGAGCTGGAAGGGACCTCCAGGGTCATCTAGTCCAACCCCCTGCACAATGCAGGAAATGCACAAGTATCTCCCCCCCACACAACTCCCAGTGTGGAGTAGTGGTTAACAGTGGTGGTTTGGAACGGTGAACTTTGATCTGGAGAACCAGGTTTGATTCCCCACTCCTCCCCGTGAGCGGCGGAGGTTAATCTGGTGAACTGGATTTGTTTCCACACTTCTACACATGAGGCCAGCTGGGTGACCTTGGGCTAGTCACAGCTCTCTCAGCCCCACCAACCTCACAGGGTGTCTGTTGTGGGGCCGGTTTGATTCTTCCTTGATAGAAAAAGTCGCCATATAAAAAACAACTTTTCTTCTTCCCCTAGTGAACCTGCTCCATTCCCAGAAGGCGGTAAAAACCCTCCAGGATCCCTGGCCAATCTGGCCTGGAGGAAAATTCCTTCCTGACCCCCAGCGGCAATCGATCAGCATTACCCTGGGCATGCAAGAAAGGGCCATGAGAGCCGAGCACTGACTCATCCCTTCCTGCCCTCCCTCTCAGTCTGCCTAAGTTCACAGAATCAGCCTTGCTGTCCGATGGCCTTCTAGTCCCTGCTTAAAAACCTCCAAGGAAGGAGCTGAGAGAGTTCTGAGAGAACTGCGACTAGCCCAAGGTCCCCCAGCAGGCTTCATGTGGAGGAGTGGGGAATCGAACCCGGCCCTCCAGATCAGAGTCCGCCGCTCTTAACCACTACACCAAACTCTTCCTGAGCTGTGTGGGTCAAACAGCAGACGGGAGGACTTGTTTGAAAGGGCACCCCTTGTTTAAAGGGGAGGAGACACCTCCCAGCACAAAGAAAATCAAATAATAAGCCAAAGGGCTGCAACCTTCCTTCACCGCATGCTAGATTGCTTTACGTGAACATTTTTAGTTGGGGGGTGGGTGGGATATTCCACCATGCAATTCTCCCATCGGCATTCCCGAGCGGTACAGTCCAGGAACACTTTCCACACCTGATTCATGTTTGCCTAGAAAACCTCTCCCGGGTGTCAGGTGGAAAGATGCGTTGACGTGGCGCTGCAGGACGCCTACAGAAGAGCAGCGTTCAATTTAAAAAGCCACCCTACTGAGACATGAAAGGACACTGTCAATCCAGGGGGAGGGTTTAATCCCTCAAATCAAACAGCTAGATGCAAATCCACAAGCACTTTAGAGACAGACAAGGTTTCTGGGGTATGAGCTTTCGAGAGACAAAAACTCCCTTCGTAATATCCACTTCCTAGAGACAGGAAAAGCCTAACTGTTGTGGCGAGAACGCAGTTCAGAACCCAAGGAATGTCCTTCCATACAAAAATACGCCTCCTTTGAGACAGATCCCCTCCTCTTAATTGGAGTTTGTCCTTTGCTAAATGGCGAACCCAACCACTCCTCCGCCCAAAATCAATGGCGCATCAAACTCAAAGCCTCTTCTGATATACATTGTGTGTGTGTGTTAAGTGCCGCGTCAAGTCGCTTCCGACTCATGGCGACCCTATGAATGAAAGTTCTCCAAAATGTCCTATCTTTGACAGCCTTGCTCAGGTCTTGCAAATGGAGGGCCGCAGCTTCCTTTATTGAGTCCATCCATCTCTTGTTGGGTCTTCCTCTTTTCCTGCTGCCCTCAACTTTTCCTAGCATGACTGTCTTTTCCAGTGACTCTTGTCGTCTCATGATGTGACCAAAATACGACAGCCTCAGTTTAGTCATTTTAGCTTCTAGGGTCAGTCCAGGCTTGATTTGATCTAGAACCCACTGATTTGTTTTTCTGGTGGTCCAGGGTATCCGTCACACTCTCCTCCAACACCACATTTCCAAGGAATCTACTTTCTTTCTATCAACTTTCTTCATTGTCCGGCATTCACACCCATACATAATAACAGGGAATACGAGGGCATGAATTAATCTAGCCTTGGTGGCCAGTGACACATCCTTACACTATACATTAAGTACAGTCATCTCAACCACTGGCCAAGAGGGACCTGGCGTCTAGAATTTCCCACTTATCGATGGTTATATTGTAGCATTGCCAACCTCCAGGTGGTGGCTGGAGATCTCCCGCCATTACATCTGATCTCCGGCTGTTCCCCATGGTCTCAGGCTGAGGTCTTTCGCATCACCTATTACCCAATCCTTTAAACTGGAGAAGCTGGGGATTGAACCTGGGACCTTCTGCATGCCAAGCAGTGCTACAGGAAAAGCTCCACTGTATTTATAACTAGCTAGTGTTGAATGAAACCCACTCGATGCACAGAAAGAAGACTGCCACCACTGGAAATCAGTTTGCAAATTCTGCAGGCATATACTTCAACATGTTTATTGTATGCCACAAATATTACAATTCCCAACAGTGCATTTAACACATGAACACCTGAAGATGCCTTATACTGAATCAGACCATCTGTCCATCAAGGTCAGTATTGTCTACTCAGACCGGCAGCGGCTCTCCAGGGTCTCAGGCAGGGGTCTTTCATATCACCTATCTGCCTGGTCCCTTTAAGTGGAGATGCCGAGGATTGAACCTGGGATCTTCTGCATGCCAAGCAGAGGCTCTACCACTGAGCCACGGCCCCTCCCCAATAGTATAATAGTAGTATTTAGCTACTATCAGGATTGTATACCTCAGAGCAGTTCTTCGCACCTGCTATAGAGCTAGGGTTATTGATCAGTTAAAGATTTTACAACTTCAATTAGCCTGGCTTTGTTTTGAGTTGATTAAAAACACATATGTACTGTAAAATCTGAATGACGGAGTCCCTCCGAGAACTGAGTAATGTCGTCTGGGGTAGGGAAGAGCCGACAATCTAACTAGCAGCCTTATTACCATTTGCCAAGGAGTTAGACCGATTCTCACGGAGATGGTAAATCTGTTCCTGGACCGCACCATTGAACACATGAAGCTGCCTTTTACTGAATCAGACCCTCGGTCCATCAAAGTCAGTATTGCCTACTCAGACCGGCAGCGGCTCTTTAGGGTCTCAGGCGGAGGTCTTTCCCATCACCTACTTGCCTAGTCCCTTCAACTGGGGATGCCGGGGATTGAATCTGGGACCTTCTGCATGCCAAGCAGAGACTGTCCCACTGAGCCACAGCCCCTCTCCATGGCTCTCCAGGGTCTCAGGCAGGGGTCTTTCCCATCACCTACATGCCTAGTCCCTTCAACTGGGGATGCCGGGGATTGAATCTGGGACCTTCTGCATGCCAAGCAGATGCTCTGCCACTGAGCCACAGCCCTTCCTTAACACAACCTCCCTTAAAATAACCTTCTTCGCGTTCCTAGTCTTTAAACACCTCCTCCCCTTCAAAGCCAGGATCCGGGTTTCAGCCGAGCGCGGAGGAGATAAAGGCCTACGCTCCAACCTTCCTTCCTCTCCTTTTCCTTAAAGCAATCAATCCTCTCCTAACCTGAATGAAGGTGTGGGGGGGGGCGCCCTCCAGCCTGCTTTTCTAAGCACCATTAAGCCCCAAAAGGACCCGGGGCGCTCACCCCTGGATGTAAATAAATCAAAGGGATTAAAAAAAAAAATCTGCTGAACCATCTTCTCCCCCTAACAGCTTGGGAGGCGGCTGCCTGGGAGAACATTTGCCGTGTAAGGAATTCGGCTTCCCTCCCCCCTAGCTTCTGTTCCGACTAGGGGCTCCTTCCTGACCAGTTGGCCGTCTTCGGAGCAGAAGGCGAGCGCGGCTTGGTGTCTGAAATCCCCAGTGTTTTGGTTTAAAAAAGAAAAAATCCAACACCCCTACGGTAACAATTATTTGATGATCGTGCCGTCTTTGGTGGTTTTATTTCTGGTTTTCGTTCCATTCAGCTCCTCGAGGCACCAAAACTGCAGAAAGGCAATCCAAAACAGAGGGTCGGGACCTTCAGGAGGGAAGTCCCGGAGGACCATATTCTGGGTTACAAGCCACTAATGATATATGGTTGCCAACCTCCAGGTGAGGCCTGGAGATCCACTGGAATTACAGCTGATCTCCAGACGGCAAAGATCAGTCCCTCTGGAGAAAATGAATAGAAGAACATAAGAAGAGCCCTGCTGGATCAGACCAGCGAGGGTCCATCTAGTCCAGCATCCCGTCTCACACAGTGGCCAACCAAGCAAATCCCACTTACAGGACTGTGTATCTAGATTTATATCCCTTTGCAATAAACCTTATGATAACTGATATTAAAGGCCTGCAGCCTCCCATTAATAGGGCAACGGAGAGTAAAAACACCTGAAATAGTGTCTCTTAAGTAGAAAGATCCGGTCTGCTTGAAGCAGGGTTGCCAACTTCCAGGTGGGATCTGGAGATTTACAACTGAATCCTGGATTTACAACTGGCTCCAGCGTGGTGTAGTGGTTAAGAGCGGTGGTTTGGAGCGGTGGAGTCTGATCCAGAGAATCGGGTTCGATCCCCCGCTCCTCCGCATGAGTGGCGGAGGCTAATCTGGTGAACTGGATTTGTTTCCCCACTCCTCCACACGAAGCCAGCTGGGTGACCTTGGGCCAGTTACACTCTCTCAGCCCCACCTACCTCACAGGGTGTCTGTTGTGGGGAGGGGAAGGGAAGGGGATTGTAAGCCGGTTTGAGTCTCCCTTAAGTGGCAGAGAACGTCGGCATATAAAAACCAACTCTTCTTTTTCTTCATCCTGGATTTACAACTGATTTGCAGACTACTGATATCAGTTCCCCTGGAGAAAATGGCTGCTTTGGAGGGTGGAGTCTATGGCATAAGAACATAAGAAAGGCCCTGCTGGATCAGACCAAGGCCCATCAAGTCCAGCAGTCTGTTCATACAATGGCCAACCAGGGGCCTCTAGGAAGCCCACAAACAAGATGGCTGCAGCATTATACCCCATTGAGGTACCTCCCTTCCCCAAATTCTGCCCTCCCCAGGTACCATCTCCAAATCTCCAGGAATTGCCCAAAGCTGGCAATCCTAGCTGGGAAGTTAATTGGGGAGTAAGCCCGTACTGAACCCCACTGGTTTTTGTCGCACCATTTTGCAAAAACCTGCCCATGCTGACATTCTTGGGCTGGCCCCGCTGAATCAGCAGGACTCGATTGAGTAAACAGAGATAAAGTGGGCCTGTGAAGGAGAGAGTCATCATCTGCAGACAGGAGAACGCCGTCCGGGGTTGGGGCAGGCAGTCTGAAAAGGTGGAATTTGCTTCCTCGAGCTGCAGAAAGCCGCTCCTGGTGTGCGAGACAGCTGGAGAGGCAGCTGCTGAGTCAGCTCCCTGGGGTGTCAGCTCCCCAGCCTGATCGCTTTCCTGCAGAGAGCCGCAACACAGGTTGCAATGACCCACGCGGCCCGGTGTGTTTGTGTGAGAAAGACGGACAACCTGTGCCATGGGAAAACCGTGCGTGAAAGTGTTATGCCAGAAAAGCGAGGGGCCGTGGCTCAGTGGGCAGAGCATCTGCTTGGCATGCAGAAGGTCCCGGGTTCAATCCCCGGCGTGGGCAGCTTAAAGGATCAGGTGGTAGGTGATGGGAAAGGCCTCTGCCTGAGATCCTGGAGAGCAGTTGCCAGCCTGAGTAGACAACGCTGACCTTGATGGACCAAGGGTCTGATTCAGTATAAGGCAGCTTCATGTGTTCCTATGTTCAACAACCCCATGGTGAAGGTAAGAATCCCAGCAATCCCATAATATTGCAGAATTCAGTACCCGGGGGGGGGGGGAATTGTACTTCTCTCTTAAAAGAGAGAGCACATATGAGATTTGAGCTTTTAGTAAAGTCTCAGAAACAAAGGGGAAGGGCTGTGGCTCAGCGGCAGAGCTTCTGCTTGGCATGCAGAAGGTCCCAGGTTCAATCCCCGGCATCTCCAGTTAAAGGGACTAGGCAAGGAGGTGATGGGAAAGACCTCAGCCTGAGACCCTGGAGAGCCGCTGCCGGTCGGAGTAGACAAGGCCGACCTTGATGGACCAAGGGTCTGATCCAGTATAGGGCCGCTTCATGTGTTCAACAGCCCCACGGTAAAGGTAAGAAACACCGCTCCCGGAGACCCGAGCGAGATCCTGCCAACTGGAAGGCTTCCTGTAAACAAGGGTATCGCCCAATTACTCAATATTGCCCCGCAGCAGAATGATGGGAGCTGGCACTCAGGATAAACACTGTGTCGGAGGTGACTGTAACATGACAGGGACGGTTCTCGCCGTGGGTTTGAGCGGCGATGCATGAGTCTCGCATACAAAATCGCTGCTCCGGGCAGCGGTTGCCAAGGAACAAACATTCGCAAAGGTGCCGTCCCGTACCTCCTTTTATTGCCTGTCTGCGTGCTGTCCCTGGATGACTTCAGCGGGTCATCCGGATCTATGTGGAAGATACCAGACTCTGGTCTCTTCCCCCTCCACACCTATCCTATCCAGCCTTCCCATTAGCTCTCTCCTAGGGTAGCCCACCGTCCTCTCTGTCTCCATATGTCCAAGGCTGAACTTCTCCCGTTTCCCCCTCTTCCCGGACCCTCTGTGTTTCTAGAAGCAATGCCACCCTCTGCCCTGCTGCAGCCGTAGAAACGTTGGGGGTTCACCCGGAGAAGATTGGCCGCTTTGGAAGGTGGACTCTATGAAGAAAAAGAGTTGGTTTTTATATGCCGACTTTCTCTACCACTTAAGGGAGAATCAAACCGGCTTACAATCCCCTTCCCTTCCCCTCCCCACAACAGACACCCTGTGAGGTAGGTGGGGCTGAGAGAGCTGTCACTAGGGTTGCCAATCTCCAGGTACTAGCTGGAGATCTCCTGCCATTACAGCTGATCTCCAGCCGATAGAGATCAGTTCCCCTGGAGAAAATGGCCGCTTTGGCAATGGGGCTCTATGGCATTGAAGTCCCTCCCAAAACCCTGCCCTCCTCAGGCTCCCCCCCAAAAACCTCCCGCCAGCGGCGAAGAGGGACCTGGCAACCCTAGCTGTGACTAGCTCAAGGTCACCCAGCTGGCCTTATGTGTAGGAGTGGGGAAACCAATCCGGTTCTCCAGATTAGAGTCCACCACTCCAAGACACCGCTCTTAACCGCTACACCACACTGGCATTACACCCCATTGAAGTCCCTCCCCTCCCCAAACCCCGCCCTCCTCAGGCTCTGCCCCCAAAATCTCCAGGTATTTCTCAACCCAGAGCTGGCAACCCTACAGAGCACCCTGCTGCCAAGCCTGAGAGTTGCCACTGGGAAGTCCTGTATAGGTAATCTGCACGTACGAATAGAGGACTTTCTCAGCTTGCTCGGGGTTGCAGAGTTTGCGGGAGGGCTTTCCACTCAGGAACCACACACAGCTCCAGGATCTTACGCCGCTCCCCGCCTCGGAAGGGGGTCGGGCCTTGCAAAACCTGTCTCTGATCTGAAAGCATTCTTCTAACTCCCTCCCCTTTCCCAACGCCGGGGACAGCGGTTCTGCCATTTGCTAGGATTGTGCAATAGGAATATGCTCTTCAGCATGCTCCAGAGCCAGCCGATCAAGCATGCGCACTGACTGGAGGGGTCTGGGGAGGGGGCTTATTCCTTCCTTCTCGGCCTCACACTTAGAATCCACAAACAGGGAAGACGCGCGAGGAACGGAAGATTTTGCAGCGACCGGCACCTATGCTAAGAAATTAGCAGTCTGCTCTCTGTCCCAAACAGCCGGTTCCCAGACACTGGTGTGCAACCACCTCTGAAATGGATATTGTGATGTTTTCAACTGATGGGACCAGTACATTGGGGAGGGGATGTGGCTCAGTGGTAGAGCATCTGCTTGGCATGCAGAAGGTCCCAGGTTCAATCCCTGGCGTTTCCACTTAAAGAGACCAGGCAAGTAGGTGATGTGAAAGACCCTGGAGAGCTGCTGCCGGTCTGAGTAGTCAATACTGACTTTGACGGGCCAAGGGTTTGATTCAGTAGGGAAGGGGCTGTGACTCAGTGGTAAAGCATCTGCTTGGCATGCAGAAAGTCCCAGGTTCAATCCCCAGCATCTCCAGTTAAAGGGACTAGGCAGGTAGGTGATGGGAAAGACCCCTGCCTGAGACCCTGGAGAGCTGCTGTCGGTCTGAGTAGGCAAAACTTACTTCGATGGACCCAAGGGTCTGATTCAGTTTAAGGCAACTCCACGTGTTCACGTGTATCCAAACTGATGGAAAACAAGCGTCAGAGAGTCTGACCATATTCAAAGGCTTTTCCCAGCATCCTGTCTCACATAGTCGCCAACGACTCCCAACAGCAGGGCCTAGAGGCCAAAGCCTTTCCTTGGTGTTGCCTCCTGGCACTGGGATTCAGAGGTTGACTGCCCCTGAACGTGGAGGTTCCATTTAGTCTCTGTGAATCTGTCTTGTCCCCTTTTAATGCCACCTGTGCCCGTGGCTGTCACTGCAGCCTCCGGCAGCGAATTCCACATTTTAATAACAACATAAGGAAAACCCTGCTGGATCAGACCGAGGCCCATCGAGTCCAGCAGTCTGTTCACACAGGGGCCAACCAGGTGCCTCTAGGAAGCCCACAAGCAAGACGACTGCCGCAGCACCATCCTGCCTGTGCTCCACAGCACCTTAATAGAATAAGCATGCTCCTCTGATCCTGGAGAGAATAGGTATGCATCATGACTAGTATCCATTTAGACTAGTAGCCATGAATAGCCCTCTCCTCCATGAATATGTCCACTCCCCTCTTTAAGCCTTCCAAGTTGGCAGCCACCACCACATCCTGGGGCAGGGAGTTCCTCAATTTAACTATGCGTTGCATGAAGAAATACTTCCTTTTGTGTGTACACAGTCAGAATAATGCTGCTGTAGTCGTCTTGCCTGTGGGCTTCCTGGAGGCACCTGGTTGGCCTCTGTGTGAACAGACTGCGGGACTTGATGGGCCTGGGTCTGATCCAGTAGGGCTTTTCTTATGCTCTTATGTCACCCAGAGAGCTTCAACGGTAGAAGCTGGGATTTGAACCCACGTCTCCCAGGGTCCTGGCCCACTACGCCACCTGGCCTCCTCCCCCACCCCCAGCAGTAGCTCTGCGGTTCTGGACACCGTGCTCAAGCCACAGGGAGGCTTTGCATCCTGCGATCCCAAATTCCTCCAGAGGAGCAGAGGTTAATGGATTGGGCAAACCGTATCCACGACTCCAAGTCTAAAAATAGGGACGAGAATAGGGCCTATTAGCTAGATTGGAAGTGGGGGGAGGTCCACCTCTAGCCACTCCTGGCTTTTCTGCCAGCAGGGACGGAGATGCTCTGCGTACACCCCCCCCCCCACGTTGCTACACCAAGCCCTCAAAGGCTGCCTCCCCAGCCTTGGCAGTGAGTGGGTGGCAAAGGCAAAGACACACACGTTCGAGCGGGTTTCAAGTCACTTTGCAGCATCAAAAGCACTTTGCTAATTTCTAGCCAGAAGAAGGAGGCGGCGGGCGAGGAGAGAGAGAAAGAACACACGGCTGGATCCATCTCTTCCCACCCCGCACGGCCTCCTGCTGCTATTCCCAGCCGACGCAGGGGCCGAGGCAAGAGAGGCACCGTGCGGCCCAAGGGCACGCGTCTCTGGATCCAGGAGAACACCTTTCTGGGGGGGGGGAGCCCCGAAGTCCCCACCCCCTCGAGGGGAAGCTGCCCGGTCTGGGATACGGAGCCCTCGAGACGCTCATCAGACAACCTCGGCTTGCTGTATTTTTTGGGTTGGGGGGAGCAGAACTGTTGCCAAAGGTGGGTTTGGGGGATTCGGCAGCTAAAAGAATGGGGTTCGGCCCTTTCCTGCAGGACGTTTGACGGCAAGCAGCTCTGCCCACGAAGCCAGGATAGGAACCATCCTGGCCCCAACCTGGTGAACTTTCCGGGGGGGGGGGTGCTACTGTTCCTTCAATCTCATCCTCCCCATCAGGGTTGCAACGAAAGGAAAATACAGATGACCTTCTTAGTAAACCGATGGAACCCTCGCCAAGAAGTATCTAGAACAGGGGTGTCGAACTCATTTGTTAGGAAGGCCAGATATGACATAAATGTCACTCGGTAGGGCTGGACCATGCCTCGCTGCCCCAGATCGGGACTGGGGGGCCTCGCCAGCCCAGATCGAGAATGGGGGCGGTGCCTGCCTCGGCCGGCCCGCAGGCCCTTGTGTTTGACACCCTTGATCTAGAAGATAACTTGGGGATGGCGGCAAAGGGGATAAAGAACAGGGGCCTGGTTCTTCTTCTCGTTGGGAAGAGAACCCAGGTGTTCTGCACCCCCCCTACACACACACTAGCTTCCCAGGGCCCCCAGCTCTGCAAAAGCAGCCAAGCAGATCTCTCCCCCTCCCCATATTTCTTCCCCAGTGCCTGAACTCAGTACTCGGTAGATAACACTCAACAGCCCATGCAAAATTGTTTCACACAGACACCCGCGCACCTCCTACAGTGCGCATCACTTCGGTTACTTTCTCCCTCCCCTCTCTGCCTAGCGCTGGCACTCTGGCTGAAACACCCCCCCCCCAAGCTACACCCTGCCAGGCTGGGGGTGGGGTGAGGGAAAGCAAGCCCCTGCCCCGGACCCTCTGGGCGCTACTCGCTGCCCCATTACAGGAAAAGATGCGGAAGGGTTAGTCCCTCTGGACGAGGAGAAGAAGCAGAAAGGCATGCACATGGGATTAAGCAATGCACACGTTCATCAGAAAGGGAAAAGGCTCTGTGTAATGTCACGAACGCCCTGAATCGAAAAGCCGGCAGACTACGCCAAAGGGAAAGGCAAGAAGGTTTTCTGCTGGAAAGAGAAATATGCCGGCCGGAGGATCCTAAGACATCTACAGGCCGCTGTTTCCATTTACACAGCTCGGAAATTCAGTTTAGGGTTCAGTGTACAAGAAGCATCGATTCGTCTAGTCCCCCAAAGGACGCTAGTCCCGGAAAGAGCTAGATCTGAATCCGGTAGCACCTCGGAGACCCACAAGATTTTCGGGGTGTGAGCTTACGAGAGTCAAAGCTCCCGTGGCCAGTATCTGACGAAGGGAGTTTTGACTCTCGAAAGCTCACACCCCAGAAATCTTGTGGGTCTCCAAGGTGCTACCGGACTCGAAGCTAGCTCTTCTACTGCGGAACGGCACGGCTGACCCTCGGAAACGAGTCCCCAAAATGACATTTGTACAGGGAGTGCATGGAGAAAGCGATTTAGAAGCACAAATCCAGAGTTTCTAAGATATCGACCTGGGCTCTACTGCAACGTGCAATCGGGAAGGGGAATATCTGGGCTACCGCAGGGAGGAAACTGGTGCGGGGTTGGCAGGAGGGAGAACGCTTCCAGGGCTCCATTGCAGTCGCCCTTTCTCTCTGCAGAGCAACCGGCAAGAGGGTGGCAAAAGAGAACAGCTGCAGGGGGGTGGGCAGGTGAGAGAAGCGTGCGTCCGCAGCATCGTTTCTCTCCCGAGGAAGGCTAGGAAAAGCCAAGGAAGGACTCTGAAAGTCGGGTCGAAGTTTGAAAAGGAGGTGGGGGGACCTTTGGTGGAGAGGAAGCAGGTTGGAAGAACATTTGAGATGCACTGAAGGAAAATGCATGGCGGGGGAGCAGGTCTGTGGCCTGGTCCAATACAACAGTGGGGAAAAGAAGAGGAGTTGGTTTTTATATGCCGATTTTCTCTACCTCTTAAGGAAGAATCAAACCGGCTTACAATTACCTTCCCTTCCCCTCCCCACAACAGACGCCCTGTGAGGTCAGTGGGGCTGAGCTGTGACCAGCCCAAGGTCACCCAGCTGGGTTCAAGTGTAGGAGCGGGAAACCCAATTCAGTTCACCAGATTAGCCTCCGCCACTCATGTGGAGGAGTGGGGAATCAAACCCGGTGCTCCAGATCAGAGTCCACCGCCCCAAACCACTGCCCTTCACCACTACACCACGCTGGCTGAAGTGACTGAAGGCTGTTGCCACCTTGCCAGGAGGGGCTGGCCCATTGGACCTCGTGGCCCCCAAACGGTCACAGGGCCCAATGCCCCATGGCGAGTCCCAGGATCCAGGGCCATCTTAACGCATGGGCATGCTGGGCAGTTGCCCGGGGGCCCAACAAGCATAGGGGCCCCATGCTTATCTATGTAAATTGTGACTTGCTGTCAATTAATAAATAAATACTATGCTAAACTATAAATATTTGTTATTGGAAAATGCCCATTCAACATGTGTTTTACTAAAGATAATGAACTATGTTAATGTTAATTTGGGTTTGGATTAAGAATAAATACCAAAGATAAGAAAGGGCTTGTTCATTATGGAAGCACCAATAAATATATCTTTAATTTTATCGACCATTTACATTTTTATTCCTGTGAGTGGTTGTGTGGGTCGGGCCCCCAGAGCACTGCTTTGCCCGGGGGGCTATAATGTTGTCAAGACGGCCCTGCCAGGATCCCTTGCAAAGGGCGCTGGGGCATACTTCCCAGACTGCGCACTGCTTTGGGGAGGCCCACAATACAAGCTCCCCCTGACCTAGATGGCCCAGGCTAGCCTGATCACTTCAGACCTCAGAAGCTTAAGTAGGGTCGGGGCTGGTGATCACTTGGATGGGAGACCACCGAGGAAGTCCAGGGTCACTATCCCTGCCCTGGATAGCCAACCCAACCTTGCTAGAGCTCAGAAGGTAAGTAGGACCAGCCCTGATCTGTACTCGGATGGGAGACTACCCAGACAGTCTAGGGTTGCTACACAGAGGCACGCAACGGCAAACCACCTCTGTCCGCCTCTTTCCTTGTCCTGGATGGCCTGATCTTGGAAGCTAAGCAAGGTCAGCCCTGGTTAGTGCTTGGATGGGAGACCACCAAGAAAGTTTGGGGTGGCTACGCAGAGGCAGGCAATGGCAAACCACGTTTTTGCTATGACCTATACGGCCTAGGCGAGCTTGATCTCATCAGATCTTGGAAGCTAAGCAGGGTCAGTTAGTACTGACTCGGTTAGTACTCGGATGGGAGACCACCGAGGCCGTCCAGGGTTGCTTCGCAGAGGCAGGCAATGGCAAACCAACTCTTTCCGTCTCTTGCCTTGACCTCGACGGCCCAGGCTACCCTGATCTAGTCAGATCTCAAAAGCTGAAGAGGGCCAGTCCTGGTTCGTACTTGGGAGGGTAGACCACCAAGGAAGCCCAGGGTTGCTGCGCAGAGGCAGACAATGGAAACCAACTGCATTGGTCTCTGCCCTGAACTGGATGGCCCAGGCAAACCCAATCAAACCAGATCTGAGAAGCTAAGCAAGGTCAGCCCTGGTTTGGATTCTGGTGGGAAACCAGGAGAAAACCCAGGGTTGCTGTGCAGAGGCAGGCAATGGCAAACCAGCGGCTTTCACCTCAGGCCTTGCCACCCCAGCGGGCTCGCCAGCTGCAACTTCACCACCCTTTCCACCTCCCAGTATACCCTGGTGTTCCCCCAAGGGGGGGTCCCTGGGGTTGCTCGTGCAGCCAGAAGGAGGGCGGGGGCAGGGTCCTGGGGGCGGGGACATCCGGGAGCTCTTACTTCCTCTGCAGGGTGGTGGCCGGGCTGGTGCTGGCACTGGTGCTGTGTCCCCCGCCGGCTCCCGGGCTGGAGCTGCGGGAGGCGCCGCGGCTCAGCGGGCCCCGCTCCCTCTCCCTCGGCGGCCGGGGGTAGTCGTGCTCCTTCTCCCGGGGCGGGTGGCCCTGCGGGGGCCGGTCCCGGTGCAGCTGGCAGGGCTCCCGGTAGTGGCTCTCCCGGTTGGGGTAGGTCCCTTCCCGGCCGGCGTAGTGCTGCAGCTCCCGCTCCTTCTCCCGGGGGCCCCCTTCCCGGTCGCCCCGGCCCGGGTACTGGCTCTCCCGGCCGGGGTAGGGGGCGTCGCGGCTTGCAAACTGACCATCGCGGCTTGCAAACTGACCGTCGCGGCTTGCAAACTGACCATCGCGGCTTGCAAACTGACCGTCGCGGCTTGCAAACTGACCGTCGCGGTTGGGAAACGGACCCTCGCGGTTGGGAAACGGACCCTCGCGGTTGGGAAACGGGCCCTCGCGCTCGGTCCGGGCGGGGTAGTGGCCGTCGCGCTCCTGGTGGGGGTGGTAGGGCCGCTCCCGCTCGCCCTCGCGGAGGTCGCGGTTCTCCCGGCTGAGCCGCTCCAGCTGCCCCTCCAGCTCCTCGATGCGGCGCCGCTGGGTCTCGAGCAGCTTCTGCTGGCTCTCGATGATGTTGTTGAGCTCCAGCAGGTACTCCACGGCCCGGTTGGGGCTCTCGGCGCCGGCGGGGCCCCCCGCGCCGCCGCCGCCGCCCGCCCCCCCGTCCATGGAGAGGGAGAGGGCCAGGGGCCCCCGCCGGCCGCGGCCGGCGATGGCGGCGGAGGACCCCCCGCGCCGGCTACGCGCCCGCCCCGCCGCCCGCCCGGGGCTGCCGGGCGGCGGCCGCCATCCTGCCTGCGGGAGCGCCGGGGGAGCGGCCGCCGGAGCCGGAGGAGCCGCCGCCGCCGCCGCCGCCGCGCCTCTGCCCGCCGTGGCCGTGGCCGCCGCCCGCTCCGCCCGCCGCCGCCGCCGCAGAGGCAGAGGCAGAGGCGGCGCGCACTGGCAGCCCGCGAGCGCGCCCCCCGGCCGGCCCCACGGCCCCGGCCCCGGGCGAGCGGGGGCTCCGGACGGCCCCACGGCGGGCCCCGGCTGGGGAAGGCGCGCGGCGGCTCCCCGGCTCGCGGCCCCGGGGCAGCAGCAGCAGGAGGAGGAGGAGGAGGCGGCGCCGGCCGGGAGGCTGCCGCGGCGGGTCTGCTCGGCGGGGGGTGGGGGGTGGGGGGAGGACGCGGCCCCTCCCTCTCTCCACTCCCCCGGGCGGTTTTTGGGGCCGGGGGATGGAGCCTGCCTGCGGGAGGGGCCTGGGGGGCAGTTGGGTGCGGGGGGGGGTGTGTGCAGCGCCCACAGGTGGGGGTTGGAGGCGGGGAGGGGGGAGTATGGAGCCCCTCCCTCTCTCCGTTCCCCCTGGGGAGGATGGAGCTTGAGAGGGAAAGGGGCGTGGGGGAGGGGCGTGGGGGGCAGTTGGGTGGGGGGTGTCTGCAGCGCCCACAGGTGGGGGTTGGAGGGGAGAGCACGGAGCCCCTCCCTCTCTCCACTCCCCCTGGCGGTTTGGGTCCGGGGGATGGAGCCTGGGAGGGAAAGGGGCCCGGGGGGGGGGCAGTTGGGTGGGGTGTGTCTGCAGCGCCCACAGGTGGGAGGGGGGGAGCACGGAGCCCCTCCCTCTCTCCCCTCCCCCGGGGGGGATGGAGCTTGGGAGGGAAAGGGGCCTGGGGGGCAGTTGGGTGGGGAGGTATCTGCAGCGCCCACAGGTGGGGGTTGGAGGCGGGGAGGGTGCTCAGCGGGGAGGGGGGAGGATGGAGCCCCTCCCAATACCCCTCCCCCTTCCATCACCACCCCGCGTGGTATGGCTAGGCGGGAGAGGGTGCTGGGGGGGAAAGGATGTAGCCCCTCCCCCTCCCCCTCCCCCTCCCCCAGCAACCTCAGACCAGGGGGTTCATGGTTGGAGGGCAAAGGTCTTGGGAGAGTGGTCGTGGGAGGGGGCATCTGCAGTGCCCACAGGTGGGGGTTGGATGCTCGGAGGGGAGGGGGGAGGACGGAGCCCCCCTCCCATTCCCCTGGTGGCTGGGGTCAGGGGCATCATGGTTGGGAGAGAAAGGGACATAGGAGAGGGCTTGGGGCCATTGGGGGGGTCTGCAGCACCCACAGGTGGGAATGAGATAGACTTCCAAAGGCAATCCTGGGCCATCGGACAGCCATCCCCTCCCCAGGATGCTGCTCCCATCGGTCACACACGTGTTGGGTGTTGGCAGACCTCCTTGCAAAATTGTTGCATTCACACTGCACCAGGTGGCCAACTCAAGGTGGGGGGGGGGCCGGGAGCTCAGCCAGATCTCCAAAGCAGCCCTTTTCTTGGGGGAGCTGATCTCTGCCACCTGGAGAGCAGTTGTGATTCCGGGAGATCTCCAGGCCCCACCTGGAGGTTGGCAAGCCTGAAGGGCAGTCTCTGCAAAGCCCCAGCCAGCGATCATCAGCTGGTCCCCCCAAAACCCAGACCCACAAACTGTCACTCAAAAAATGGGCAAGTTTTTGAGTTCTCCAGAACGCTTCATCTGGCTGGTAGATTGGTTGGGGGGAGGGTTTTTTAAAAAAAAAAGCTTAGCTGTACACTTAAAAATGGAAGCCTGCCAAAAACAGGGTGAGTTAAATTGGGCCTGCGGGAATATTATAGTTGTAGTTCCTGCATCGGCAGTGGGTTGGACTAGATGACCCCTGGAGGACCCTTCCAATCCTGAGAATAAACAAATGACTTTAGCTGCATTTGGGGCCATCATGTGGGAAGTTATTGGCATGTGTGTATGCTCTCGTGCATCATGGGGAACAGAGTTCAATATGAAAGCAAGACCCTTGTCTGTGAATGCAGTGCCACGTGTAGCTTCCCAGGTGAGCTGTTTCACATGAGATGTGGCGGCAAATCAGTGCGCACCAGGGAGGGAACCAGAGCCACCCACAGCTCCTAGGCCTGAAGGAGACGCATGAATCGTGTGGGATGCCCACCTGGTTCGCTGCCTGTCTCGAAAACGAAATGTGCGGAGTGGAGTCAGACGCCGCTCTCTGGCACTCTGTGGCACGAAGGAGAAAACAAGGGCGCACCAGTAGGCAGGAAGGACGAGAAGTACTAGTTGCCAGGTGGAGAGTTCATTTAGTCGTCCTCGATACCGACGCATTTCGCATACAGCTTCGTCAGGGGGTGTTGTGTAGAGATTTCTCAGCTGGCATCTCTGGTTAAAGGAATCTGGTTGTCGGTGATGTGAAAAACCTCCATGTCTCCAGACTTCATGCTGACCTTGATAGGCCAACGGTCTGCCAAGGCCACTTAGAATCATAGAGTTGGAAGGGACCACCAGGGTCATCTAGTCCAACTCCCTGCACAATGCAGGAAATTCACAACTACCTCCCCCCCACACCCCCAGTGACCCCTACTCCATGCCCAGAAGATGGCCAAGATGGCCTCCCTCTCATCATCTGCCTAAGGTCACAGAATCAGCATTGCTGACAGATGGCCATCTAACCTCTTCTTAAAAACCTCCAGGGAAGGAGAGCTCACCGCTTCCCGAGGTAGCCTGTTCCACTGAGGAACCGCTCTAACTGTTAGAAAATTCTTCCTGATGTCTACCCAGAAGCTCTTTTGATTTAATGTCAACCCGTTGGTTCTGGTCCGACCTTCTGCCAGGCTCCAGCGTGGTGTAGTGGCTAAGAGTGGTGGACTCTAATCTGGAGAACCGGGTTCGATTCCCCACTCTTCCTAAATGAGCGGCAGTTGCTAATCTGGTGAACCAGGTTGGTCTCCCCACTCCTGCACATGAAGCCAGCTGGGTGACCTTGGGCTGGTCACACTCTCTCGGCCTCACCTACCTCACAGGTTGTCTGTTGTGGGGAGGGGAAGCCGGTTTGATTCTTCCTTGAGTGATAGAGAAAGTCGGCGTATAAAGAACCAACTCTTCTTCTTCTAGCTACGGTAATCCATGCGTGAATCACCTCCAAATTAGATCACGGCAATGCGCTCGGTGTGCAGCTCAGAAGCTTTGTTGGGTTCTGGCTGCAGCTGGCCCTTACCGGCTCCAGTCAGTTGCTATCAGTACATCACCCTGATTTTCAAAGCACTTTGTCAGTCACTGTTTTTGTTTTTAGGCCCTCTACGGCATGGGGGGCCAAAGGACCGTCTCCTCCCCTATTGCTCTGCCCGGGCGAGGGACCAGAAGAGGGTTGCCTCAAGACAGGGACTTCTCTGCAGCGGCCCTTCATGCTAACGCTCCCACCAGAAGTCCACCGGGTCGCCCTCCTTTTTCTCCTTTCGGCAGGAGCTGAAGATGCCTCTGTGTCTGAACACATGAACACACGAAGCTGCCTTCTACTGAAGCAGACCCTCGGTCCATCCAAGTCAGTATTGTCTACTCAGATCAGCAGCGATTCTCCGGGGTCTCAGGCGGAGGTCTTTCACATCACCTACTTGCCAAGTCCCTTTAACTGGAGATGCCGGGGATTGAACCTGGGACCTCCTGCATGCCAGGCAAATGATCTACCGCTGAGCCAGGGCCCCTCTCCATGGCTCTCCAGGGTCTCAGGCAGGGGTCTTTCACATCACCTGCCTGCCTAGTCCCTTTAACTGGAGATGCCGGGGATTGAACGTGGGACCTTCTGCATGCCAGACAGATGCTCTACTACTGAGCCACAGCCCCTCCCTGTCTGCTAGCATTCAGCCCTGCCCCAGTTTCACTTTGGATTTGGGTCTCTTGCAGCAGCTGTTCGCTGCTGACTCATGCCCCTGGTTCTACGGACAGCGTTTTTCTGTTTGCTTTTACTGCAGGCTGCCCGAACACACATTGTGGAGAGGCAGCGTATCAAAATTTTATACCGTTTGCAGTCTGCTCTTAAAAAAAAACCAGCAGCAAGCATTTCATTTGAGTGTTCGTCAATACTGAATCCCACCGACATTGGTGGCAGTGAAATTTGAAGAAGAGTTGGTTTTTATCAGCCGACTCTCTCTACCACTTAAGGCCGAATCGAACCGGCTTACAATCACCTTCCCTTCCCCTCCCAACAACAGACACCCTGTGAGGTAGGTGGGGCTGAGAGAGCCGGGGTGGGAGAGAGGAGTGGGGAATCAAACCCGGTTCTCCAGATCAGACTCCACCGCTCCAAACCACCGCTCTTAACCACCACACCACGCTGGCTCTCCGTTTCTAAGAAGTCAGCTGCGCTGACCTGGAAGGCCCAGGCGAGCCGGATCTCATCAGACTCGTGGGGAAGCAAAGCAGGGTCGGCCCTGGTTAGTACTTGGATGGGAGACCAAGGAAGTCCAGGGTTGCTACGCAGAGGCAGGCAATGGCAAACCCACCTCTGTCCCTCTCTTGCCTTTACCTGGATTGCCTAGGCTAGGGCAATCTCATTGGAAGGTGGACTCTATGGCATTATACCCCACTGAAGTCCCTCCCCAAACCCCACCCGCCGCAGGCTCCACCCCCAAAACCTCCAGCAATTTCCCACCCCAGAGCTGGCAACCCAGAGCTGATCTAAGGTTTATGGGAGGGCGTGCAACAGAGGGTCGGGAGGAAGATTGAAATACAGACTTCCCACTCCTCCCTATGAAGCCAGCTGGGTGACCTTGGGCTAGTCACAGCTCTCTTAGAGTCTCTCAGCCCCACCTACCTCACAGGGTGTCTGTTGTGGGGAGGGGAAGGTGATTGTAAGCCGGATTGATTCTTCCTTAAGTGGTAAAGTCGGCAGATAAAAACCAAATCTTCTTCTCTCAAGGGGCCGGATCTGGCCTGCGGGACTTATGTTTGACACCCCTGGTTTATAGGGTCCCCCCCCCCCGTAAATGTACAGATTTTTGCATTGATCGAGTTCCACTCTTCCTCCCACTTACCATCTCAATGGCTTGATGGTCGAATAATGTAATTATCAAATGGATTCTGCAGGGATGCCAGCCAACATAGAATTAAGTTGTTTGTGTACGGTGGTGGTGGTAGGGAAATCGGGGGGGGGGATCAAATAGCCATGCCGGTTTTCAAAGAGGAAGCCCCCCGACAGGCTTGTCCGATGAATCCCGCACAGCCCCAAGGAACCAGGAAAGGGATGGCAAGTCTTTATTAGAGACTTAACAGGGTTGGGCTGGAATCAAAGATTCCCCGCACCTTCGCTATCAAATGAGACAGGCAGGAGTAGGAGCCGTTTGAAGCCGGGCGTTTGATCCCCCCCGTTTTGTCAGTGTAGCCAGACAGATATTCCCTTCCATCCCTGCAGAGACCGTGGGATCAAAGCCCGTTCAGTGTTACCTGCTTCTGTACAACGCCGGCGAAGCGTCGGAAATACTCGTCTCAGCGCAGACCTGGATTTAGCACAGGATGACAGGTTTGGAAAGGTGACCCAAAGGGACCTCCGCGCGGAGAGAACCGGGGCAGATCGTTTGGCCTGTATGGTGTAGTGGTTAAGAGCGGTGGTTTGGAGCGGTGGAGTCTGATCTGGAGAACCGGGTTCGATTCCCCACTCCTCCGCATGAGCGGCGGAGGCTAATCTGGCAAAAGTGAATTTGTTTCCCCACTCCTCCACACGAAGCCAGCTGGGTGACCTTGGGCTAGTCACAGCTCTCTCAGCCCCACCTACCTCACAGGGTGTCTGTAGTGGGGAGTGGAAGGGAAGGCAATTGTAAGCCGGCTTGAGTCTCCCTTAAGTGGTAGAGAAAGTCGGCATATAAAAACTAACTCTCCTCCTCCGAACACTGGATGCAGAAATTGCTTTTCAGGAAGTTGATGGCGGTGCGATTAGGGTTGCCAAGTCTGGTTTGGAAATTCCTGGAGATTTGGAGATGGAGCTAGGATTTCCAGGTCCCTCTTTGCCACCGGCAGGAGGTTTTGGGGGGCGGAGCCTGGGGAGGGCAGGGTTTGGGGAGGGGCTTCAATGCCATAGAGTCCAATGGCCAAAGCTGCCATTTTCTCCAGGTGAACTGATCTCTATCGGCTGGAGATCAGTTGTAATAGCGGGAGATCTCCAGCTAGTACCTAGAGGTTAACAAATACACAGCAGCGCAGGCCAAAAATATACACAATAGATGACAGTAAAGATATGTTAGACTGTATTGTGTGACCCAGCAAAGATACACACACAATAATGTGTATATCAACAAAATACAACAAATATATATCAAGGAGCTAAGTCATAGCCAAGCGCTTTCCTACTCCCAATAACAAAAGACCACCGTAGTGGTAGAAACAGCGAGGCAATAAGTGACGAGATTCCGGTAAAGCTGTCCTGTTTCGCGATGTCTTCATCAGATGCGCAAACGCTCCTCATATGACTCAAATTGCTTAATGTGCTCTGTGGACTGCAATATTGCAAATTTCCAATGTCGATCTAGGACTCATTTGTTCAACCTGGAGGTTAGCAACCCTGGGTGGAGCCTAGGGAAGGCAGGGTATAATGCCACGGAGCCCACCTTCCAAAGAAGCCATCTCTTCCCAGGGGAACTGATCTCTATAATCAGGAGATCAGTTGTAATTCCAGAAGATCCTGGCAATCCCAGGTGCGGCAGAGACACAAGTACGGGGGGGGGGGGGGCGGAATGCAGGCAACAGTATTTTTGTTTCTCTGCAACCTGGTCAAACAGGTTCGGCAAGTTTTCGGAGCCCTGAAAGAACCTGCAGAACCTGTTCGAGGTAGCATTGGCTGTGTCCCACAGCACCACCTCCAGTGTTCGTTCTCTGTCTCCGGCCTGCGAGCAAACTACCGCTACACTTTTTGCACCACGGGCTTTTTAAAGCATGCCGTACAGTCAAGGCGATCATAGCAACCAGGTCGCATCTAACCCCTTCCAGAAAAGCGTTTGCGAAGTGGGCAGGAGCAGACGACAACGGCAGGTTGCAATTTGCACATAAAAAAGCATGCCCTCCTCCTGGTTGCATTGACAATCCTCACACTGCGTGTGGCTAACTGCGCAATCCTAAACAGAGTTTACACCTTGCTAAATCCATGAGTTTAGAAAGGTGTGGCTGTTCAGGAGAGCAGTTAGCTCCCTCCTAGCACATGTCTAGAACTCAGAAGCAAACTTAGGAATTTTGCATGATAGGCCCCCATGTCTCCCTAAGTCCCCAATCTTTTTGAGCCTGTGGGCACCTTTGGAATCCTGACATAAGGTGGTGGGCGTATACGCACAAACACACACACACACACATAGACTGGGGAAGAAGAAGAAGAGTTGGTTTTTATATGCCGACTTTCTCTTCCCACGTAAGGAAGAATCAAACCAGCTTGCAATCACCTCCCCCTCCCCACAGGAGACACCTGAGAAAGCTCTAAGAGAGGTGTGACTAGCCCAAGGTCACCCAGCTGGCTTCGTGTGGAGGAGTGGAGAATCAAACCCGGTTCTCCAGAATAGAGTCCACTGCTCATGTGGAGTCTAATCTGGAGAACTGGGTCCGATTCCCCACCCCTCCACATGAGCGGCGGACTCTGATCTGGAGAGCCGGGTTTGTCTCCCTTCTCCTCCACACGAAGCCTGCTGGGTGACCTTGGGCTAGTCACAGCTCTCTTCGAGCTCTCTTCACAGCCTCACCTACCTCACCCGGGTGTCTGTTGTGGGGAGGGGAAGGGGATTGTAAGCCAGTTTGATTCTCCCTTAAGTGGGAGAGAAAGTCGACACATAAAATCTAACTCTGCTTTTTCTTCTTAAGAACATAAGAACGGCCCTGGTGGATCAGACCAAGGCCCATCAGGTCCAGCAGTCTGTTCACAAAGTGGCCAACCAGGTGCCTCCAGGAAGCCCACAAACAAGACAACTGCAGCAGCACCGTCCTGCCTGCGTTCAACAGCATCTAATATGACAGGCCTGCTCCTCTGATCCTAGAGAGAATAGGTATGCACAATGACTAGTATCCATTCTAACTAATAGCCATGAATAGCCCTCTCCTCCATGAACATGTCCACTCCCCTCTTAAAGCCTTCCAAGCTGGCAGCCATCACCACATCCTGGGGCAGGGAGTTCCACCATTTAACTATGCACAGTGTGAAGAAACACTTCTCTGTTTTGAATCTCTCGCTCTCCAGCTTCAGCAGATGACCCCGTGTTCTAGTATTATGGGAGAGGGAGAAAAACTTCTCCCTGTCCACTCTCTAAACCATGCATAACTTTATAGACCTCTATCATGTCTCCCCTTCTTCTTAATGGAGGGGAAAACGGAACCGAAAAAGGAGGGATTCCTTACGGTCCCGCTGTTATCAACCAGCCCTTGACTAATTCTCTCTTCTCTGCTATTTTGTGCATTTTTATAACTCCCACATGACTGCCGCAGAAAGGGAGGGGGGCCCTCCCACACAGAGCAGGGGGGGTGTTAACCTGTAGTTACTTCTGTGCTGCTAATGCTTCGTCATTGGGGAGGGGGAGAAGGAAATGAAGATTCCCTCCAATCTCCTATCTGGCCGTCGCCCTTTCCTGGAAGCCTGTGGGGTCCCTTCTTTCGTGCCCCCTACTCTGCTTAAGGCAGTAACAGCAACTCCGAGCCCCCTGGTACCCCCCCCTCCAATGCACATATAACTCCTACAAAATTCCAAATAGGGTTAGCGTCACCTTTAGGCATGCAGAAAGAGAAAGGGAGGGTAATCATGCCTTGGTGGTGGTGGAAAGCCCTATCGAGTTGCAGCTAACTTATGGCAACCCCATAGGGTTTCAAGGCAAGAGAGTAACAGAGGTGGTTTGCCACTGTCTGCCTCTGCATAGCAACCCTGAACTTCCTTCTTGGGCGCCCACCCAAATACTATCCAAGGCCGACCCTGCTTAGCTTCCAAGATCTGATGAGATCAGGCTAGCCTGGGCCATCCAGGTAAAGGCAAGAGAGGAACCGGGGTGGTTTTGTATTGCTTGCCTCTGCGTAGCGACCCTGAACTTCCTTGGGGGTCTCCCATCCAAGTACTAACCTGGGCTGAGCCCGCTTAGCTTCCGAAATCTGACGAGATTGGGCAACCTTGAACTTGTGGGCCCCCCGCTAGGGACCCAAAGCAGCGTACAGTGTCGGACTAGGCTCTGGGAGGCCCAGGTGCGAATCCCCTCTCTGCCGTGGAAGCTTGCTGGGTGGCTTTGGGCCAGGCCATACGCTCTCAGCCTGGCCGACCTCACAGGGTTGTTGTGAGGCTAAAAGGGAGGAGAGGGCAAGGGTGCAATGGCACCGTACCCCTCTGAGGTCCCTCACTTTCCCAAACCCTGCCCTTTCCAGGGTCCGCCCCCAAATCTTCCTGGGATTTCCCTTCTCTCCGGTCACAAAAATGTTTTAAAAAATGCGTTGCAACATGGCTTGCTTTTTCAGCAAGGGTGCGCCACCTCTCACTAAACAAACCTGTGGACCAGAGAGCTGGGAAATTCTCCTGCACAATCCTCGCTGGGATGAACGAAGGAGCTAAGATCCATGTGCATCCACACGGGCTGGGAAATTCCTGGAAATTTGGCGGGGGGGGGGGGCGGTGTCACCTGGGGAAGGCATGGTTTGGGGAGGGGGAGGGACCTCAGCTGGATATAATGCCATAGCGCCCGCCCTCCAAAGCAGCCATTTCCTCCAGGGGAACAGGTCTCCATAGCTGGAGATCAGTTGCAATTCCAGGAAGGGCTGTGGCTCAGTGGTAGAGCGTCTGCTTGACATGCAGAAGGTCCCAGGTTCAATCCCCAGCATCTCCCATCTAAAGGAACCAGGCAAGTAGGTGATGGGAAAGACCTTTCTCTGCCTGAGACCCTGGAGAGCTGCTGCCCATCTGAGCAGACAATACTGACTTTGATGGACCGAGGGTCTGATTCAGGCAGCTTCATGTGTGTTCATGTGAGACCTTTAGCCACCACCTGGAGGCTGGCAACCCTAGTAATGTCCAAGATCCGGCCGTGGAGACAGCTGCCTCCTGGGGAACCTGCGGCCGGGCCAACTTGGATGCGGACGCGCTATCACACCCCTCTGCCGCCACCTCCACACACACACAAACACGCACAGCTCAGCTGGCAAGATGGAAGGCGCAGCTGGGAGGGGGTCCAACGAACAGAGGGCGGCAGGCTGGGAGGGTGGGTGGAGAGAGCCCGGGGCTTCGGGATGACTCAGGGACTCGCCAGCTAACCCATAATCAGCGTCAGGAGCTTGATACCAAGATTGGAGGCCCTCGAGCGAGGGATGAGTAACAGGAGGAGGGTGGGAGGCAGGGATCCTGGCTGCTCCTGGACCCCGTTTCCCCGGGCCAAACCCCCGGGAAGCGGGAAACCAATTTGCCCATCGGTCCTAGGGGTGGCAACCTCCAGGGGGTGGCTGGAGATCTCCCACTGTTTAAGCGGATCTCCAGGCGACAGAGATCAGCTCCTCCTGGAGAAAATGGCCACCTTGGCAATTGGACTCTATGGCATTGAAGCCCCTCCCCAAACTCCACCCTCCTCAGGCTCCGCCCCCAATAGCGCCAGGTATTTTCCAACCCAGATCTGCCAACTCTAGTCAGTCTGCAGCTAGGCGGTAGGGTTGCCAGGTCCCTCTTCGCCACCAGTGGGAGGTTTTTTGGGCGGAGCCTGAGGAGGGGAGGGACTTCACCGCCATAGAGTCCAATTGCCAAAGCGGACATTTTCTTCCGGGGAACTGATCTCTATCGGCTGCAGATCAGTTGTAATAGTGGGAGATCTCCAGCCACCACCTGGAGGTTGGCAACCCTACCTGGAACGACAACATATCCAGATTATGGAGATTGGTTCCTCTGGAGTGGCTGCTTTTTAGGGTGAACGATGATATTACACCCCCCCTGAAATCCCCCCCCCCAAATCCTGCCCTCCACAGGCTGCACCCCCAAATCTCCAGTAATTTCCCATCCCAAAGTTGGTAGCCCCAATGGCCGTCTTTGCTACGGTTGTGTCAAAAGGCCAAGGATTTTCCCCCTACACTCACTAGGGAAAGACCCGCAGGACAGTAAAGCTATCACATCCATGTCGACTCCCAGCCTTCTTCCAAGAAGTTCATGGTCTACTGTACATGCTTCTCCTTTCCCTAATTTATTGTTCCCTCACAACAACCCTGCGAGGTAGGATGGCTATGAGTGCAACCGGTTCACGGTCACCCAGCAAGCTGCATGGCAGAGTGGGAATTTGAACCCGGGTCTCCCCCATCCTCACTCGGCATTCTTGCGCTATATTGACTCATGAGCAGCTCTGTTGCTATGGTGACAAGGTACAGAGAGGGTTTTAAAAAAAATCTTCTGTGCCAAAATACAATAAGGGTGGGAAATCACGAGGTAGACATGGTGGGGGGGGGGGAGAATGAGAGAGACCTATATATAATGTTATATTTTATGTCAGAAGAAAAGAGCAAGAATCCAGTAGCACCTTAAAGACTAACAAAATTTCCGGCAGGGTATGAGCTTTCGTGAGCCACAGCTCACTTCTTCAGATACGGCTAGAATGTGAGTCCATCTATCCTTAAGGAGAGACGAGTGAATTAAGACACACAATGGCCATGTAAATGCCAAAAGTAAGTAAATGACCTTAGCAGGCGTGATCAGATTAGGTGTGATTTGCAGAGGGGCAGTAGGCATGGTGACATTAGCCTTGTAATGAGACAGGAATCCCAGATCTCTATTCAATCCAGGAGAATGCACAGTCTTGAGTTTCATTACTAATTGTAATTCAGCAGTCTTTTATGGCAGGAAGCTTGATGTGAGGAACTGCAAGATGCAGCCATGCCTTGTGAAACACAGCATCCCCTTTTCCAAAAGGGCAAAGTTTAGGATTCCTGCTTCTTCAGGCATTTGTTGGTGCATTATGCTATGTACTCTTACAGGATGCATCAGTGTGAAACAGGTATCCTGAAGCAGCACCACCTCCCAGGTGGTCAAAGATCCAGCGTGTAGAATCATCCAGTTGGAAGATACCAGTGGGGTCATCTAGTCCAACCCCCTGCACAATACAGGAAATTCACACCTACCTCCCACCCCACACCCCAGTGACCCCTACTCCATGCCCAGAAGATGGCCAAAAAACCCTCTCCAGGATCCGTGGCCAATCTGGTCTGGAGGAAAATCCCTTCCTGACCCCAAAGTGGCAATCGGCACTACCCCGGGCATGTAAGAGGGCCGTGAGAGCCAAACACTGGCGCAACCCTTCCTGCCCTCCCTCTCCTAATCTGCCTGAGTTCACAGAATCAGCATTGCTGACAGATGGCCATCAAGCCTCTGCTTCAAAACCTAATCTGTAGTGTTTACAGTATCAGACTAGGATCTGGGAGACTCCAGGTTCGAATCCCCACTCCTGCCTTAGAAGCTTGCTGGATGAGCTTGGGCTGGTCACATGCGCTACCTAACAATATAAGAAAGGCCCTGCTGGATCAGACCCAGGTCCATCAAGTCCCGCAGTCTGTTCACACAGTGGCTAACCAGGTGCCTCTAGGATACCCACAAACAAGATGACTGCAGCAGCACCATCCTGCTGCATTCCACAGCACCTAAAATGATAGGCATGCTCCTCTGATACTGGAGAAAACAGCTATGCATCATGACTAGTATCTATTTTTACCAGTAGCCATGAATAGCCCTCTCCTCCATGAACATGTTCACTCCCCTCTTAAAGCCTTCCAAGTTGGCAGCCATCGCCACATCCTGGGGCAGGGAGTTCCACCATTTAACTATGCAATGTGTGAAGAAATGCTTCCTTTTACCTGTTTGGTTGTGAGGGTAAAATGAAGGAGAGGAGAATGGCGTTAAGCCACCATGGGCCCCCAGGGGTGGGGAGACAGGTGGAATATCAATGAACTGACTAAAATAAATTTCGGTACCCAAGCAGGAAAAACAAACAAACGATGGCATCCCAACCCCACCTCGTCCCTGCTCAAGAACACAGGGCACAATCCGTTGCAAAGCTTCTGTTTCCAGCAATGATTTCCGCCACTGTTCTGCCAGTTAACTGCTGCTAAATATTGACTACCTTCTGACCCTCTGGTCTGTAAGAAGAGTTGGTTTTTATATGCTGACTTCCTCTACCACTTAAGGGAGAATCAAACCGGCTTATGATCACCTTCCCTGCCCCTCCCCACAACAGGCACCCTGTGAGGTAGGTGGGGCTGAGAGAGTTCAGAAAGAACTGTGACTAGCCCAAGGTCACCCACCTGGCTTCATGTGTAGGAGCGGGGAAGCCAACCCGGTTCACCAGATTAGCACCCGCAGCTCATGTGGAGGAGTGGGGAATCAAACCCGGTTCTCCAGATCAGAGTCCACCACTGCAAACCACCGCTCTTAACCACGCTGTCTCCCGGACTTGCCAGTCGTACAGGCGAAGGCAGAAGCAGACGCATGTATTCTCTTCCTGCTCCTGTGAGGCAGCGCATTCTCATGCTTCGCTCCCCCGTTCTCTTCTCAAAACCCACCTTTTGGGGGGAACCGCTGGCTGAATTCGTACTCTTACCTGTGGTGGTGGGAAGTGCCTTCAGGTCCCAACTCGCTTACGGTGACCCCGCAGGGTTTTCAAGGCGAGAGACGGGAGTTTCTTGCTTCTGTGTAGGAACACTGGACTTCCTTGGTGGCCTCCCTTCCAACAGTTCTGACAAGATGGGGTTGCCTGGGCCATCCAGGTCAAAGCGAGAGACGTTCAGAGGTGGTTGGCCATTGCCTACCTCTGCGTAGCAACCCTGGACTTCCCTAGTGGTCATCCATCGAAGTCTTAACCAGGGCTGACCCTGCATAGCTTCCAAGATCTGAAAAAATCAGGCTAGCCAGGGCCATCCAGGTCAAAGCAAGGGACAAGCAGAGGTGGTTTGCCATTGCTTGCCTCTGTGTCCCCCTGGAGAAAGCGGCCGCTTGGGCCATGGGAGTCTATGGCATTGAAGTCCTTCCCCTCTCCAAACCTCGCCCTCTTCAGGCTCCACCCCCAAAATCTCCAGATATTTCCCAACTCAGAGCTGGTAACCCTACAGCGACCCCATATGTTCCTCAGAGCCAGCAGGCACCTGTTGTTTCTACGAAGGAGAAATATACTCAGCGGAACGGGCTGGCAGCAAACCAGTGAACCAGGCTTGGTAACATCATTCAAACTTAGCACCTTCTCTGCCTCTCCCCGCACCATTGAGCCTGTTCTTTATTACGGTGGAGGCACACCATACTCCTTAGGGTCCACGGCACCCGAAGGAGAAGAGTTTGTTTTTATATGCCTGTTTTATTCTATCTTTTAAGATCAACCCGGCTTACAATCCCCTTCCCCACAAGACACCCTGTGAGGTAGGTGGGGATGAGAGTGACTAGCTCAAGGTCACCCAGCTGGCTTCGTGTGCAGGAGTGGGGAAACAAATCCAGTTCACCAGATTAGTGTCCGCCGCTCATGTGGAGGAGAGGGGAATCAAACCCGGTTCTCCAGGTTGCAGCCCACCGCTCTTAACCACTACGCTAATTTTCTAAGATACCACCAAGGGCCAAACAGAAGCAAAACTCAGATACCAGTATTCCACAAGGAAGCATTTAGAAGCCTTCTGGATAGGGGCGGTGTGGAAAGAAGGGGGGCAGTGTCTTTCCTTGCTGGGAACCTCCCTTAGACCAAGCGAGCACCCTGATAATCAGCTGCCACCATGCAGGGACCTCTTGAGAACATCTACACTGACCTGCTGAGAAGGTATCCTTATAGCGCAGTGCTAGAGCAATAATAAAGTAACAGAGTGGAAACCCCAGAAAATGCCTCATAACCAACTATGTAGCCCCTTGGTGCGATATAGCACATGGGGAAGAGATTAAGAGAAATGTACCACAGGGACGGTAGCAGAGTTTCTTTTAGCTGCCCTGAGAATTCGAGGAACTAAGCATAACTTACCTGATGGCTACCATGAATGAAATTTTATTTATTTGTTGTATATTTTATTAATGGATATCCTTTTATACCATAGCTATTGTAACCGATATGCCAATAAAGGTATTGACTGATTAAGAGAAATATCCCAGAGGTATAAATTGCACTATGCAAAACCAAAAAAAGGTCTTTATAAAAAGGTTTATTATACAAGAGAGAGAGAGAGAAAAATAAGTAAAGGGTGGTTCGATTCAAAAAGTGGTAAGGGGCAAAACAAAATCCAGGGAAGAGGTACACAACACAAATTTTTTCCAAATAAAAAAGCAATAAAACTGGACTAGCTCAGCTTAAGTACACATTACCGAGGCTGTAGCAGGCTCCTCAGAGCATGTGCAGAGTTCCTTGAGGTAGCAAGATGTTGGAGGAGCCCTTGACCCCCTACCCAACCTCCTGTAGACCCCAGTTCCCACTGAAGACCGAAGGGCTGCCAAGTCACTTATGAGCCAAGGCACGGCCAAGCTGTCGCTCTCTCAAACCACACGGATGGCTGTTTTAAAATGTTGTTCTAGATCAGATGACTAAAAAGCCATAAACACAGAACGACCCTCAAGGAAGGAACGGGGCAGCTGCAGGAGTGCATTATCAGAGATGGGGAAGAGCTGCCCCATAATGAATTTTGTCCCATGTACGCTCTTTGCGCTTTTCCTGCGATCTGGGAAAAGATGGCAGTTTCATAATCAGGGTGAGGCCCGGGGCCGTCTTTTCTGAGAGCACGGGAAAAGCGCAAAGAGCGTACCGGGGATAAAATTCAGCTTACAACTTCAAGTTTCATTTCAAAGCAAGCAAATTTTCTAGACCTCATGCTGGGTCCAACTTGAAAATGTGCTCCTTTAAAAAAACACCAGGGGGTGGGTCAATAAGCTTTGCTGTAGCAGCCAATATGGCAATTCCCACCCACCCCCAACGATTAGTAAAACCAAAATAAATTATTCCAAGGAGCTATAAAAAGTGATGAATTATGTCAAAGAGAAACATTATAGAACAAGAGTTGGTTTTGATATGCCGACTTTCTCTACCACTTAAGGAAGAATCAAACTGGCTTACAATCACCTTCCCTTCCCCTCCCCACAACAGACACCCTGGGAGGTCGGTGGGGCTGAGAGAGCTGTGACTAGCCCAAGGTCACCCAGCTGGCTTCATGTGGAGGAGTGGGGAATCAAGCCCGGTTCTGCAGATCAGAGTCTACCGCTCCTAACCACCAATCTTAGCCTGAAGTAGACACCGCCCCTGATTGTCATCCTTTTTGATCCGCAGATCGATCGAGGTCAAATCACACCAGGGGTCCCCAACCTTGTTGAGCCTGCGAGCTCGTTTGGAATTCTGAAACAGCAGGGTGGAAGCGACGTCGAAACGGCTGCCGCAAAATGGCTTCTGCGGGAGGCGGGGCCAGCCCCAAAATGATGGCCCCGGCTTAACTTCGGTAACACGCTGCAGATCTCTGTGCCGTGGCGGCAGCTGCTGCCAAAGCAACTTAAAAAAAAAATCCGCACAGCCAATCAAATATCCCGTCGTCGATCAGAAGCCTGGCTCTATTTGGCCCCACCCACTTCCTAAATACACGTGGCAGGCGCCAGAAAACGTGTCAGCGGCACCGCGGTCCCCATGGGCATGAAATCGGGAACCCTGGAATCAGATGATCCGGCATACCCAAGAAGAAGCCAGGGGTTGCTTGCTAAAACCGCAAAGACGGTTTAGCTTCTGGCAGGAAATGAACTTATGCCAAATGCACCTTTGCCTTGAAAACAAACACACGCCCCTTTTCAGTAAATTGCTTTTAACCCCACGAGACTTTGTCAGCATTTATGGAACGTTTGCTACTTGTGGGGGGGGGGCAGTTGTGGGGAGGGGAGAGGGACGTTCAGGAGACCCCGCGACGCTGACCCAGCCTTGGTACTTCTCGGAAAAAGGCACCCATTCTTTCCAACGCCACTGAGCCCCCGCCCGCCCCGACGTGCCATTCCCAACCGATCTTCCGTAGGGGAGGGGGGGAAACAGCGGATGGAAGGTAACAGATTTTAATTGTAAAATCACGCACAAAATACACATTCATATGATATCAGGGTTAGAAAAACAAGCAAGCAATTACTGCAGCCGCGTCGTTGAGGAACCCCTCTGTGCAAGAGGGATCCTTGTGAATTCACCATGGTTTTTGGTCCTGTACAATTAACCCTGCGTGTGCCTAGGCCATTTTCCGGGGACTCATCTCTCTGACCCGACGCGCGCACATAAAAAACCACAAACACTAGAAATATCGTAGGATAAATAAAGGGCGGAAAAAGGCATAAGGCCCATGGAGGGCAGAAAGGCAGAGGGGAGAGAAGAAGGGGTGGGAATTAGCTGGGCAGTAGTCTTGCCTCTTCATTCTCTACTGGTCACCGGGATTGGGGTTGGCGTCGGGGTACTTGGTGAGGTCAAAGGTCAGGACTTTGCTGATGACACAGTCTCCTTGCTGTAGGGGAGGATAAAGCCAAGGGGTGTACGCGTGAAGTCATCCGCCACTCCAAGTCACACAACACAGAGATTTTCAAATGAAAAGCAATACATTTGGACTAACTCGGCTTCAGTACACGTTACCCCCCCCCCCTTCATTCGGAGGTCTCTCTCCTACGGCAGGGGTGCTCACAAGCCCAGACAGCAGGCTGCCAAATATTTATCCACCCGAAAGAAGGGAGGCTTAGGTGGGAAAGGATTCTCACTTGAACACACATGAAGCCGCCTTATACTGAACCAGACCATCAGTCCATCAAAGTCAGTATCGTCTACTCAGACTGGCAATCAGAACTCCAGGGTCTCAGGTGGAGGTCTTTCACATCACCTCAAACCAGATCCTTTAATTGGAGATGCTGGGGATTGAACCTGGGACCTTCTGCATGCCAAGCAGAGGCTCTACTCCTGAGCCACAGCCATTCCTCAGTGTTTACACATGAAGCTGACTTACACTGAATCAGACCATCGGTCCATCAAGGTCAGTACTGTCTACGAAGACTGGCAGTGGCTCTCCAGGGTCTCAGGGTGAGGGCTTTCACCTGCTGGGGATTGAACCTGCTGGGGATTGAACCCGGGACCTTCTGCGTGCCAAGCAGATACTCTGCCATTGAGCCATGGCCCCCTCCCCAAACATGAAGCTACTGAATCAGACCTTGGTCCATCAAGGTCAGTTCTGTCTACTCAGACTGGCAGCAGATCTCCAAGGTCTCAGGTAGAGGCAGGTCTTCTACATCACCTACATCCTGGTACTTTTAACTAGAGATGTCGGGGGTTGAACCTGGGAGCATCTGCATGCCAAGCAGAGGCTCCACCACTGAATGGCTACCACTCCCCAAAGGATATTGTATGAACACATAAAGCTACTTGATCCCTTGGCCTGTCAAGCTCAGTATTGTCTACTCAGGCTGGCAGCGGCTCTCCAGGGTCTCAGGTGGAGGTCTTTCCCATCAAATACTGCCTGGTCCTTTTAACTGGATATGCTGGGGATTGAAATTGGGACATTCTGCACACAAAGCAGAGGCTCTTCCACTGAGCCACACTGTTTCCCCACTGTTTACTCATGAAGCTGCCTTACATTGAATGAGACCATTGGGCCATCAAAGCCGTACTGCCTAAGACTGGCAGCTGCTCCCCAGTGCCTCAGGCAGAGGTCTTTCACATCACCTCCTGCCTAATTCTTTTGACAGGAGATGCTGGGGATTGAACCTGGGACCTCCTGTATGCCAAGCAGATGCTCTCCTGCTGAGCCGCAGCTCCTCCACTTGACAGTGGGTTTACATCTATGTATCAGACCCTCGGTTCCCCCACCATGATGCTCTCAACTGCCCCTTTCATACCTCGGGGTAGACGCCGATGAGACTCTCTGCCTTGGTGTAGAACTCCTCCTTCAAAGAAATGACGATGGCTTGGAAGTTGCAGGTGGACTGCTCCTTGATGTAGTTGGCCACCTGGGGGTGGGGGGAAGAAGAGTTTGTTTTCATATGCCGACTTTCTCTACCACTTAAGGAAGAATCAAACCGGCTTACAATCACCTTCCCTTCTCCTCCCCACAACAGACACCCTGTGAGGTAGGTGGGGCGGAGAGAGCTCTAAGAACTGTGACTAGCCCAAGGCCACCCAGCAGGCTTCATGTGGAGTAGTGGGGAATCAAACCCAGTTCTCCAGATTAGAGTCCGCCGCTCATGTGGAGGAGTGGGGAATCAAACCCAGTTCTCCAGAGTAGAGTCCGCCACTCATGTGGAGGAGTGGGGAATCAAACCAGGTTCTCTAGATTAGAATCCGCCGCTCCAAACCAACGCTCTTAACCACCACAAGAAGAGAATAATGGCCAGGTGAGCATCCCAGCACCCACCCCCATACGACACAGCCCGCCCCCCATCTGAGCCTCCAGTCCGACCCACCTTGCCAATGTTGGTGTTGTCCAAAGCAGCATCGATCTCATCCAAGACGAAGAACGGAGCGGGTTTGTAGCTAGGGACAGAAGAAAAGACGTGGCTGTTAAGGCAGGGGTAGGAACGTGAGATGCTGTTGGGTCCTCGCAGCTCACAGCTTCCATAAGAACATAAGAAAGGCCCTGCTGGATCAGACCAAGGCCCATCAAGTCCAGCAGTCTGTTCACACAGGGGCCAACTAGGTGCCTCTAGGAAGCCCACAAACAAGATGACTGCAGCGGCATTATCCCGCCTCCTATAATAGGCATGCTCCTTAGAGACTGGAGAGAATATGCATGCAATGTGACTAGTATCCACTCCTGACTGCTTAGCAGCTCCCCGAGATCATGGGCGGAGAGCCTCACGCCAGCGGCTGCCCAACGCTTCCCCACGGCACGGCCGATCCCTCACCTGTGGATGGCGAAGAGCAAAGCCAAGGCAGCTACCGTCTTCTCCCCCCCGGACAAGTTGTCCATGGGCCGAAAACGCTTGCCAGGCGCTACACAGTTGTAATTGATGCCGTCCAGGTAGGGCTCCTCAGGGTTTTCGGGACCCAGGAAGGCCTGCGGAAGAAGAATGGAGAAAGAAGGCCTCAGGAATCTGCATGCTGGGGGCTGGACTGGCCCAACCATTGTAATCCAGGGCAACAGAACCTTGCAACTAAAATACGCTCTTGTGAGGGAAAACGAAGGGAATGGGAAGAAGAGGAAGAAGATGAGTTGGTTTTTATATGCCGACTTTCTCTACCACTTAAGGGAGACTCAAAGTGGTTTAAAATCAGCTTTCCCTCCCCTTCCCCACAACAGACACCCTGTGAGGTAGGTGGGGCTGAGAGAGCTCAGAGAGCTGTGACTAGCCCAAGGTCACCCAGCTGGCTTCACATGGAGGAGTGGGGAAACAAATCCAGTTCACCAGATTAGCCTCCGCCGCTCATGTGGAAGAGTGGGGAATCAAGCCCGGTTCTCCGGATCGGAGTCTACCACTCCAAACCACCGCTCTTAACCACTACACCACGCTGGCTTGAGAGTCTGAGAAAGCACCTGCGGGGGAAGGGGGGTGGGGGGGAGACGAGGGGGGGAGAATGAATATCCTTCCTGGCTACATTGGTCTGAGACACATGAAGCTGCCTTCTACTGAGACTTGATGTAGCAAGATAAAGTCTTGTCTACTCTGACTGGCAGCAGCTCTCTAGGGTCACAGAAAGATGTTGTTCACAATATCTGCCACCTGGTCCCTTCATCTGGAGATGCCAGGGATTGAACCTAAGACCTAGTGTTTTTAACACGTGTACACTTCATAATAAAGTCTAATAACAATTTGTATAATATTAGCTCCACTTTTAATTCTTTGTGTAGTCTGAGTTTTCCCCCTTTTCGTTTTTTCCTTATGTTCGACGCCCCTGTCCTAACGTCTCTGACAAAGCGAACGTTGACTCTCGAAAGCTCACATGAACACATGCAGCGTCCTTCTACTGAATCAGACCCTCGGTCAATCAAAGTCAGTATTGTCTACTCAGACCGGCAGCGGCTCTCCAGGGTCTCAGGCAGAGGTCTTTCACATCATCTCCTTGCCTAGCCCCTTTAACTGGAGATGCCGGGGATTGAACCTGGGACCTTCCGCATGCCAAGCAGATGCTCTACGACTGAGCCATGGCCCCTTTCCAAGGCTCTCAGGCAGAGGTCTTTCACATCACCTACCTGCCTAGTCCCTTTAACTGGAGATGCCGGGGGTTGAACCTGGGACCTTCCGCATGCCAAGCAGATGCTCTACAAACTGAGCCACGGCCCCTCTTTGAGGCTCTCCAGGGTTTCAGGCTGAGGTCTTTCACATCACCTACTTGCCTAGTACCTTTAACTGGAGATACCGGAAATTGAACCTGGGACAGTCCGCATGCCAAGCAGATGCTCGACCACTGAGCCACAGCTTGTACCCTGAAAAGCTCGCTGGTCTCTAAGACACTACAGAACTTGAATCAGCGGTTTTACTAATTACTGTTAACTCTCAAGATTTTTACTCCATTTTTCATTTTTATTGTTTTATGCCTAAGGTGCGTCGTCTCAAGCGGAAACTGATAGTTAAAAAAAATCAGCAAATCATTAAAACGTGCTCCTGAGGGCACTACGACGCTCGCTTTACAATGGAAAATACAGATTTCTAGCCTTCGTGGCTAATGAAAAGCGTGGCGCTGGAGCTGGGAACCACACCGCGTGTCTGGTGTAGGTGGGGTGGGTGGGAGGATGAAGGTTGGATCTGATTTCCAGCTCCTCCCAAACAAGCAACTGTTACTACCGCAGAACATCAGACTCCACATGGCTGCGTGTACTGCCAGAGATGCGCGTGCCGCCACGCACGTTTGGCTCCGGCTGGGCCAGGGTGGTTGTCAGAGCTGGCAGAACTTTGTCTGAAGACAATGAGCGGCAGCATTTCCAATGCCCGGCACGCGGGTAAATAGCACATTTTGCATAAGAACAAAAAAAGAGTACCAACTGTGCCGTAACGTGAAATCAGTCTTGTTAGGCATTGATTGACGTTTTAGAAGAAGGTTTTGTTTGTAACTGGAAGGCAAATTTGCATGAATGCAATTTCCAGAATTGACTTCTACTGAACTCTCAAACTCTGACTCCCACGGGAGTAGAGTTTTTAGTTTCCAGTTGGCGGCACGCCAGCTCAGGATTATGAAAAGCCTAACTAAGGGACACCTTGACCGGGACCGCCCAGGTTAGCCCAATCTTGCCAGAGCTTGGAAGCTAAGCAAGGTCGGCCCTGGTTAGTACTTGGATGGGAGACCACCAAGGAAGTCCATGCAAAAGCAGGCAGTGGCAAGCCATTTCTCTTTGTCTGTGCCTTGACCTGGATGGCCCAGGCTAGCCTGATGTTATCAGATCTCAGACGCTAAACAGAGAAGGATCTCCAAAGCTAAGCAGGGTCGGCCCTGGTTAGTACTTCGACGGGAGACCACCGAGAAAAGGCAGACAATAGCAAACCACCTCTGAATGTCTCTTGCTTTGAAAACCCTACCGGGTTGCCATAAGTCATAGAATCATAGAGTTGGAAGGGACCACCAGGGTCATCTTGTCCAACCCCCTGCACAATGCAGGAAATTCACAACTACCTCCCCCCTCCACACCCCCTAGTGACCAGAAGATGGCCAACATGCCCTCTCTCATCATCTGCCTAAGTCGGCTGCAACTTGACAGCCCTGTCCACCACCAAACAAGGGACAAATACAAACACTCGCTTTTGCTTTTTGTGGAATCAGCTCCCTAGGGAGGTGGCGAGCTCCCCCTCACAGGCAGTCTTTAAGCAGACGCTGGACATGCACTTGTCAGGGATGCTCTAGGTCAGTGGTTCCCAAAGTGGGCAGTACCACCCCCTGGGGGGCGGTGGGATTACCTAGGGGGGCACTAAGAGGCAAGGGGGCAGCAGGGGGTGCTAGAGGTGGGCCCCTTCAACTGTGTTGTTGGACAGTGTGGGGGGTGCTGGGATTGAGTTTGTGGAACCAAGGGAGGGGGTGGCCTGAAAAGTTTGGGAACCCCTGCTCTAGGCACTGAGCAGGGGGTTGGACTAGATGGCCTGTACGGCCCCTTCCAACTCCAGGATTCTATAATTCTATGCCCTGCGTGGGTTTTATTCCATTTTTAAAAGGCATGGCAACTATCTCCAGAAACACTCAATCACCACTGCCTGAAGGCATCCAATTGTGAGCCCGCTATGATTCTGTGAAAGCACATAAGAAACGCAGAACACCGTTCCGGGTGCAGAGCTCTGCTTCCTGAAAAACCTCAGCCCTCTTTAAAACTTGGGAGGAAAAAATAAAGTTGCTAACCCTCCTGGCTGCGAAGATACACTTAAAAACTTGTGGGCTGAAGCATCTCAGAAGCCAGAGAGGTGGCAGAGGAAGAAGCATGGAGGGCAGTGGTTCAGTGCCCTGCGTGGCATCCAGAGCCAGCCCGTGACTACTAGAAGCAGAATAAAGGTTGCATTTGCATTAGTACTTGCATGAAGCAAACTATACAAGACAGCTCAATTCACATAATCTAGGTAGGTCGCAGAAGGACGGTCTATATGTTCCTGCCAAGGGAGTTACGATCTCAGGGAGAGGCCCTCCTGACTGTTCCACCAATCAAAGAAGCTCGTCTGGTGAGCACTCGAGACAGGGCCTTTTCAGAGGTAGCCCCACAATTTTGGAACAACTGCCCCAGAGAGATGTGCCTGGCCCCCTCACTTTCAATATTTAGGAGGCATCTGAGGACAGTTTTATTTAGGACCACCTTTGCTTAGGGAAGCGGTTCCCAAACTTTTTGGGTCACGGAACACTTTTCAAGAGAGAAATTCGAATCAAAACACTAATTTTCACCTAGCACCTATATACTAAACCGAATGACAGCAGTATTTTGCTTTCCAATCTCTTCGCAGAGCACTAGGAGATGTTTTGCAGAGCATCAAGTGCTCCCTGGAGCACAATTTGGGAACCGCTAGCTTAGAAGTTTACTAGCAGTCCTGAGTTGTGATTTTAAATTTTGGTTTTGATGTTTTTTAACATGTTTTATTTTATGTGTCTTGTCTATGTTGTAGGCTGACTTGAGCTTTGAAGAAGAGGAGTTGTTTTTTATATGCCGACTTTCTCTGCCACTTAAGGAAGTATCAAATCGGCTTACAATCACCTTCCCTTCCCCTCCCCACAAATCACCCTGTGAAGTAGGTGAGGCTGAGAGAGCTCTAAGAGAACTGTGACTAGCCCAAGGTCATCCAGATGGCTTTGTGCATAGGAGTGGGGAAACCAACCAAGTTCTCCAGATTAGAGTCCACTGCTCTTAGCCCCTACACCATGCTGGAGCCTGGCAGAAGTTCTGACCAGAACCAACAGGTTGAAATTAAATCAAAAGAGTTTCCGTCTAGACATTAGGAAGAATTTTCTGACAGTTACAGCGGTTCCTCAGTGGAACAGGCTTCCTTGGGAGGTGGTCAGCTCTCCTTCCCTAGAGGTTTTTAAGTAGAGGCTAGATGGCCATCTGTCAGCAAAGCTGACTCTGTGACCCTAGGCAGATCATGAGAGAGAGGGCATCTTGGCCATCTTCTGGGCATGGAGTAGGGGTCACTGGGGTGTGTGGGTGGGAGGTAGTTGTGAATTGCCTGCCTTGTGCAGGGGGTTGGACTAGATGACCCTGGTGGTCCCTTCCAACTCTATGATTCTAAGTGCCCTGCAGCCGGGCGCATTCTCACCTGGGCGCTGCTGTTGCGCGACAGGGCCTTGTAGATCTCGTCGATGTTGGTGGCCACCGACTCGAAGCAGGAGTTGAAGCGATCGAAGCGCTCCTTCTTGATCTGCTCAAAGGCCTGCTTGGCTTTCTTGGCACGTTTTCGGGCGGCTTCGAACTCTGCGGAGGAGGAGGGAGAGGATCGGCCATTAGGCGGCCTTCCCGACGGAAGCTGCAACACACACACACCAAGCCTCTAACCGCCCGCCGGGAGGGAGCTGGTACCATCGGAGGTCTCCTGGAACTTGTCGCGCACGCTCTCCAGCTTCTCCATGGCCTTCATGTTTGGCGCAGCGATACGCTGCAGGATGCTCTGCTGTTCGTTCAACTTCTGCTGCAGCTGGTTCATCTCCTGCTTGATCTCGTCTTCCGCCTGGGCGTCCTGCGAGGGGGAAGTGCCGTGAGGCGAAGGGACTCCGCCAGTCCCCAGCCCCACGACACCGGGCACAGCAGGACAAGGGTCAGAGAGGAAAGCAAGGTCTTTCTGGATCTATACAGGCGCAGCTGATGCCGGGAAACGGCCAGTTAAGGGGCCCCTACAAAAGATCTGGCACATGAGACAATTCTCTATTCATCCTTCCCACGTTTATCCTCACCATAATTCTGCAAAGGGGACTTCTTGGAGGCAGAACATCCAAGAAGGACACACAGGAGTTGGATTTTACATGCCAACTTTCCCTACCACTTAAGGGAGAATCAAGTCGGCTTGCAATCTCCTTCCCTTCCCCTCCCCACAACAGTCACCCTGTGAGGTAGGTGAGGCTGAGAGAGCTGTGACTAGCCCAGGGGTCTGCAAACTGCGGCTCCCGAGCCGCATGCGGCTCTTTGGCCTGTTGAGTGCGGCTCTCCGAACTTGGTTCAGAGCCCCTGCTCTTGCGCCCGCTCGCGCCGGCAGCCGGGCTGAGGAGCCGCGTGCCTGAGAGAGAGAGCGAGCGCAAGAGAGCAGGCGAGCGGGCGCGCTGTCTCTCCCCCCCTCCACCCCGCCGTGGAGAATGGCCAGGTCCCCCTTTCCCTTGCCCTCAATGGTTGGGAGGCTAAAGCCTCCCCTCCCCTCTAGCCGCGCGATTGCTGGGCGGGTCGGCGGTTCCTGCCCCCCCCCGCCCGCCTATCAGCTGTTGGACGGGGCAGGCTTCCTTTGGTAGACCTGGCCTCCGGCTGAGTCCCATTGGGAGGCCATGTCTACCCATGGGCTTTCTTGGCGGTAGACCTGGACTCCAAAGAAGGGAAAAAGTTCCCCTTCAGAGGCCAGGTCTACCAATTGGCTTCTATGGGCCTCCGGAGGCCAGGTCTACTGCCAAGAAAGCCAATGGGTAGACCTGGCCTCCCAATGGGACTCAGCCGGAGGCCAGGTCTACCAATAGGCTTTTATGGCGGTAGACCAGGCCTCCAGACGAGGACTCCAGATGGGGAGGGGGAAATGGCAGGGACTTACAATTTAATTTTTATCAATAAATAAGATCACTATTAAGTATGATATCAAGCTTTATTCAGTGTACCTATAGTTTAATTAAGACTTAAAACTTTAATTAAAGTTTATTAAGTTAATAAACAGTGTACCTACCTATATAGTTTAAGTTTAAGAAATTTGGCTCTCAAAAGAAATCTCAATTATTGTACTGTTGATATTTGGCTCTTTTGACTAATGAGTTTGCCGACCCCTGGACTAGCCCAAGGTCACCCAGCTGGCTTCGTGTGAAGGAGAGGGGAAACAAATCCAGTTCACCAGATTAGCCTCCGCAGCTCATGTGGAGCTCCACCGCTCCAAACCACCGTTCTCAACCACTACACCATGCTGGCTCTCCACCATGCTGGAAGAAGAGTTGGTTTTTATATGCCGACTTTCAATACCACTTAAGGAAGAATCAAACCGGCTTCCAATCGCCTTCCCATCCCCTCCCCACAACAGACACCCTGTGACAGATTAGAGTCCACTGCTCATGTGGAGGAGTGGGGAATTGAACACGGTTCTCCAGATTAGAGTCTGCCGCTCATGCGGAGGAGTGGGAAATTGAAACCGGTTCTCCAGGTTAGAGTCCGCCACTCTTAACCACCACGCCAGCTCTCAGAAGCACAGGGCAGACGGTAAGATTCTGCCCGCCATTCTCTCCACGCAACAAGCAACCCTGCGAGGTGGCCTTTTACCTTCATGTCCTCGGAGAGGTCGCTGTAGTCGATCTCAATGAGAGCTTCCCGCGCATACATGTTGGAGGTCCTCTGCGAACTGCTGGTGGGCTCCTCCCCCTGCGAGCCGCCCTGTGCCCAAGGCAAAATAGAAAAGAGGCATCCGACTGCACCCCCTGTCCCGCTCTCATGCCCGCCGCCCGCTGGCGACCCAGGACCCCCTCCCTCACCTCCTCCTGGCTGATGTCGTCCATGGTGCCCTTGGAGAGGGGCAGCTTGATGTCCTGCATCTTGCAAGCCTGCAGGAGGTTGTGGCGGTCGCTGCGCTTCTGCTCCAGCTTGGTCTCGATGGCCGTCACCTCCTTCTGCAAGTGCGTCATCTCCCTGCGGCCGGAAGGAGAGAGGGGGAGAGAGCCGGGCGTGAGAGGTTGGCACCCCTCATGAACACTAGCCCATCTTGAGGCCCGCGGGCTGCGAAGACCCCTAAGCTAACGGTCGCTCGCTGGGATCGAGGGCCGGCTCGACAGAGGGCGGCGCGACAGCTGGTGGGATCGGGGTTGGCTCTCTATCCAAGCCACCCCAGTGACTGAAGAAGTCGGTGAGAAGAGCCAGCGTGGTGTAGTAGTTAAGAGCGGTGGTTTGGAGAGGTGGAGTCTGATCTGGAGAATCGGGTTTGATTCCCCGCTCCTCCACATGAAGCCAGCAGGGTGACCTTGGGCAAGTTACAGCTCTGTTAGAGCTCTCTCAGCCCCACCTCACAGGGTGTCTGTTGTGGGGAGGGGAAGGGAAGGCTCTTCTTCTTCTTCTTTTTATATGCCGACTTTCTCTACCACTTAAGGAAGAATCAAACCGGCTTACAATCGCCTTCCCTTCCCCACAACAGACACCCTGTGAGGTAGGTGGGGCTGAAAGAGTCTGGAGAGAGCTGTGAGTAGCCCAAGGTCACCCAGCTGGCTTCATGTGGAGGAGTGGAGAATCAATCCCGGTTCTCCAGATTAGAGTCCACTGTTCCAAATCACCGCTCTTAACCACTACACCACGCTGGCTGTCTTGGGGGGGGGGGCACAACGAGGAGCATGCTGATCCATCACAACGGCTCAGCTCTGTCTCAGCCATCAGCAGAATGGGGTGGGGACCAAACCCTATTCTTGGGTTGGTGGTGGTGTTTGTGTGCCTTGCATGAGGCAAAAAATATACCTCGAACTTGTCCCGAATGAAACCTCCATGTACAGAGGAACTTCGCCTCTGAATACCAGAAGGCAGGGATGCCCCAAAGCATCTGCCAGAGAAAGGTGGCTTGGATGCACCCTCAGCTCCAGTGCAGCACAGAAGTTCTACTCTTTATTGCTCCTTCCTTGTTGCCCTCTGCAATCGAGAAGGCCATTAATCCAGAAACCAATTCCCCAAGATCCTCCCCCGGCCCCGCTCACTTGTTGGCGCCCCCCAGCTTCTTGCGGATCTCCTCCATCTCGTGGTTCTTGTCATTCACCTCCGACTTCTTGGCCAGGTGCTGGTTCTTCAGGTCCTGCAGCTGCGCCATCGTCTCGTCGATGATTTTCATGTGGCGCTGCTCCTCCTGGGCGGGGGGAGGCAGGAAGGTCAGCGAAAGGAGGAGGGAGGAACAACTCGATAATCATAGTATCGGAGGGTTGGGAGGGACCTCTGGGGTCATCTAGTCCAGCCCCCAGCACAATGCAGGAAAGTCACAACTGCCTCCCCCCCTCCCTGCACACCCCCAGTGACCCCTCCTCCATGCCCAGAAGATGGCCCAAAAAAAATTCTTCAGGATCCCTGGCCAATCTGGCATGGAGGAAAATTACTTTCTGAACCCAAATTAGCGATCAGCATTACTCTGGGCATGTAAGAAGGGCCACGAGAGCCAAACACAGTTTGACCATTTTGAACTTACTTTCAGGACAGATGTACATTTCACTGTCCTTCCTACTATAGCAGAACCTCATCGTCTCACACGAACACATGAAGCTGCCTTCTACTGAACCAGACCCTCGATCCATCAAAGTCAGTATTGTCTACTCAGACCGGCAGCGGCTCTCCAGGGTCTCAGGAAGGGGTCTTTCACATCACCTACCTGCCTGATCCCTTTAACTGGAGATGCTGGGGATTGAACCTGGGACCTTCTGCATGCCAAGCAGAGGCTCTGCCACTGAGCCACGGCCCCTCTCCTTTGGAGGCATACTAAACACATAAGGTGTTTCTGGGCCATAACTAGCCCTTTCCCCATCCTGACACCCCCAAACCTTCCTATCCAGAACTGCCCCTCCCTCTCACGGTCCGTACCTTCTTGAGTTTCTCGATCTCGGCCTCGTCCTTCTTGACTGTCTGTTCCCACATGTGGACTTTGTCCTGATCTTCCTTCAGCTGGTTCTTCTCATAGTCCAGCTGGATGCCCAGGCGCGTCTTCTGGTTCTCAAACTCCAACCTGCAGAAGAAGAAGAGAAAGGTGAGCCGGAACTTGTATCCCAACCTCCTCCAGGGCATTCAGCCTCGCTATCGAAGGGAAACTCAAGATGGCGGTGGGGAGAAATGAGAACCGGAGCCGGTACCTTTTCTTGGCGATCTCATTCTGGCGTTTCACCTTCTCCTCCTCGAACTCCCGGATATTCCTCACCCCAATCTCTCGGCAGAACTCCTCAAATACTTCATCTTCCACCTACGGGGATGGGAACAAAGGAACTGAGAATCAGACATCCGGCAGGGGACGGTGCAAGGAGCCGTTCCCAAGACGTTCAGTTTCTCATTGGTCTATCTGCCGTGGCGCACCTGTGCGGTGGAGGAGGTTCTAGGGCAGGGGTGTCGAACTCAATTGTTACGAGGGCCAAGTATGACATAAATGTCACTTGGTCGAGCCGGGCTACACCTCGCCAGCCCAGATCGAGAGTGAGGGGTGTGTGTGTGGCTGCCTCGAGGCCGGATAAGAGCTCTCAAGGGGTTGGATCTGGCCCGTGGGCCATATGTTTGACACCCCTGTTCTAGAGAGTGTTCTAGGGCACACGGTTGCTTCACTCACAACACAGGCTGAGCTAGCTGCAGTATTGTCGACTGCATGCCTGACCCTGCTATGCATTTCAGGAGAAGATGGATCTAGAAGGAAGCTCACCTACCACCCCTGATCTATTCCAGTTCCTTTTCCAGTGCAAAAAGAGCATCTGTATGCAAATAAGCGTAACTTGATTATAACTTCGGCATATCTTCAAATCGGCTGATAAGTAACGAACTACAGGTAGAGTAACAGCCTTATCATTACCAGACAGCAGATAGATTAAGTGGTTGTCATGAGAACATACAGGAAAGTGAGAAATCAACAAAGATCTTACAGAAAAATATAAAACATAACTGAATAAAACAATGGGTGTTTCTGTCTTTGCCTTTCCACACGGGCAGACTCTGTGTTTGATTGGGGTTTTCAAAAATCTGCCAATTAATTCATTGAGGGGTAAGGCATTATGTCTGGCTAAGAAGAAAAGTCTTCGAAAAGTTGGGGCGATTAAGAATTCAAGATAATCTGGGAGCACGGGAAAAGCCAGGGTCCTCTGTCCCCAGAAGAAGGGGGTGTATTTCCTTCTGGAATCACCACATAACTTGATCTATTCACACTGAAGAACTCCAGTCTATCTTGGAACACAGTTCGAGAACCACCACGGCAGACGAACCTAAAGGGAGCGACACGCTTTCCACCACCTTCCTCCCACCTCCAGGGTCTGCCAACGCTGCAGCCTTTCCCTTCCAACCAGCTTCCCGTGCAACCTTCGGTCTTGCCCCGCCCACCCTGCTTGATCCCACCCCCTTCCAGCCACGCCCCTTGGCTCCGATCCGCCACACCTGGTTCATCTTCTCCTTCAGCTCTTTCATCTCCCGCTCTCTTCCCTGGATGATGCGTTTGATGTCGTTGATCCGGGGCCCAAAGTTGGCCAGTTCGCTTTCCAGCTTTGACTTTTCCTGCCGGAGGAAAGCATGGGATGAGTGGGCATTCGGGGATTGGGGAGGGGGCTGAGGCTAGAGCCCCCCTCCCTAAACAGAACAGTGATTCCGGTCCCTTTGGGGAAACGGGAGGACTAGGGCTTTGACATTTGATCTTGGCGGGCAGGGGGTATATCACGTGCAGGCTACCCCCAACTTCTGCCTAAGAAAAACCACACACTATCAAAAATATTGAGACTGGGAAGGGCAGCCGTGAAGAATCTAGAAAAGATTCTTAAGCGTAAGGGTGTGTCGCTGGCAACCAAGATCAGGTTAATTCATGCCATCGTACTCCCTATTACTATGTATGGGTGTGAAAGCTGGAAAAATGAAGAAAGCTGATGGGAAGAAAGCAAATTCCTCTGAAATGTGGTGTTGGAGGAGTGTTATGGATACCGTGGACTGCCAAAAAAACAGTTCAGTGGGCTATAGATCAAATTAAGCCTGTAGCATTAAAAAATTGGAATTCATATACAGTATGATGGGTACCATATTTTGTTGCTAATCTTTGCTATTTCTGGTACCCATTGTCAAGGAAATGGGCTCCCACAATTCCTTGCTTTTACAATTTCTTTGGTTCAGGCTTCTTGGCCTGCTATAGTCTAATACTAAACTCTGAAAGGTTGGAGTGCAAACAGGCCAGCCTGCAATTTTCAACCGTGGGAACAGTTTCACTTCTGAAGGATTCACTCCTGTGTGTGTGTGTGGGGGGGGAGATAACACACAGCTGCAAATAGTTTACAGCCTTTTTTTTCCTCCCTAAATTGAAGGTTGTTTGTTACTAAAGTAACAAAGCTGTCGAACAAGGCCCTATCTCTTGTTGAGGATGTCCAGGTGAATTGAGTTCTGTAGGCTTAAGGTACCTTTGACATACCCTGATGCAATAGAGGGGCGATGTTTGACACGTCATTTTATTACTGGTTTATGGATTTCTTCGCAATCTCATTGGCTTATGTGAGCTCACGCTATTGGAATTTCAACGATAAAAGTAGGCCAGTTTTTAGCCAAAATTCATGAACGCTTGGGGATGGCTGGTTCCATGCCCCGCTTCATCAAAACCCATTTTGATTTGCCCTTTCAGGGGGAAACTTTGTCCGACTGACTTTTGGAGCAAATTCGCATGCTGAACCAAGATGCTATGAACTTTGTGGAACTGGTAAACTTATTTGAAACAAACTTACTTGAAACGTACCTAAAGCTTTTGCCAAACTTTTGAACCTAAGAACCTTAATGTGCAGTTAGCTGTGTTAAGCCTTTTGTTGTTTTTTGCTTAACTGCTTCATGAACCTTTTGTTTCTGTAACGAGCACAAATCCTTGGAATAAATATTAACCTATATTTTGGTTGTGTCTTTTGGCTTCATGGGTTTCAAGCTCTAAATCCGAGTGCCTTATTGTTTGTTTGACCACCTATCAAAACCTAAACCTTTCGCTAGTGTAATTCTCTCCTGTCAGGCCTCCTACTCTGCAGGAAGAGCGTTGCGCATTGATTTGGTATCAGCAGGCACAGGCTGCCCTCATCCTCTGCCTGGGGCTAAACGATTGCATAAGGACTGGTGGCAGCTTACCCACTGAGAGCAGGAAGGCTCCTTGGCTCAGTGTTTTGTTTAGAAGTAACTTTGGACCACCCTGAACAGAGGACCGCCCAGCGGAGGCTGGATGGCATTCCTCCACACCCACACTCCCCATTCTTTACACTGGAGGTCCAAAGGCCTGGCCAGCGGCCCACCTGGAGATTGAGAGCGAGGTGTCGGGTCTTGGTCTGCTCCAAGTCGCTCTGGGAGTATTTCAGGCGCATCTGCAAGCCGTGGGCCTGGGATTGGACCTGCCGCAGCTCTGCCTCCTTCCTCTTGGCTTTCATTTGCTCCTGCAGAAGGGACACCAAGAGCCAAAGAAAGACCGGAATGAGAAAAAAAGTGACTTTATTTCTTACCGGTTGTTGCACAGCCAGTTCTGAAGTGAAGCAGCTGCAGGGCGGAAATAAAGCCTAGAAGGGTAAAAGAGGAAACCCCCCATCTCTGCCCTAGGAGGCCAAAGGACACCACAACCAATGAGATTATGAGGCCTTGTTTTTCTTTTTTAATTTTTCTTGTAGGACACTGCTCCCTCCCCAACAATGCTCCTGCTAGTTGCCAGGCACTGCCTGGCAACCTTAACATTAGAGGAAACGGGGAAGCAGGGAAGATATCCCACAATGCATAGAGCGGTCCCAACCTTCAGCTCCTCGGTCAGCTTCTCCTTTTTCTCCTTCAGCTTGTCCACGGCCTTTTCATCCCACCGCCTGGCCTTGGCCTTCAGATCGCTGGCTCCTCCTGAGATCACCCCCGACTTCTGGAAAAGGGTTCCGTCCAGGGCGACGGTCTGCGGGTTGGGGGGGAAGGAGGAAAGGGCACTCAGCAGATAGCCCCCGCCCTCTGCGGTACGACATACCAAGAAGGCAGAATTCCAAAAGAGGGCCAGAAAGGCAGCCACAGCTAGACACAGCTACAGACAAGGATGGGCTTGTCTTTGGGGAGGGGCTGTGGCTCAGTGGTAGAGCATCTGCTTGGCATGCAGAAGGTCCCAGGTTCAATCCCCAGCATCTCCAGTTAAAGGGACCAGTCAAGTAGGTGATGTGAAGACCTCAGCCTGAGACCCTGGAGAGCTGCTGCTGGTCTGAGTAGACCAGGGGTGGGGAACCTTTTTTCTGCCAGGGGCCATTTGGATATTTATAACATCATTCGCGGGCCATACAAAATTATCAACTTAAAAATTAGCCTGCTATATTTGGTCAAACATTCAGCCAAGAGGCACGACCGGAGACGGCTCCGAGTGTCTGCCACATAGAACGACTCGCTTTTGAGCACTGCTGTCCCCAGCTGGGCCCAAGAGATTCAGGCAGGGCAGCATCCTTCTGAGCTAGAGATCTGCTAGGACCCATGAAGGGCCAGACCAAATGATTACGCGGGCCTTATACGGCCCCTGGGCCTGATGTTCCCCACCCCTGGAGTAGACAATACTGACTTTGATGGACCAAGGGTCTGATTCAGTAGAAGGCAGCTTCATGTGTTCATGGTCTGACATGCCCTGCCCGAGGAAGACGTGGCATTCTCCGCATTGGAACCAAAGGCAGGTTATTGCGCAATCCCATCGTATTGCAGAAGTCAGTATCCAGGTTTTTTTTTTACTTTTCTCTTAAAAGAGAAAAAAATCTTGCACATGCAAGATTTCAGCCTTTAGCAAAGTCTCTGAAACAAAACTGGGGGCAGAGAAAGATTTCCAAATGGGGGCAACAGTGGCCTTGAACACCTCTTTGCTACTTATTTAGCAGAAATCTAATTATTATTTAAAACATTTTAACGCCGCTGTTCCACCTGATCAGGGTCCACAAGCCAGCGAGCATAAAAAAACATTAAAACATCTGATCCATTAAAATACAATTACAAAATTATGCAATTAAAAATACGTCAACAAACAGCAATAGAAGGAAGGCTAGCAACCATTACTGGGGTATGCTAAATGGAACAAAAAACTCTTCACCTGCTGGTGAAAGACACCAATAGAGGGAGACAAGATGAAGTTCCCTGGGGAGGGAGTTCCAAAGTTTTGGTGCCATGACCGAGAAGGTGCTTCCTTGGGTGGCCACCCACCTAGCTTCAGAAGGAAGGGCTACCGAAGCTGACAGGAGTGAATGGGTAGGCTCACAGACCAAGTCCTATGAGGAAAGGCTGAAGGAGCTGGGTATGTTTACCCTGAAGAGGAGACGACTGAGAGGGGATACGGTAGCCATCTTGAAGGGCTCGAAGGGCTGTCAGATAGAGGAGGGTGTGGAGTTGTCTTCTGTTGCCCGAGAAGGTCAGACCAGAACCAACGGTTGAAATTAAATCAAAAGGGTTTCCGGCTAAACATTAGGAAGAACATCCTGGCAGTTAGAGCAGTTCCTCAGTGGAACAGGCTTCCTCAGGAGGTGGTGGGCTCTCCTTCCTTGGAGGTTTTCAAGCAGAGGCTAGATGGCCATCTGTCAGCAATGCTGATTCTGTGAACTTAGGCAGATCATGAGAGGGAGGGCAGGAAGGGTTGTGTCAGTGCTTGGCTCTCGTGGTCCTTTCTTACACACCTTGGGTAATGCTGATCGCAAGTTTGGGATCAGAAAGCAATTTTCCTCCAGGCCACATTGGCCAGGGATCCTGGAGGCTCCCCCCACATCTTCTGAGAATGAAGTAGGGGGCACTGGGGGTATGCGGAGGGGGGAGGCAGTTTTGAATTTCTTGCACTGTGCAGGGGCTTGGACTAGATAATCCTGGTGGTCCCAACTCTCTGATTCTAAAGTAAATTTAGGATTTCAATAATTTCTGTAGCCTACAGTTTAGCTTCTCTTGCACAGAATCTATACATTCTTTAAAACCTGCAAAAACGTATACACGGTTTCATACAAAGGCATAAAAGCAGAAGGAGAAGAGTAGGGACTTCAGGAGTGGTGTGAGACTCGTATGCACGTGGGGAGAGGGCAATGATTCCTCCCACCTTGTGACGCTGGTGCCCACCAAAGGCGATGCGGCGGGCATCCTCTACGTTGTCACAGACCAGTGCGTTGCCGCACGCATACTGCAGAGCCTTCTTGATGTGAGGGGGCTCATAGCGGATGACGTCGATCACCAGCTTCGCCCCTTTCAACTCCCGCAGCTTCTCATCTGTGGGCTTCACCTGGGAGAAGAGCAACAGAAGAGGTTAGCCAGGCCGGCTCGAGGACGGAGGGAAAGGAATAGATCGGCGCCACTTTGCCCATCGACGGGCATTTGCCAGACAGCTGAAAGGGAAGGAGAATGGGAAAGGTTAACCGGGACGACTCAAGGCTCGGGCACAGAGTGAAAGGAATAGATTGACGCAACTTCGCCCATCGACCGGCATTTACCAGACGGCTGAAACGGAAGGGGGAAATTTTTCATTCTTTCCCCTCCCCTTTTCAAGAATACAGCGAGGCCTTCATTTCAAAGCAGCCTCAAAAAAGCCCCCCCCCCCCATTTGCATCCTACCTTTTCCCACAAGCGGCTGAGGCCCTGAAAACGGAGCCAGCTCGTTTCCCTCTCTACGACAACCTCATTCGGCTGAGAAAGCAATGATCCTACCCTGGGGCCGCGATCCTACCCTGGCACTCCCCAGTCCAAGCCGACGGCCCCCGCGCCCGACGACCTCACCTCCAGGTAGTCAAGCGGCAGGAAGGTCTCGGGCTCCCCTCGCTGCTCCTTAATGTACTGGATGCAGTCCCGGCCCGTCTTCTCCGAGTCGACGATGATGGCGTCCATGTTCTTGCCCAGCACCTTGGTGACGGCGATCTGGTATTTCTTCTGAGTGGGCTGGCAGAGGTCGATGAGGCGCCCGTACTGCGCAAAGCAAAGGGAGGGAATGAGGCAAGGAGCCCCCCCAACTCCCCCCCCGCCTCGTGACCAGCTGAAGGGATTATAGAATCATAGAGTTGGAAGGAACCAACAGGGTCATCTAGTCCAACCCCCTGCACAATGCAGGAAATTAACAACTACCTCCCCCCCACATGCCCAGTGACCCCACCCCCCCACCCCCCGCCATGCAGGATCCCACAATCAAAGCACTCCCGACAGATGGCCATCCAGCCTCTGCTTAAAGACCTCCAAAGACTCCACCACCCTCCGAGGCAGCACATTCCACTGTCGAACAGCCCTCACCATCAGGAAGTTCTTCCTAATGTTTAGGTGGAATCACTTTTCTATTGGTTTAAATCCATTACTCCGTGTCTCAGTCTCTGGAGCAATAGAGAACAATCTAGTTCCCTCATCAACATGACATCCCTTCAAATATTTAAACATGGCTATCATGTCTCCCCTCAACCTTCTCTTCTCCAAACTAAACAAACCCAGCTCCCTAAGTCTCTCCTCATAGGGCATGGATTCCAGACCTTTGACCATTCTGGTCGCCCTCCTCTGGACACGCTCCAGCTTGTCAACATCCTTCTTAAATTGTGGAGCCCAAAACTGGACACAGTAATCCAAGTGAGGTCTGATCAATGCAGAATACAGTGGTAGTATTACTTCCCTTGATCTAGACACAATACTCCTATTGATGCAGCCCAGAATTGCATTGGCCTTCTTAGCCACTAGTTAAATTGTGGGGGAAGGGTCAGCACAGACGATGAAACAAGTAGCTAAATTCTGTGCTGTAATATACAAGATCCGCCTGGCAAAGCGGGGGCCTGGCAATCTAACCTAAAATGGAGAGTGTTATTTTAATCTGAGGTTTTTAGCTAATTCATTTATCTATTTAAGAATTATTTATCCCATAGTTTTAGATACTGTATCTTTTAATTCTATTTGTAATTGATATGAATATTTTAATGGCTTGGCCGTATTGATAAATCTGACTAGCAGCCACATATAAAGTCCACTGCTTAAAGTTGGGTCATGGCAATTAGATTATTTTTTTAATTTATTTTAATATTTAATGAATTTTAGTTTATTAAATATTAGTCAAGAATTTTAACCAGGTATTGTCTTTCTCATGTATAGATGATACAAATATTTTACTGGTATATGCCATACCAATAAATCTGATTCTGATTCTAGTTAAATTGTGGAACTCCTTGCCCCAGGATGTGGCAATGGCTGCCAACCTAGAAGGCTTTAAGCGGAGAGTGGACATGTTCATGGAGGACAGGGGCCTCGGTCTGATCCAGCAGGGCTTTCCTTATGTTCTTATGGAGGGTGGGGCTATCCATGGCTGCTAGTCAAAATGGATGCTAGTCATGATGCATCCCTATTCTCTCCAGGATCTGAGGAGCCCTGTGGGATCAGACCAAGGTCCATCAAGTCCAGCAGTCTGTTCACGCAGTGGCCAACCAGATGCCTCCAGGAAGCCCACAAGCAAGACGACTGCCGCAGCATTGGCCTGCCTGCGTTCCACAACAACTAAGATAATAGTCATGCTCCTCTGAGACTGAAGAATAGGTATGCATCATGACTAGTATCCATTTTTACTAGTAGCCATGAATAGCCCTCCATGAACATGCCCACTCCCCTCTTAAAGCCTTAGAATATAAGAACATAAGAAAAGCCCTGCTGGATTCGACCCAGGCCCATCAAGTCCAGCAGTCTGTTCACATAGGGGCCAACCAGGTGCCTCTAGGAAGCCCACAATATAACAGGCATGCTTCTCTGATCCTGGAGAGAATAGGGATGCATCATGACTAGTATCCATTTTTACTAGTAGCCATGGATAGCCCCTCTCCTCCATGAATCTGTCCACTCCCCTCTTCAAGCCTTCCAATATGGACCAACGGCCTGATTCTGTCGGACCAACAGCCTGATTCAGTATAAGACAGCTTCACTTGTCCATCGGAAAAGAGCTGTGATTACCTCCCGTGGCACCGTTTCCCACGGGGCTCCACTTACTGGAAGGCGCCCGGCTCGCGACAGGAGGCCCTGCCGCGTCAGTTCCAGCTGCACGTACCACAGAGCCAGGGTAGAGGCGCTTGATGCTCTCCATGATCTCCGCCTTGCGCTGCTGCCGGCTGTTCTCCTGCCGGTCGATGCGGGCGTCGCCCAGCTGCTCCATCACCTGGTTCAGCTCCTTGTTGATCTCGTCGATCCGGCGCTTGGCCATCTCCACCTCCTCCGTCAGCTCCCCCTCCAGCTTCTTCTGCTCTTCCAAGGACTGCCTGCAGAGAAGAGAAAAGACTCTGGGACTCCATGCCCGAGCAACATGGTTTCATGCACCAGCGGGACTCTGGGAGGTGGTGAGCTCCCCCTCCCTGGCAGTCTTGAAGCAGAGGCTGGACAAGCACTTGTCAGGGATGCTCTAGGCTGATCCTGCATTGAGCAGGGGGTTGGACTAGATGGCCTGTACGGCCCTTTCCAACTCTATGATTCTATGCTCTTAACCACTACACCACACTGGCTTTCAGGGTCCCTACTAAGACACCCCAAACCTGGACCCAACTTTCACAGCTCTTCCCCACACTGCTCAGGGAAACAACCTACCCAACCCCGACTGCAGCATCCTGTGCGCGCCCCCCCCCCCAGACCCTTACTTGCTCGTGGCAATGTACTCCTCCAGCTTCTCGATCCGCTTCTGGTTTTCCTCGATCTCTCGCAGCTTCTGCTTGATCTTGGCCTATGGAACAGAACAAATAGCCGACTCGATCAACAGCAAGCCTGAAGGTTCGGGTCCCCTTCAAGAGAGCTGCCCCCATGTTGGGCAGATGGGACAGGGGCCACCGAAAGACACTCATTTGCTTCGCCTTCAGTTTTATGTATTTATTTCAAACACATTTACGCCGCCTTTCCACCCGATCAGGGTACACAAGGCAGCAAGAAACATTAAAACCTTTCAACCATGGGTGTCAAACTCATTTGTTACGAGGGCCAAATATGACATAAATGCCACTTGGTTGGGCCAGGCCATGCCTTGCCAGCCCAGATCAGGACCGGGGTGGGGTGGGGTGGCTGCCATGTGGCAGAATCAGCATTGCTGACAGATGGCCATCCTTGCCTCCTAAAAATGTTCAAAATGAGTATATCTGCAAATGTGCGGCCTCTACTATGGTTCTCCGAGACAAGCGCTTAGAAGTGGATAAATAAGATTCCCAGGAGTTGGGAGCATTAATTCAGCACCCTGGACAGCTCCTCGTAAAATAAAACACATCGCGCAAGCTTATTGCACATTTTTATCCCACCCTTTCTCCCAGAAGCGAAGAGTAACGTAGAAGAGTTTCCTTTCCCTGTTTTACCCTCACAACATCCCTGCGAGGTAGGGGATGATGACAGCGGCTGACAGGCTGAAGGTCGCCCAGTGAGCTTCGGGACAGAATGAGAATTAGAACCCAGATCTGTCCAGTTGCAGTCTGATTATTCTAACCGCTACATGACACTGTCTCCCTTTTTCAAACCTCGCAACTGTGTGGGGGACAGAATTCAGCTTGTCCTGGTGCAAAATTTGGACTTCTTGGAGGCAGAACATCCAAGAAGGACACACACAGGAGGAGGAGGAGGAAGAAGGAAGAAGAAAAAGGAAGAGGAGGAAGAAGGAGAAGAGTTCGTTTTTATATGCCGACTTTTTCTACCACTTAAGGAAGAATCAAACCGGCTTACAATCACCTTCCCTTCCCCTCAACAGACACCCTGTGAGGTCGGTGGGGCTGAGAGAGTGTGACTAGCCCAAGGTCACCCAGCTGGCTTCATGTGGAGGAGTGGGGAAACTAATCCAGTTCATCAGATTAGCCTCCGCAGCTCATATGGAGGAGCGGGGAATCAGACTCCACTGCTCCAAACCACCGCTCTTAACCACTACACCACGCTGCGGCTCTGTGAAGATACACAGTCTTCTATAGGAGAAATGCAGGCTAAGCATATATGGGGGGAATTACATGTGGAGGGCCTGCTGGGAACAGGAGTGGAAGTCAACAAAGGCAGCCAAGGAAACACTCACCTCCGTCTCTACTTTCTTTCTCTCCTCCAGATCCAGCCGGTCCTGATCCGCCTTCTGGTCACGATTGAACTTCTCCAGCTCCTGGGCCAGGGTGGCCGCCCTCTTGCTGGCCTCCTCCTTCAGCCGGTGGTATTTTTTCACCTGTTTGGGGAGAATGAACCTGTGGTACTCACCTCACCACAGGGTGAGGTCAGGGGCAAATGACGTTGGCAACGCATCACATCTGTGGGGGAGGGAGCACCTTCTCTTCCCCTTGCCACAACAGACACCCTGTGAGGTAGGTGAGGCTGAGAGAGTGTGACTAGCCCAAGGTCACCCAGCTGGCTTCATGTAGAGGAGCAGGGAAACCAACCCGGTTCTCCAGATTAGAGTCCACCACTCCAAACCACTGCTCTTAACCACTACACCACACTGTCTTATTATTATTATTATCATTCCTCACCAATAGGGGCAATGTTGGGGGTTCCAGACCCAAGTGCAGAAAAGTACCTATCTTGGAGACAGGAGATACCCCCCCTTCAGAGGAACAGCCGCACCAAAATTGAAAGAAGTCTAATTCAAGCTACGTTTTTCAGAGCACAAGTTGCTGAGCATGTTCTTCATTTAGCTGCTTTAGCATCATCATGGACAGCACACAGAGTGACCTCGTGAGGCCGCACCAATGACATGCGCCCATCGCCTCTCCTGGCTGGCCTCACCCACCACACTGGGCCACTGCTGGGGGGAAGAGGGGGGCCACTAGAAGCAGCTCTCCGGTTACTGTGGGCGGTACCTGGTTCTCCTCCAGCGTGAGGTCCCGCCCCTGGCTCTGGCTCTCCTCTTCCATGCGCTCCTCAAACTCTTGCCGCGCCTTCTCCACGGACAGCATCTCCTTCTCCAGCTCGTCCATGTCCCCCTTGCGCTTCTTGTACTGCTTCTGGGCATTCTGCATAGACTTCTTGGCGGCTTCCAGTTTCTTGATCTTGTGAGATGTGTTCTCCTTGGCCTTGATGTACTGGGGGCGCTTCTGATTCAGTTCCGAATCCTTTTCCCTGACGAAACACAGCGGGTTTTCAATTCATTCTGTGTTTGACCTCTGCAAAGAACCTTCAACTCTGGAGGACTTCGAATCATAGAATCATAGAGTTGGAAGGTACCACCAGGGTCATCCAGTCCAGTGGTCGGCAAACTCATTAGTCAAGAGAGCCAAATATCAACAGTACAACCATTGAGATTTCTTTTGAGAGCCAAATTTATTAAACTTAAACTATATAGGTAGGTACACTGTTTATTAACTTAATAAACTTTAATTAAAGTTTTAAGTCTTAATTAAACTATAGGTACACTGAATAAACCTTGATATCATACTTAATAATGATCTTATTTATTGATAAACATTAAATTGTAAGTAAGGTATCCATAAAATTAAATCATGACAATGACTGACAAACACTTAATGTGATCAATGGCCTTGCATCTCCTTGGAAAGTTTGGGTAAATCAGGTTTGTATGTTGTTGTTTTTAATTTTAGGCATGATTCCAGGTTCTCATCAATAAGACGACTTCTCAATTTACTCTTGATAAGGTTCATGCTTGAAAAAGATTGTTTGCATGAATATGTAGATCCGAAAAGGGAAAGAACAGCAAACGCTAGTAGAGGAAGGGAGGGGGGAGGAATGGAGAAAGGAAGGAAGGAACTGGGCAAGGAAAGAAGGAAGAAAGAAAGGGGGGAGGGATGGAGAAAGAAAGAGGAAGGAAGGAAGGAAGGAAGGAAGGAAGGAAGGAAGGAAGGAAGGAAGGAAGGAAGGAAGGAAGGAAGGAAGGAAGGAAGGAAGGAACTGGGAAAGGAAAGAGAAGGAAGGAACTGGGGAAGAAAGGATGAAAGGGAGGAAGGATGGAAGGAAGGAAGAGTGGGGGAGGGACGAAGAAAGAAAGGAACTGGGAAAGGAAAGAGAAGGAAGGAACTGGGGAAGAAAGGATGAAAAGAAGGATGGAAGGAAGGAAGGAAGGAAGGAAGAGTGGGGGAAGGGACAGAGAGAAAGAAAGAGGAAGGAAGGGGGAAAGGAAAGAGAACGAAGGAACTGGGGAAGAAAGGATGAAAGGGAGGAAGGATTGAAGGAAGGAAGAGTGGGGGAGGGACAGAAAGAAAGGAAGAAACTGGGAAAGGAAAGAGAAGAAAGGAACTGGGGAAGAAAGACAGCCTGGAGCTGGACTTTTGGGAGACGGGTGAGGGGGACGAGGAGGAAGGCGGCGAGGAGGAGAGTTTACCCCTTCCAAGTGGGCCGGTGATTAAGGTGCGAAATCCGCCCCCCGCCCTGGAAGTTCCCCCGCAAGATCCCGGCCGGGCAAGACGTGGCCTGCGCGGGGGGCGGGAAGGCGATGCGCCGGACTGGCTCCAAACTTTCAGTCTGAGGCACGGGGAGGGCGAAGCAAGCTCGGTCCTGGCCCAGGAAGCATCATCGCCTTCCCCGCCCGGGGCCAGGCGGAGCCAACAGGAGGAGGGGGAGGTGGGAGGTCGCCCAGCTCAGGTCGCCCATAGAGACAGAGGAGGGAAGGCAGCGGCGGCCGAAACGAGGACCGGACAGCCACGCCTCACTCCTCATGGTGGAGAGAAGGAAGGGCGGAGGGAGGGAGGAAGGAGCCCCCTCTCTGCCAAACCAAGGCGCGCAGCCAGGCGGCAAGAAAAGATGGGGGGTGGCAGCTGAGGGGCTCTTGTCGTTCTCCGGCTGCCGCCGCAATGGTGGGAGGCGGGGACGGCGCTGGGACGAGAAGGAGGAAGGGCCACTCCTTCCTCTCTCGGAGACCCTCCCGCTGCTTCAGCTGGCCTAGGGCGCTGCTTCCGCACGTGGGAAGAGTCGCACTCAGGGGCCCAAAGAGCCACTTGCGGCTTGGGAGCTGCGCTTTTGCGACCCCTGATTTAGTCCAACCCCCTGCACAATGCCGAAAATTTACAACTACCTCCCCTCCCCACACCCCCAGTGACACCCACTACATGCCCAGATGACCAAGATGTGTTCCCTTAAGGTTATAGAATCAGCATTGCTGACAGATGGTCATCTAGCCTCTGCTTAAAAACCTCCAGGGAAGAGGAGCCCACCACCTCCCAAGGAAGCCTGTTCCACTGAGGAACAGCTCTAACTGTGAGAAAATTCTTCCTAATGTCTAGACAGAAACTCTTTTGATTTAATTTCAACCCGTTGGTTCTAGTCTGACTTGCCTCATTACACCCTATTTTGCCCACTGTATGCAGGCCCCAAGGCTAATTTTTTGGCAGGAATATTATCCGGTATCAAAACACACTCGGATGCAGAGAAAATTATATTTCTGTTATCAGATATTGATGCATATGCATCATGTAGAGTCTCTTTGTTGCTCTCGCAGCAAAGAAAATAAGGTCTAATGTGGTATCGGAATAAGCAGCTACTTTTCTTTGAAACGGAAATGTTTTAGTATATCCCATTATCTATTTAATATTTTACTTGCGAATCTATTGTGTTTGTATTTCACTTATTTGTTTTAGCAAATTGTGAGGGCCAATGGCTATGTACGATAAAAAATTTCATTCATTCATTCAAAGAACCCAGGCGGACCTTTCCTTTTCTGGACCGTCACTGGTGAAAACGAGGACTACAGACCCCTGCCCCTAGCCACTAAATCTGTGCCAAGAGACTGGCCTGCTTCATTGTAATGCATGGTCATTCTAGACAATTGGTTTTTCAATGTGACTTTCAAACACTCTTCTAGGTATATGAGGGTGGGGTATAAATCGAAATATAAATTTGTTTTATTTATTATTTACATTTATATCCCGCCCTCGTTCCTGGCAAGCCGGGAATAAACATCACAGGGAATAAATAAATATCACAGCCACTCCCTACACAGGAACCTATCTGCCATGGAACCTTTGTGCATTCAGAGGATTTTGAAATAATAATTTTGCAATTATTATTGCAAAATCCTGGAAGCTAGTAAATAGACCTCTAATCAAGGACTGGAGAGAAAAGTTATGGTTATATATGCGGATGGCTAAATTAACAGATTCCCTTCATGGGAAGGATGTGGAAGAATTTAAAATGATGTGGTCAAAAGCCTTTGAATATTGGGATAAGCTGGAAAAAATGAATTTTACTAATATAGTGAACGAGTTGTAGAAACAATTTTTGGTAGTCTTGATTATCGTTAAAATATTGTATTAATAAACTGCTTAGACACTTCTCCAGAAGTCTAACACAGTGGTGGGAGGGATTAAGGGTACACTGGTGGAGGGTGGTGGGAATGAAAAGGGTAGAACAAATGTAATGAGACTGTAAAGAATGTATTTTGGGTTTCTTTAATTTTTTACATATATGTCATTCTTATTATGTAGTTTTCTATATTGTTATACTTTTCCCCCCCTTTTTTGTTTGTATTTTTCTTTACGTTGGAAAATATAATAAAAATTAAAAAAAATTAAAAAAATTAAAAAAAAGAGGGTTCTGGGGGGGGGCGAGTGTTCTAGATCATACCATCACAGTTCATACGGGGATGGGTTCAGACGTCCCGGAGGGACTCATTTTCACTTCATGCACCCCAATTGCAGAGGATGACTGGTGGTAGTGGGAAAACCCGCTTGTTATTTTTCATTTTGGGGACGCTTGTGACCACCGATCTTTTTGTCAAGGATTCCCAACCCAATGCTTCCGAAAACCAGTAAACTAGATCACTGTGGAACCAATGAGGCCCTTCACCAGGTCTGCTCTATAGCACCGTTTCTCTAATCCTAGATGTATCCCGCTCAAGCAAATTCTGATCATTTTTGAACTTCTGAAGTTCTTATCAGGGGAAGGCCTCGGCCTTTATGCCCTGTTGTTGGCCCTCCAGAAGGACTGGTTGGCCACTGCGTGAGACAGGATGCTGGACTAGATGGGACTACTGCTCTGATCCAGTGGGGCGCTTGTGATGTTCACTTCCCTGGCTGCACATCAGTTACCGGGCTCAATTTTGTACTGACACCAATAAGTGTTTTCAAAACTATAGTGTGGAGGAGTGGGGAAACCAGCCCGGTTCGCCAGACTAGCCTCCGCTGCTCATGTGGAGGAGTGGGGAATCGAAACTGGTTCTCCAGATCAGAGTCCGACGCTCCAAACCACAGTTCTCAACCACTACATCACACTGGCTCCCCATCGGGTGATGCCAATGGCAGAGCCCCGCCCGTGCAAACGCGGCCCCCCGCTTACTTGATCTCCTTCTCGATCTGCTGCTGCTCCCGCATCACTCTGCCCAGCTCCTTCTTCCGGTCCTTCAGCTCGTCCTCCACCTTGTCCATCCGCTTCTTGTCCTTGTCGATCTCTTTGTTCTTGGAGCCCAGCTCCTTGTTCAGCTTCTCGATCTCTGCCTCATTGTGGTACAGCTTGAAGAGCTGCAGCTGGACCTGGGCCCGCACCACTTCGTCCTTCAGCCGTTGGTACCGGTCCGCCTGCCCCGCAAATGAGGAGAGCGTCGAGCTTCAGCCGTGGCAGTTACGCGGCCCCAAACCCTGGAAGAACCTCAACGCACAGGCTGGCCCAGAACCTTGAGCAAATCAGCTTCCGACAACAGAGTTTACTTCAGTTAAAAAAGGTAAAGGTCCCCTGTGCAAGCACCGGGTCATTACTGGCCCATGGGGTGACATCCCATCCTGACGTTTACTAGGCAGACTGTGTTGACGGGGTGGTTTGCCATTGCCTTCCCCAGTAATCTTCTCTTTACCCCCAGCAAGCTGGGTTCTCATTTTACCGACCTCGGAAGGATGGAAGGCTGAGTCGACCTTGAGCCAGCTACCTGAAACTGACTTCCGTCGGGATTGAACTCAGGTCGTGAACAGAGCTTGGACTGCAGTACTGCAGCTTACCACTCTGTGCCACTGGGCTCTATTTCTTATGTTATGTTATGTTCTATCAAGGAAGTCAGATGTTGCACCCACTTCAAGATATTGCTATGGGCATCCTTAACGGCCCTCACCTTGATGGCCCAGGCTAGCCCAATCTCGTCAGTTCTTGGGAGCTAAGCTGAGTCAGCCCTGGTTTGTACTAGGATGGGAGGTCACTAAGGAAGTCCCGGGTTACTTCAGTTAAAAAATGTAAAGTGCCCTGTGCAAGCACCGGGTCATTACTAACCCATGGGGTGACATCACATACTGACATTTACTAGGCAGACTCTGTTTACGGGGTGGTTTGCAAGCCTTCCCCGGTTGTCTACTTGACCCCCGGCAAGCTGGGTCCTCATTCTACTGACCATGAAAGGAGGGATGGCTGAGTCAACCTCGAACCAGCTACCTGAAACCAACTTCTGTCGGGATCGAACTCAGATCATGAGCAGAGCCTGGTCTGCAGTACTGCAGCCTACCACTCTGTGCCACTTAGGTTAGATGTGTTGATTTATAATCTTTTGATTGATTAAAAAAGATGTCCCTGATGAATCAGACCATTTTTTAAAAAACACAAACTACAGGTGACCGTCATTCAGCCTTCCTTCCCCTCTTTCCACAGACAGGAAGGAACCCTTCTAAGATACTTTCAGAGGGTCCGCAAGGGAGGAGCCAGATTCGAGCCCAGTAGCACCTCAGAAACGAACAAGATTTTGGGGGTATACGTTTTTTTAAGAGTCAAAACTCTTGGGTGCCTGACAAAGGGAGGTTTCGGTACATGCCGAAAATCCTCCCAAACTCTCCGCTCACCTCTTCTTTCTCCTGCTTGGCCTCCTTGCGTTCCGCCGCGATGTTCTTCTTGCGATGGTAATTGAACTGGGTGTCCTCCTCTGCCTTGACCATCTCCTTTTTCCGCTTGTCGTACTCCTGGGCCAGCTCTCCTGAGCGGCTGATCTCCTCGAAGAGCGCCGTGCGCTCCTTGGGGTTCTTCATCGCAATCGACTCCACTGCACCCTGGGAGCGAAAGCGATTTTTATCTGCCGACTTTCTCTACCACTTAAGGAAGAATCAAACTGGCTTACAATCACCTTCCCTTCCCCTCCCCACAACAAACACCCTGTGAGGTAGGTGGGGCTGAGAGAGCTGTGACTAGCCCAAGGTCACCCAGCTAGCTTCACGTGGAGGAGAGGGGAAACAAATTCACTTCACCAGATTAGCCTCTGCCAGTCCTATAGAGGAGTGGGGAATCAAACCCTGTTCTCCAGATCAGAGTTCACTGCTCCAAAATTTTTGTTTTTAAATTTAAATTCTGTAATGCTGGTAACATAAGAACAGCCCTGCTGGATCAGGCCCATCAAGTCCAGCAGTCTGTTCACACAGTGACCAACCAGGTGCCTCTAGGAAGCCCACAAGCAAGACGAGTGCAGAAGCATTATCCTGCCTGTGTTCCATGGCACCTAACACAATAGGCCTGCTCCTCTGATCCTGGAGAGAACAGGGATGCATCATGACTAGCATCCATTTTTACTAGTAGCCATGGATAGCCTCATCATCTTCCATGAACATGTCCACTCCCCTCTTAAAGCCTTCCAAGTTGGCAGCCATCACCACATCCTGGGGCAGGGAGTTCAGCGAAACTACCCAGGACTGCTTCAAGGTATTCCATCCTCCCTCCCCTGAAGATTTGTGGTTGGCCCTGCCTCCTTGTGTTGACCCGGCACCCCTTCATTTTGTAGTTGCGCCCACCATCCAGCGTCAAGTTTCAAAGGTGCCCACGGGCTCACGAAGGTCGGGGATCCCAGACAAAAGGCAAGCTTACCTGGAAGACCAGGAAATTCCGAGCTTTGATCAGAATGCCCAGCTTCTCCAGCTCCTCGCTATATTCGCTCAGCTGTACCACTTTGTTGTTTATTTTGTACTCCGAAGAGCTCCCTGGAAGACACACAAAGTCCATCTCACTCACCCAGCAGCAAGACTCAAACCCAGCACGATCCAGAAGGATCGTGAGCCTTGCCCCAAATCTCATGCAGAAGAGCCCCTGGCTACAATGATTTGCAAAATAAAACACCCCTGCTCCAGAAAACACAGCCAAACATGTTTCATGGGGTGGGGCGTAGGTCTATCAGCGGCTACTAGCCTTGGAGACTAAAGGGAGCCTCCACGTTCAGTCAGCCTCTGAATACCAGTGCCAAGATGCAACATCTGTGTGAGACAGGATGCTGGACTAGATGGACCATTACCCTGATTCAGCGGGGCTCTTCTGATGTTCACTTCCCTGGCTGCGCACCAGTTACCAGACTCAATTTAAGGTAGTAGCTATCACATACAAAACCCTTCATGCCCTTGGACCCTCATATCTGCGAGACCGCTTCTCCCCGTCCTCCGCCAGAACAGCTTTGCTCATCGCAGCAGGATCTTCTGAGGGTGCCAACCGGCCAATGGGTAAAGTCAACAACTGCCCGTACATGTGCCTTCTCTGCTGTAGCCCCCACCTTGTGGAATGGACTGCCTGAGGAGGACAGGAAGGTTTCCCGCTCTCCTGGCTTTCTGCAACCTATGCAAAACTGAATTATTCAGGAGGGCTTTTCCACACGGGCAATCAACTTGCACCATATTAAATGATTCACAAAATTACTTGGACAGAAGGTTGAACCAGAACCAACGGGTTGAAATTAAATCAAAAGAGTTTCCATCTAGACATTAGGAAGAATTTTCTAACAGTCAGAGCGGTTCCTCAGTGGAACAGGCTTCCTCGGGAGGCGGTGAGCTCTCCTTCCCTGGAGGTTTTTAAGAAGAGGCTAGATGGCCATCTGTCAGCAATGCTGACTCCATGACCTTAGGCAGATCGTGAGAGGGAGGGCATCTTGGCCATCTTCTGGGCATGGAGTAGGGGTCACTGGGGGTTTGTGGGGGGGAGGTAGTTATGAATTTCCTGCATTGTGCAGGGGGTTGGACGAGATGACCCTGGTGGTCCCTTCCAATTCTATGATTCTATGAAATTATTAGGGACTGTGATCTATATAGTCGTGTATAGTTGTGCCATTAAGTTGGATCCTACTATGCAATTTTGCATCATTTTATGTGTCACATTAACACCTATGATACAATTCTGCTTTTTAGAATCCTGGTTGGTTCTACGATCCAAATCCTATTTAATTGTTTATTGACTTGTCCCACCCCGTTGACTGTATTAATTCACTCTGTGTAATCCCCCCCAAGTTCCTATGAGAAAGGCAGACTTTAAATAACATAAATAAAATAAATAAATGTTATGACCTTATGTCTCTGGCTGACGTCCAGACGGGACTTCGTGCCCCCCAAAGAAACTGTTTTCCTGAGACAAAGAATCCTCTACCTCCTGAGCTCTAAGCAGCCGGGGCCCCTTTGCGATCCTGATGCCCACCGAACCGTACTCCTTCAATACCCCTGCCCTGCTATCACCCAGCTCCCAAGACGCACCCACAATGACTCGTGCAAAAGTGCGGTCTTCAGCACCATCTTCGGAGTAGACCATGCTGACGAAGGCCCGGTTGGCAGCCGGCTTCCCTACTGGAGCGCCGTGGATCAGGTCCCGCAGAGTCTTCACTCTCAGGTTGCTGGTCTTCTCGCCAAGCACGAAGCTGATGGCGTCCATAAGGTTTGACTTGCCTGTGCAGAGAGCAGCGGGGAAACCACAATTTATTTCCTTTCCCACATTCCTCCTCCAGCCTCTACTAGGCATATAGAAGCATGCTGCCTCAGTGAATACTACACCCCTTAGTTAACCTGGTCGCAGAGGAACACAAACACACCAGCTTTTATTCCTGCATTCCTCACATGCAGGTGGGCTTCCTGATCAGAAGAGTCTGAAGCCAGAGCAGCAACTCACACAGAAATGTAGTAGACATCTCTTTCTGGCCATGGGGGTAACTCTGCAGCATGCTTCTGCATCCAGGAATGAACTGATTTATTACTTCATGCATACAAGTCTTTTATTCAGTCAGAGAACAATACATAGAATTCCAGGATTGGTCCGCTGGAGAATATCCCAGCCACAGTTGAAGAGACACACACAGAACTAACTCAGGCCAGGTCTACACTTGCATCAGAATGAGGCAATAATGTGGTGCAGGAATACAAACACAGATGATCCCCATGCGCCAGCTCAGGTCATCAGGTGCCCCACATGTAACAGGCCCCTCTGTTCAGGAGGTCTGTTCAGCTACAGCCCGTGTGCGCTCAGTTTCAGCGGCTGCACCCTCATGTTGGAATAGCCTGCCAAATGTGGTAGGGAAAGCTCCAACACTCTCCTCCTTCTGCAAAAGGTGCAAAGCAGAATGATCTCAAGGCACCTTTAACAAAAGCAACTATCAAAAGCAAACTCTCCAGTCTATCGAGGTCATTCTGAACTCTGACCATACCCTGGAGGATAGGGTCAGAGTTCAGAATGACCTCGATAGACTGGAGAGCTGGGCCATAAGTAATAAAATGGATTTCAATAGGGAGAAGTGTAAAGTACTTCACCTAGGCAGAAACAACATAAGGCACAAGTACAGGATGGGAGATAGTTGGCTTGACAACAGTACATGTGAAAGAGATCTGGGAGTCTTAGTGGACCACAAACTGAACATGAGTCAACAATGTGATATGGCGGCTAAGAAGGCCAGTGCAATTCTGGGCTGAATCAATAGGAGTATTGTGTCTAGATCAAGGGAAGTAATACTACCACTGTATTCTGAATTGGTCAGACCTCACTTGGAATACTGTGTCCAGTTTTGGGCTCCACAATTTAAGAAGGATGTTGACAAGCTGGAGTGTGTCCAGAGGAGGGCGACCAGAATGGTCAAAGGTCTGGAATCCATGCCCTATGAGGAGAGACTTAGGGAGCTGGGTTTGTTTAGTTTGGAGAAGAGAAGGTTGAGGGGAGACATGATAGCCATGTTTAAATATTTGAAGGGATGTCATGTTGATGAAGGAAATAGCTTGTTCTCTGTTGCTCCAGAGACTAGGACACGGAGTAATGGATTTAAACTAATAGAAAAGCGATTCCACCTAAACATTAGGAAGAACTTTCTGATGGTGAGGGCTGTTCGATGGTGGAATGCACTGCCTAGGAGGGTGGTGAAGTCCCAGTCTTTGGAGGTCTTTAAGCGGAGGCTGGATGGCCATCTGTCGGGAGTGCTTTGATTGTGGGATCCTGCACGGCGGGGGAAGGGATGGGGTCACTGGGCATGTGGGGGGGAGGTAGTTGTTAATTTCCTGCATTGTGCAGGGGGTTGGACTAGATGACCCTGGTGGTCCCTTCCAACTCTATGATTCTATATGTCTAGGGCAGCTGAAAATGACCAAGTTTTCACCATCATATAACTTATCCTATGCTTTTGAGCGATTGGGGTTACCACACTTTGTATTCCCAGCGATGTACTAAGAGTTTGAAAATGTTATTAAAAACATCACTTTAAAAGGTTTTTTGGATACCACGGCTTATAAATGGTTGGAAGACGTCTTCACAGCTAAAGGGGCAAAACAAAGTGCGAACAATATTTTTTATAACATTTTCAAACTCTTAATACATAGGTGGGAATACAAGTGTGGTAACCCCCAATGTTTTGTAATTGTTTACGTTCAGTAAGCTGCCCTGGGCATTGTAGAAAAACAGGAGATAATTTTTTTAAAATAAATAAGAATGAAACTGTCTTATACTGGATCAGACCCTTGGTCTACCCAAGTATAAAGCGATAGAAATCTTCACATCCAAATTGGAAAAGGTCGCTCCATAATTGTTGGTAGCAAGAGCGAAAACCGGATAGAAGAGAGGAAACGCTATTCCGGATACTTGTAGCTTCGTCAGCCTCAAAATCAAGAGCATATTTGGGAGGTTTATGATCTCTTTAAAGTCACCCATAGCAATGAGCAATATATAAATTGAATCTGTAAGACAATTCTTCCAATTTTTTGGTTTTTCAGTTTTTTAATTTTTAGCTCCACTAAGAATGGGCTGGTGATATTCTCAAGTCGTCTCTTAGCTGTGAAAAAACAATTACGGAGCGACCTTTCCCAATTTGGATGTGAAGATTTCTATCACTTTATACTTGGACAGTCGCGTTGTTTTTTGGAGATAGCTATTATGCTTTTAATATAAGTGTTGTTGCTTATTGAAATATTGGTCTAGTTTTGTGTATATATAAAGATACAGTGGCAAGGTCTGGCTTTCGTTTCAGATCTGACTGTAATGACACACTCCTGGGTTTACTACATAGCTGCTAGCTATTTCCTTATTCTCTAATGCTGCATGATGTGAAGTACCTTTTGGACGTCTTATAGTAACCTGATTTATACTTACCCTATGTGGGATATGAAAATGATTGTGTATGACTATACACTCTTTAGAAGCAATTCTCTGTAAGTACATTTTATTTATTTAACTTTGTATCTTGAATAGCTGTAATCTAGAATATGTGACTATGTACTGCAATTTTAAAATACAGGAAGGACTGAAGAAGGATTCTACACTATTGTAAACGGCAGTATCCTATTGAAGATTGTGGCTTATTCATCTGAAAATTGAACTTGAACTTATACACACTTGGTACTCTGCTGAGACCTTTGAAAGATGTTTTGCTCCTTTATTGTATATTTTGTACACGCTATGTGTTGGTTATAGTGTGGTTACTTGTATTTGTACATTGTATGTTTATAGGAATCTCAGTAGCTTATATAAAAATTGCCCCTTGTTTGTAAATATTGAAATATTAGTCTAGTTTTTTGTATATATTTTGTATGCAATCACTTTGTTGTTGTCGGTGCATTTAGTTTGATAGTGGTAAATTGAATACATTGTTTGAATATATTGAGTTGTACTGTTTCTTTTTCCAGTACCACCTGGAGGTTGGCAACCCTACCCCCCAAAACACACACACACACCCGCACCCCGGTCCCGAGCGCCCTACCGGATCCATTGGGCCCGATGATGGCCGTGAAGCGCCGGAAGGGCCCGATGATTTGCCGCCCCTTGTATGATTTGAAATTCTCGATCTCGATCAGCTTGAGGAAGCCCATGGCGCGGCCGGCGGGTTCAGGGGCCGGAAGGGGAAGTGACGGGGTCCGGTGAGGGACACGGGACCGCCGGGGGCCCCCTCGTTCGCAGCCTCCGCGCCCCCGTAGCCGACCGCCCCAGCCCGCCTTCGACGACAACTGGCAAAGCCTCGCGAGAACTGGCGGCCAGAACCTCGCGCGGATCGAAGCGAGACGAGCCCGAGGAGGGTCGAGCTGGGCCCGCCCCCGGGTCAACAGCGGCCGCTGATAGGGCGGGGCTGCCGGACGAGATTTGCATACGAAACCCCGCTTCTCTTCCTTGGAGTGAAAGCGGGCGGCTGGCGTGAATCCCGCGGCCGCTGATAGGACGGGGCTGACGGGCGCGCTTTGCATAGGAAACCCCGCCCCTTTTGTGGAGCGAAAGTGTGTGAATCCCGCCCATCCCTTCCTCCCCTGCCGTTGATAGGTCCTCGGGCGGGCTCTGTTTTGCATACCGAGCCCGCTTCTCGGCGGGGTGGTCTCCTTGCTGCGGCCACGCCCCGCTAGCGCGGCTTGTTCCGTTGATAGGCCCCTTTTGCTTCTCAAATCTGCATAGACGTGGGAGGAGCTAAAGCTCTCGTTCCCGGAAGGGAGGCGAGGCGGAAACGGACCGCCCCGTTGTCATGGAGACGGGAGGTAAACAGAGCCAGCCTTGAAGCCACGGAGGAAAGGAAAGAGTGAGGAAGTGAGGGGGGGGAGAGGTACCCCGCATGCAAGATTTAGAGGACTGAGATAAAGGTACGGTTGGTGTGGGGGTGGAAGAAGGGGGGAAAAGCTTGAAAAAGCTTCTCCTTATGGGTTGCCAACCTCCAGGTATGACCGGGAGATCTCCCGGAATTCCAGCTGGTCTCCAGGAGACCGAGATCAGCTCCCCTGGAGAAAATGGCTGCTTTGGAGGCTGGAGAAATGTCATTATATGTCATTACACACCACCCTCCACTCTCCCCAGACTCCACCCTCCTCCCCAGGCTCCACCCTCTATGGCACTCTACCCCACTGAGGCCCCTTCCTTCTCCAAAACCTGCCCTCAAATCTCCAGGGATTTCCCAATCTTGGGGTTGCCCTGGGGTGGAAATGTCTGCTTTGCAAGCTGGAGAAGTGCCCTTCTATGTCATTACACACCACCCTCTGCAGGCTCCACACTCAAAAATTCCCCAACCTGGAGTTGGCAACCCCTACACCTGATGTGCTGACCCAGGATGTAGCTGCAGGATAAATGCACGGGTATATCCACAACTGTAGGTGCCGTGGAGCGCAGGCAGGATAATCGTCTTGTTTCTGGGCTTCCTAGAGGCACCTGGTTGGCCTCTGTGTGAACAGACTGCTGGTCTTGATGGGGCTGGGTGTGATCCAGCAGGGCTTTTTTGAATGTTCTTATGATAGGGCTATCCATGGCTACTAGTCCAAATGGATACTGGTCACGATGCATACCTGTTCTCTCCAGGATCAGAGGAGCATGCCTGTTATATTAGGTGCTGTGGAACACAGGCAGTCGTCTTTGTTTGTGAACTTCCTAGAGGCACCTGGTTGGCCCCTGTGTGAACAGACTGCTTTCCAAATCCACAGTCATAGGCTTTGGCTGGGGACAGAGGGTGGGGGTAGCAATCAAATAAATAAATAAAATCACCAAGAATGGATTGAGGACTGCTGGTTACGGTTTACAATGGCATAGAAACTGGAGCAGATTTTAGAAATGTTTCTCTCTCTTTCTCACACGTATCACACATACGCATTCCTCATTTACAGGTGCCAAAATGTACAAGGTGGACATCCAGGTGGATACCAAGGAGGCAACTGCTGTCGCGGCCCGCAGGAACCGAGAGAAGCAGAGACAGAGTCGCATCTTCAATGCGCGCTACCGCACGATGGGCGTAAGGGCTTGCAAGGATGTGGGATGCAGCAGTGTTTGCGGAGACGGGCTGGCTGGAAATCTCTGCCAGGGTGCCTTCATAGGGTTGTGAACTGCCTGGAGGGGAGGAAATCTTTTTCTCCAGGCAGATTGACAACTCTGCCCACTTAGTGCACTTCATAGAATCATAGAGTTGGAAGGGACCACCAGGGTCATCTAGTCCAAGCCGTTGGTTCTGGTCTGACCTTCTGGGGCATCAGAAAACAACTCGGCACCATCCTTTATATGACAGCCCTTCAAGTACTTGAAGGTGATTATCGTATCCCCTCTCAGTCTTCTCCTCTCCAGGCTAAACATACCCAGCTCCTTCAACCTTTCCTCATAGGACTTGGTCTCCAGACCCCTCACCATCTTTGTTGCCCTCCTCTGGACACGTTCCAGCTTATCTACATCTTAGTTAGATGTAGCACCTCAGAGATGAGGAAGTAGTTTGTGGGCAACAATGCCACCTACTCTTGTTCTGATAGATCCCGATGGGTAGCCGTGTTAGTCTGTCACTAGCAGTAGAAAAGAGTAGGAATCCAGTAGCACCTGAAAGACTAACAAAATTTCTGGCAGGGTATGGAGCTTTCGTTAGCCACAGCTCACTTCTTCAGATACAGCTAGAATGTGAGTCCATCTATCCTTAAGTAGAGAAGAATGAATTAGATGTGTTCATAGGCTCCTTAAGTGGTAGAGAAAGTCGGCAAATAAAAACAAACTCTGCTTCTTCTGCTTCAAATAAATAATACATTTCTCAGCATCTCTGGGGGGGGGGTCCCTGAATGGGCAACCCAGGTGCAGGGGGGTGTCAGAGAGGATTGCTCCGTTTTTGAGGGGGTGGGTTGGCCGTTGGCAGTACACCTAACAAGCAAACCTATATGCCTTTGAGTGACCTAGCAAGCACAGCATGTGAATTGCTTTCATGACAGCGCATTTAGATCCTGTCAGGTACAGCCTGTGAATGGCTCTGCTCATCAATGGGAGAGGCAGAGCCCAGTCCTGCAGTCCCTGTTCCTTTCTAGCCCCCCTTTCCCCCCCTGCAAGCCCACAAAAATGGGGAAAGGATACATGAAAAGGATTGGCAAGGCTCTGTTTGGCCTCCCTGGGCCTGTGAAAAGAAACGCAGGAGCGAGTGGGCTGAAATGCTTCCACCCCGGGGAAGGATTCTGGAAGGGTAGCCGTATTAGTCCATCTGTTGTTGCAAAATCAACAAAAGAGTCCCATGGCACTTGAAGGCTAAGGAACGGGAAAGACTCAATGCGCTGGTCTTTAAGGTACCACGGGGATTCTTTGTCATTTGCAACTGGGAGGGCAAGACGCCCGCTTTCCGTTCCCAGAGCAACGTCCCTCTGTAACATCTTGGCCCTGGGCTACAGTTCAACGCATAGTTAAATGGTGGAACTCCCTGCCCCAGGATGTGGTGATGGGCTGCCAACTTGGAAGGCTTTAATTGGGGAATGGACCTGTTCATGGAGGAGAGGGCTATCCATGGTTACTAGTCCAAATGGATACTAGTCATGATGCATAACCTATTCTCTCCATGATCAGAGGAGCATGCCTATTATATCAGGTGCTGTGGAACACAGGCAGGATAATGCTGCTGCAGTTGTCTTGTTTGTGGGCTTCCTAGAGGCACCTGGCCAGTCCTGTGTGAACAAACTGCTGGACTTGACGGGCCTTGCTCTGATCCAGCAGGGCTTTCCTTATGTTCTTATGTTCTCACTTCTGTGGTCACTGCTCTCCTTGAAGGTGGATGTGGAAGCCTTGAAGAGCCAGGTGGAAGAGCGGAAACTGAGAGAGAATGCAGAGAAGCGACGGGATGAAGCTTTTGGTAAGCTTCGTTCCTCCATTTGGGCTTTTGCCAGCCTCGTCCAGGGGTATTGGCCAGGGTGCTGGGAACTCATCAATGGGCCCACCTTCTGACTTGTGTGGCGGGTATTGCTTAGCAGGGCTCTCTAACCTTTTTCAGGCCACGGGTACCTTTGAGATTCTGACACAATGTGGTGGGCGCAGCCACAGAATGGCTGTCACAAAATGAGATTTTCGGGGGTGCAAGCTTTCAAGAGTCGAAGCTCCCTTTGTCAGAAAATCATGCTGGTCTCTAAGCCGCTACTGGGCTCAAATCTAGCCGGTAGCAGAACTGCTTATCCAAAAAAGGAAAAACTGCAGAACGACCGACGCATAAGTCAGGCATGACATATCCAAAATCTGCAGATTGCCATTTTTAGTTGCATAGTTTTGGTTACCCCCACAGTGTAAAATTTTGGTTTCTTCGCACCAAGTACCCGCAGCCCTGACCTGAATGTGCGCTCCTCCCTTTTCGACCAATGCAGAAGTCAAGCATGACATTTCCTAAATCTGCACATTGCCATTCTTAGTTGCATAGTTTTGGCTACCCTACAGTGCAAAATTTAGGTTTCTTCACACCAAATACCCGCAGCCCTAACCTGAATGTGCGCTCCTCCCTTTTCGAAGTGGGATGGGCATTTGTGACTGGTCAGAGCTCACAGCGCACCACCCGACAGCTTCCCGTTGTCGTTCCACGCAGATGCGGACCGTATCCAGTCCGACAAGATTGCCCAGATGCTGGAGGACGAGGAGCAGCAGCGGAAAAGGCGGCTCAACCAAGCCCTTGTGGAGTTCCACCAACAGAAGCAGCAGCCCTCCACTCGGCGGGAGTGGGACATCAACAACCCCACGGCGCTCCACAAAGAGCTCCCGGCCCGCGTGAGTGACGACGACCCCCGCTGCGGCCCGTCGAGCATGCAGCGCTTTGCTGGCGAGAGTTTCAGCGGGCCAGCCAGGCAGAAACTGCTGAAGGAGCAAAACAGGAGGGACCTGGAGGAGCAGCGGATGGAGCGGGAAAAGGCCCTGGCTGACCGCAGATATGCCGGTGAGTTTGGGCTCACTCTCGCGATCCTGGCGGTCTTGCTTGAGAGGAGGTCGGGCAATTGGCTGTTGTTGCTGAAGGAATGTGAACAAATGAAAGGGCCCTGATCCCAGGCTGATGGTTTTGGGGCCAGGCATGGAAAATAGCAATGGCGCACACCCTTCCCGCGGCCTGAACCTGATCCACGGGGTAGCTCATCTACACAAAACTCGTTGAAATAAACAAGAACGCACACCCCCAGCATGCATTTCATCGAGGCGTCTGCAGATGAACAACGCAGAGGATTGTGTCCTCCCTACCCACCTCACAAGCCAGATCTGTCCACTTCTGCTAAGCTACCTTTAACTGAATCCAAAAAAACAACAACCCTATGCAGTAATGAGAGTACTCAGAAGAAATAACAGCACGTAGCCCAAATAACAAACTCTATTACGTATCTATTTCAAATGAACATACAGTATGGTACAATGAATGAATGGTTTTATTTGCATTTAGCCATAGGCCATTACAAACATATCAAGGATACCACAAATACATAATAATAAATATATATAATAAAACTTTGCTAAATTGATACATACAAAACAACAAAATAATAACTAAAAATTGTGGTGGTGTCCCAATCGGCCAATGGGACCTAGCGACCATTAAAATCAACTTGGAGGATCTACTCCCTTAGCAGCCATTTTGGCCCTTATTTTCTTTGCTGCCAGAGCATACAGGGCAGTCCTATAAGAGACAAACCCATTTGTATCTTTTAACAAAAATACTTGTTTCTCGGCTCTAGGACAGGTGTTACAGTGTGGTACAAGTTGATACACAAAGAAACAACCTCACTCTAACTATCTATATATCTAAGTACACGATACAAATAGGACAAAACAAACACCAACACGTAGTAAGATTTCAATTCCACCCCTTTTACAGTCCAAAACAAATTTCTAAGCCAATGCTTAGACACTGAAGCTTCAAATTGACCCAGAGAACCCTCAGTGGTCATACGGAAGATTTTAGGTTGAAGAAGCCTCACAGTGAAACGTGACTAAGTACCTAGGATACACGTTCCTTCATCAATTCTCTTTGCCATCAACTTTCTGTGGCTATCGTTTGATTACCCCAGCAAGATATGTCCAGACTGTTTGAAGGGCACAGCCTCGTTAGAAATACCTCGGATTGTACAACGTTTAGGAGCCAGAGGCTCTCTTCGCCAGCTGAATCCTTTCATGCATCATGGTGACAATGGAGACGTTTTCTTATTCTGTCACCAGGATCTGGGTGCCTTTACAATGGCCAGCATTGGCTTAGAAATTTGTTTTGGACTGTAAAAGGGGTGGAATTGAAATCTTACTACGTTTTGGTGTTTGTTTTGTCCTATTTTGTATCGTGTGCTTAGATATATAGATAGTTAGAGTGAGGTTGTTTATTTGTGTATCGCCTTGTATCCCACTGTTTGTTCATTTGAAATAGAGTTTGTTATTTGGGCTACGTGCTGTTATTTCTTCTGAATGCTACCTTTAACGGCACCCCGAATTCCTCAGCCTGCCTGAACTGGCGGCAGCGGAAAATGTCAGAAAAGTCACAGCTAAATGAAGGCAACCCCGTAGGGTTTTCAAGGCAAGAGGCTTTCAGAGGCAGTTTGGCATTGCCTGTGTCTGCATGACAACCCTGGACTTCCATGGTGGCCTCCCATCCAAGTATTAACCAGGGCTGACCCTGCTTAGTTTCCGAGATCTGATGGGATTGTCTGGCCTGGGCCATTCAGGCCAAGGCAAGAGACATTCTGTTTGTCTCTGCCCTGACCTGGATGGCCCAGGCTAGCCAGATCTTGTCAGTTCTTGGAAGCTAAGCATGGTCGGCCCTGATTTAGTATTTGGATGGGAGATCAGCAAGGAAGTCCAGGGTTGTCATGCAGAGGCAAGCAATGGCAAACCGTCTCTGTTTGCCTCATGCCTTGAAAACCCCATGAGAGCTCGCCATAAGTTGGCTGCAACTTGATGGTAACCCCCCCCCCCGATGTCCCTCCCCACTACTTTGAACAGCACACCAGATTCATCACCTCCCTTTGCCTCATGAGATGGCCATCTCTAAGGGGAGAAACCACCCAGATGGTATCCTGCCTGACCTACACAGAGGCTGTGAGTCAGTATTCCTCCGCTCCTGTCTGTAGCCCCGCTGGTTTCTTTGCAGAGACCGTGGATGACAAGAAAAGGATTGAGCTCGACCTGCGAGCCCTGGAGCTGGCACGCCTGGAGGACGAATGCCGCAGGGCCAAAGCCATGGCGGTTGCGGACTTCAACCGGGCACAGGTATGCCGACCCTGTCTCTGCCGCCTTTATGTGGCGCAAGCTTCCACGTGGTTTAAAGCAGGGGTCCCCAGTGGGGTGTCTGTGTGTGCCATGGCTCCCGCCAGCACCTTTCCAACACCCTGGGGCCCACCAAGCGTTCCTGCTTCCTCAGAGCTCTTTCTGAGCAGGAGAAAAACTTTTTAAAACTGAGGCTTGGATTTCTCCCCCACCCTCCTTTCAGATTGCTCCTTTTTTCTTTTCTTTTTTTGCTGTGTCCTAAAATGCTTTTTTATGCAGCGATTGGGTTTGGGGGGGGGTAATTTTCTCTCACAATAAGCTCTACAAAGTAAGCCAATTACAAAGCAGCATTTCAATGGGCGGCTACTTGATTTGAGCTTGGAGACTGCTGGTGGAGACTCTCTCTCTCTCTCTCTCGGATTGCAAACCTCCCAACTGACCCCCTCACCCCTCCAAATCAGGCCGCGGAGCTTGCCGAGCAGCAGCGCCTCGCCCAGCAGCGCGAGCAGGACGATAACTACACCGAGATCCACAACCACCTGACCGGCGACATCCTCACAGAAAATCCAGACGTGGCCAAAAGCCTGGTGGGGCCGCACCGCATGGTTCCCTACCGCTGGAAGGGGATGACTCCCGAGCAATTGGCGGCCGTGCGCAAGACGCAGGAGGAGCAGTGCAAGGAGAACCAGGCAAGCGGGGCGGCGAGAGCCAGCCGCTCAGGGAAGAGGGCCCGAGCATTTCCAGGGACTTCTTAATGATGCCGAGCGCCGTTCACGAAATGTTTTCTGACATGCAGGTTGGGGGGAGAAGGAGGCACTTCCTGCGTGAGGTGCAAGTTGCGGGTTTGTGGTTGCCCGGAAGCCTACTGAGCCTGTGGTCCAGGGATCCCCAAGCTTTTTGAGACTGTGGACACCTTTCAAATTTTGATACAGGGTGGTGGGCTGGGTTTAGGGTTGCCAGGTCCCCCTTCGCCACCGGTGGGAGGTTTTTGGGGCGGAGCCTGAAGAGGGTGGGGTTTGGGGAGGGACTTCAATGCCACAGAGTCCAATGACCAGAGTGGTCATTTTTCTCCATGGGAACTGATCTCTATTGGCTGGAGATCAGTTGTAATAGCAGGGGACCTCCAGATAGTACCTGGAGGTTGGCCACCCTAGCTAGGGTTCCCAACTGCCCTGTGATGGCTGCCAACTCACCGGGTTGCCTGGTGGCCCTCAGCTGGCTGGTGGGTGGAAGTAGGCCAGCTGCTTGGGGGGCAGGGCAGCGATCTGCACATGCATTGTGCATGCAGCCACGAGACTCTAGCACCCTTGAAAAACTCTATGGTTTCCAGAGCTCCCGCCGGAGTCAAGGTAGGATAGGATTGCCAGGTCCTTCTTTGCCACCAGCAGGATGTTTTTGGGGCGGAGCCTGAGGAGGGCGGGGTTTGGGGAGGGGAGGGACTTCAGTGCCATGGAGTCTAATTGCCAAAGCGGCCATGTTCTCCAGGGGAACTGACCTCTATTGGCTGGAGATCAGTTGTAATAGCAGGAGGTCTCCAGCTACTGCCTGGAGGTTGGGAACCCTAGGAGATCTCCAGCTAGTACCGGGAGGTTGGGAACCCTAAGGTCGGACCTGGCAACCCTATGGTGGCCGCAGCCACAAAACGGCTTCCACCATTATAACAGCCTTGTAAAGCACACCAGTATTATTAACACTGTTGCAGTAAAACGGGTTCGCGGGGGAGAGGGAGACCCAAGATCGTTATCAAGTTTATTAGCAGCTGCTGACTCAGAGGCCCTAACGGGCAGAAATCTCTGAGTCCCGATTATACTGGGGAAGAGATATTTATCCAAATTCAAGTTATGACGATACATCAACAAGTTATGCATATCTGATTGTATTACAGACAGAAAGGCGACTCAGTTGCAGTTTCATCCAGTTTCTCCTATCATTGTTTATCGTTCACTCTGACACTCCATGACTCTTAGCCCAGTTACCCAGTGCACAGAGCAGGCTTGTAGCTAGGCAGAAATTCCTTCCCTGGCAGTCTGGAAGCCAATTATTACCGGGAGATCTCTGGGGTACTGTCACAACACCGTTGAGAAAGTGGGGGGAACACCACTCTAGACGAGTGGCTTGAGAGCCCCCCCATGGCCCAAACGAGGTTGGAAGCAGAGATCCCTCACCCACCTCTGGCTCGCACGCCAGCCCTGACGCTTCCCTCTCGGCCTCCCTGCCCACAGAGGCTGCGGGAAGAAGAGCGGCAGCGGGAGGCAGAGTGGGACCGGCAACGCCACTTGGCCGCCCGGGCCGCCATGGGAATGGAGGAGCAGGAGCAGAACTTCCGCCTTCAGCTGCGGAAGAGCCTGGACGGCTACAACCGGGAGCTGGCAGAAGCACAGAAGGCAAAGTGAGTAGGGAGTGGGGGGGGGCATTTGCACTGTCGGGCAGGTGGAAGGGGCGGCCTGAGGCGGGGGATTCGGGGCTACCCTAAAAGGGGCGAAGGAGCCATTTCAGTTCCCCTGCCAGAGGACCCCCCCCCCCTATTAATTAGCAGGGGATCCAGCCCTGACCTGGATAGCCCAGGCTAGCCCCGTCTCATCCGTTCTCTGAAGCCAAGCAGGGTCAGTTCTGGTTCTGGGATTGCCAGCGTGGTGTAGCGGTTAAGAGGGGTGGTTTGGAGCCATGGACTCTAATCTGGAGAACCGGGTTTGATTCCCCACTCGTCCACATGAGCAGCGGAGGCTAATCTGGAGAACTGGGTTTGACTGGGTTGAGGAGAAGACTGAGAGGGGATACAATAACCATCTTCAAGTCCTTGAAGGGCTGTCAGATAGAGGAGGGTGCCGAGTTGTTTTCTGTTGCCCCAGAAAGTCGAACCAGAACCAACGGGTTGGAATTAAATCGAAAAAGTTTCCGTCTAGACACTAGGAAGAATTTTCTACCAGTGAGAGCGGTTCCTCAGTGGAACAGGCTTCCTCGGGAGGTGGTGTGCTCTCCTTCCCTGGAGGTTTTCAAGCAGAGGCTAGATGGCCATCTGTCAGCAATGCTGATTCTATGACCTTAGGCAAATGATGAGAGGGAGGGCATCTTGGCCATCTTCTGGGCATGGAGTGGAGGTCGCTGTGTGTGTGTGTGAGGTAGTTGTGCATTGTGCAGGGTGTTGGATTAGATGACCCCAGTGGTCCTTATGATTCCCCACTCCTCCACGTGAGTGGTGGACTGTAATCTGGTGAACCGGGTTGGTTTCTCCACTCCTCCACATGAAGCCAGCTGGGTGACTGTGGGCTAGTCACAGCTCTCTCAGTCCCACCTACCTCACAGGGTGTCTGCTGTGGGGAGGGGAAGGGTAGGTGATTGTAAGTCGGTTTGAGTCTTCCTTAAGTGGTGGAGAAAGTCAGCATATAAAAACCCAACTCTTCTTCTTCTTAGTACTTGGATGGGAGACCAACAAGGAAGTCTAGGGTTGTTATGCAGAGACAGGCAATGGCAAACCACCTATGCTTATCTTCTTGCCTTGACCTGGATGGCCCAGGCTAGCCTGATCCCATCAGATCTTGGAAGCTAAGCAGGATCAGCTTAGTGAGTTCTTGGATGGGAGACCGCTGAGGAAGTCCAGGGTTGCTATGCAGAGGCAGGCAATGGCAAACAAACTCGGTTCATTTCTTGCCCCGGGTAGCTCAGGCTAGCCCCATCTTTTTGGATATTGGAAGCTAAGCAGGGTCAGTCCTGGTTACTCCTTGGATGGGAGACCACCAAGGAAGTCCAGGGTTGTTATGCAGAGGCAGGCAATGGCAAACCACCTCTGCTCATCTCTTGGCTGGATGGCCCAAGCTAGCCTGATCCCATCAGATCTTGGAAGCTAAGCAGGGTCTGCCCTGGTTACTCCTTGAATGGGAGACCAAGTAAGTAAATTAAATGCACAGCAGCCCTTCCCATGTGCATGGACTCTCCCTAGCATTGAGGGGGAAACACATTCTGTGTGGGCTGAAAGAGGCAGTTTTAGGGCGAAAACGCATGGTCGCTTTATCCTACTTTAATCCCTGTTTCAGGCAGGATTCAGCCAGGATCGAATGCATGCGTTTCACCTAATGTGTATTCGATCCTGGCTAAAACAGGGATTAAAGGAGGATAAAGCTACCATGCGTCCCCTCCGCCCGACCCCCCTTCACTGAACGTGCTGTCTGCGTTCTGTGTCTTGCAGCTTACAGCATCTGGAGAAGGAAGTGTACTCCAACACGCCCACCGCCCATTACCACCTGCAGTTCAACACCAGCAGCCGCTGAGGGAAGAAACCCCTAAGAAGCCTTTGCTGATGCCAGAGAGAGTCCTGTCTTTTTTGTTTTTTGTGCGGGCAAAGGGTGCCTCCTGGTGGCCGTCGTGGGGAGATTCAAGGACCAGGCCAGAGCGGCCCACCAAGAACAATATCACGGGGGGCGGGGGGCGCGGGGGGAGTTTCATATGACTCCCCATGGGGATTTTTAGCTTGGGGGGCAGTGGGCCTGCCCTGCCGTGGAGAAGTTAGCCCCTCTGGAAAGTTGCTTTGCACTACACGATCACCTACTGCAGTGAGCTTTTTACCTGGGGTCCAGCCATGTGTTTGAGGATGGTGGGTGGCGGTCTTTTTCCCGGCAGGCCCCCTCTGGGAAAAGCTCCTTCCCCTCCCAGCTGCCAGTCATCTGGGCCACAACCCCTGCCCCCAAATAATGGCGGCACCCACTACCCTCTCTCCGAGTTCTAAGGGCCCGTGCAGGCAGAACACAGTCGAGGACTCCTGACATAAGTGATCTGAAATGGCCTCCTTAACCCTGCCACTTGGCCAGTGAAGCAGAGAATTCAAGAAGTTGGGATCCCAGGGGCCAATCCACACGGCCTTTCCGCCAAAGATCAGGTGCGGGTTTCAGGATTCTTGCTCCCTGCGCTTTAGAGTGCTTTGCCAAGCTGGAAGATGCAGAAAAGAGCAACCAAACTGATCAGGGGGCTAGAACAACTGCCCTATGAGGAGCGGTTGAAACGCTTAAGGCTGTTTGGCGTGGAAAGAAGGCAATTAAGGGGAGACATGATAGAGGTCTATAAAATTATGCATGGTGTGGCAAGTGGACAGGGAGAAGCTTTTCTCCCTCTCTCATAATACCAGAGTGCGGGGTCATCTGCTAAAGCTGGAGGGTGAGAGATTCAAAACTGATAAAAGGAAGTATTTCTTCACACAACACATAATTAAACTGTGGAACTCCCTGCCCTAGGATGTGGTGATGGCTGCCAACTTGGAAGGCTTTAAGAGGGGAGTGGACCTGTTCATGGAGGAGAGGGCTACCCAAGGCTACTAGTCAAAATGGATACTAGTCATGATGCATGTCTATTCTCTACGGTATCAGAGGAGCATGCCTATTATAGTAGGCGCAGTGGAACGCAGGCAGGATAATGCTGCTGCAGTCGTTCTGTTTGTGGGCTTCCTAGAGGCACCTGGTTGGCCACTGTGTGAACAGACTGCTGGACTTGATGGGCCTTGGTCTGATCCAGCAGGGCTTTTCTTTATGTTTTTAATGAATAGTTTTGTCATACATGAACACACATGAAGCCACCTTATACCTAATCAGACCCTTGGTTCATCGAAGTCAGTATTGTCTACTCAGACCAGCAGCGGCGCTCCAGGGTCTCAGGCAGAGGTCTTTCACATCACCTACTTGCCTAGTCCCTTTAACTGGAGATGCTGGGGATTGAACCCGGGACCTTCTGCATGCCAAGCAGAAGCTCTACCACTGAGCCATGGCCCCTGCATACATCCCCTTGACTGATATGGACTACCACAAGACAAGGGACAGCTAGAAGGGGTGCAGGATTGATTTCCTCCGCTCTGCAGGGTGGGGTGGAGGTGGGGCAGCTGATTCTGCAGTCCAAAGTTAGAGCCCCGAAAGCTGTTCTGCAGGCACTCGCTAGGATTCGGAATCTTTACTGAAAGCACCGGCAGAGTTCGGCCTACCTAATTGCAAGAAAGAAGCGTGTGCCTGCAGAGGTTGTGGCCGGGGGGTTATATGCCAGAGGAAAGCCAGAAAAGGTTTGCACGATACTCGTGAACCGAAATTACCTATGTCCTGTTCTGCTCTGAAGGTCTAATCCAGGGGTGTCAAACATACGGCCTGCAGGCTGGATCTGGCCCCTTGAGAGCTCTTATCCAGCCCGCGAGCCGCCAGCCCCCATTCCTGATCTCGGCTGGTACGGCACAGCCCGACCAAGTGACATTTACGTCATATCTGGCCCTTGTAACAAATGAGTTTGACACCCCTGATCTAATTGTTCCCCACTGCTCCGGCCTCATCAAAACTACCCCCCCACATTGCAAAACCTTTTAAAAATCATAAGGAAGATTAAGGAAAAAGTAAACTAAGAAACTTATTTTGCATTTATTCCGACAAAGCAGGAGATCTGTCTGCACAGAATCTTGATTTCTGAAGGGGATGCAGCTGGTACCAAGTCTTCCCTACGAGGATGCAATGGAGGCTCTACTGCCAGATTGCAAGATCTTGGAAGTCTGGAGGAAGGCTAAACGGGGTGGTACCGAAGCGAGGAAGGCAGAGCATCCTCTACTCCCCCAAAATCCTCCTACAAGAGGAAGGGGTTCACTGCTACAATCATTAATTAGTTAAAAAGTTTCATCCGTTGATCATTTGCTTTTGCTGGCCCCCGTTCCAGCGAGAGGGATACGGCACAGACAGGCATAACCGCCAGAGGGTTCAAAGTCCCACAGACAAGGTTCCCTTGGGAGGAGGAGAAGTTCTCTTGGAGAACAAGAGGGGGAGGGCAGGGCCGTCTCCCGCTCCCCCCGCACAGGGCCGCGAGCTCAGGGCTGCATCCGGATTGCGCCGTCCAGCCGGATCACTTCACCGTTGAGCATGGGGTTTTCCACAATGCACTGCACCAGATGAGCGTACTCGCCTGGGGCGCCCAGCCGGCTCGGGAAGGGCACCTGGCGGGCCAGGAACGTCCGTACTTTTTCAGGAAGCGACGCCAGCAGGGGAGTTGCAAACAGGCCTGGAAGTGGGGAGGGGAAACCCAAAGAGACTTATTGCTGCCCCCACCATCCTGCACACTTTGCCAAGCCTCATGAGTAGGGTTGCCAACCTCCAGGTGATGAGCAAAAGTATGACACCTCCGTGTACAAACAAGTTACAAAAAAAATCTGACACAGATGGGCATGCAATGGCCACAACTCAATGATGTACTGCCTTATATATTCTCACACAAATCCTACATAAACACAAGCTACAAATCAGTTCACATCAAAGAATCACAGCAAAATCTTAAATAATACTCTCTAAATATAGGATAGACAACTTAATAGTTCCATACCGTCCATTGTTTCATTCCACAGGAGTTCACAAGTGTATTCAAAATAAGCAATTCAGTTTCTCATTCTGCACTCCCATGGAATGAAAAACTGAATTGCTTATTTTGAATACTCTTGTGAACTATGGAATGAAAGAATGGACGGTATGGGACTATTAAGTAGTCTATCCTATATTTAGAGAGTTATTATTTAGGTTTTTGTTGTCATTTTTGATGTGAACTGATTTGCAGCATGTGTTTTTGTAGGATTTGTATGAGAATATATAAGGCAATACATCATTGAGTTGTGGTCATTGCATGCCCATCTGTGTCAGATTTTTTTGTAACCTCCAGGTGATGGCTGGAGACCTCTCGCTGTTACAACTGATCTCCAGGCGACAGAGATCCTTTTCCCCTGGAGAAAATGGCCACTTTGGAAGGTGTACTCTATGGCATTATACCCCATTTAAGTCCCTCCCCTCAAACTCCGCCTTCCCCAGGCTCCACCCCCTAAATCACCAGGTATTTCCCAACCTGGAGCTGGCAACCCTAGGGGGAGAGTCGGCCTTCCTCCACGTCTTGCACCCAACACCTGTCTTTTAAGAGCACAAGGAGCCAAGTTCCTACTCCTCCCTGGGGTGCTCTGGCTCGGGTTGCCAACCTCCAGGTAGTGCCCGGAGATCTCCCGGAGTCACAGCTGCTCTCCTGATGACAGAGATCAGTTCCCCTGGAGGAAACAGCCACTTTGGAGGGTGGACTCTATGGCATTGTACACCGTTTTATACCCTTCCCTCCCCAAACCATGCCTTCCTCCGGCTCTACCCCCCAAATCTCCAGGTATTTCCCAACCCAGACTTGGCAACCCTGCTCATGGGCCGGGGTTGTGTGTATGCTACTGCTCCACAGGAGCACAAAAAGTGCAGAATTCAGCTTCTCTTCTTCATCATTATTTTTTTTTAAAGGCAAGTTTTTTGAAACTAAAGACCGGCTTGAAAGGGTGCGGGCAATTCCTGCTGAAATCTGAGATGCCCGAGCTGTGTCCAAGTGAGATTTCTGGGGGCACCTGGTGGGATTTAAGTCGCCCTTTTCACCCTCCACCCCATGACTACAGAACAGCAAAAACAATGCCAAATAAGGTGTATAAAATAAGCGCTTTTATATGCATTCCTCTAAATTTGCACAGATCAGAGAAGCTAGATTTCTTTAGATATTTGGTATAAAATTTTCACTTTTTTCAAAAAGCAAAGAATACACACAGCCCTCCAATCAGCCTCCAGTTATTCGAACCCTTCGTGCTCACCCAGAGTTTTACCTTATTTATTTTATTTGTTTCATTTATACCCCGCTTTTCCTCCCAGTACAGACCCAAAGCGGCTTACACTGTTCTCCTCTCCTCCATTTTATCATCACAACAACCCTGTGAGGCTGAGAGACGGTGCCTGCCTCAAGGTCACCCAGTGAGCTTCCATGGTAGATTGGGATATTTCAAACCTGGGTCTCCCAGATCCTAACCACTATACCACACTGCCTCTCACCTTCCTCTCCCAGTGACAAGACCCACCTGGCGCAATGGTGACGACTCGGATCCCCATGGGGGCTAAATCACGAGCGATGGGCAGGGTCATTCCCACAATGCCTCCCTTGGAAGCAGAGTAAGCAGCCTGGCCGACCTGCGGGACAAAGGAGAAGAAGAGTTGGTTTTTATATGCCAACTTTCTCTACCACTTAAGGAAAAATCAAACTGCCCCAAAATCACCTTCCCTTCCCCTCCCCACAACAGACACCCTGTGAGGTAGGTGGGGCTGAGAGAGCTGTGACTAGCCCAAGGTCACCCAGCCGGCTTCATGTGAAGGAGTGGGAAATCAAACCCGGTTCTCCAGATTAGCCTCCACCGCTCATGTGGAGGAGTGGGGAATCAAACCCGGTTCTCCAGATCAGAGTCCACCGCTCCAAACCACCGCTTTTCACCACTACGCCATGCTGGCTCTTAACCACTCCATAAAATCATCATATTGGAATGGATAACATAGGTGGGGATTCTACCCAGCAAGGTTTCTGACTGGCCATTGGAGACTGGCTTGGCTGTGCAGATTAAAACAACATTGTTTTGGCACTACCGTAGAATCGGTTTGATTCTCATTCATTTTCCGCAGCATAGTTTTTAAAAAATTACTCCTTTTGTCTCATGCACTGGGGCTTCCTCTATACTCGTGCGCGTGGCTGGGGAGGCCATTTTGTGTTTGGCTCCACCACCTGTGGCGGCCATGTTGTGGCTGCGCCCACCACCCTGCGCCAGAACGCCAGAGGCACCCACATGGGGACTGTGATGCAGAAGGGTTTCATGAGTTGGTGGTTAGTGAATCTCTGGAGACCCCTCGCCAATCGGCTGGTATTTCCCAACCCCAAGCTGGCAACCCTGCTTATGGGAGCCGAGACAGGACTCCGTGCTATTTCCAGGCCTGCAAATCTCTCTGCCTCCTGGCTGGGGATTGCCACAAACTCTTGTTTGCCTCTGTGTCGGGAGGCTGGCCACATAAAGATTAGTCTGATATGATCGGCCTGGGCGGCTCCTGACCCCCACCTCCCTGCGCCAAATCTCCTCTAAGCCTAGCGCCAGCCCTGCAACCAGAAATAACACTCCGTGGTCTTCCCTTTCCTGGGGTGAGGCGCTCACAACCCAAGCAGTAGATCTAAGTGACAGTCTTTTCAGGAGCGCCTACAAAACAACACCCGAGATACCAGGGGTCACCCCAGGGGCCTACGAAGACATCTGGAACAACTACTGACCACAGCAGCAGACTGCCAAATGGGCTGCTACTGTTTCGGCCATTTCTCTCTTAATCCATTCCCACAGACCTGACGTCGAGGCATAAAACCATAAAGAAAGCCCTGCTGGATCAGACCCAGGCCCATTAAGTCCAGCAGTCTGTTCACACGGGGGCCAACCCGGTGCGGGCCCTATCTCAAAATGGTCCCCACCAAGTGTTTTCAGAAAGTAGGTGGGGGCTTTTGCCCAGCCGGTCTTCTGATCGGCTGTGCAGATTGAAAGGCATTCCATTAAAGAGATCTTCCGCCTGAACCGTCGAAGAGTCAGAGTTATGCTCATTTTCCCTCCCTGCCATTTTGTGGTTGGTTCCGCCTCTGGCAGCGGCCATTTTGTAGCTGCGCCCACCAACCTGTGTCAGAATTCCAAAGGTGCCCACAGGCTCAAAAAGGCTACCCCCTTGACCAAAGGGGCAAGGCACAGTGGCAACTCAGCCCTTAACTGCTATATAGAGGCAGCAATCGGCATCATTCACCTTCCTTCCTGCCCTGCCTAGACCACAATAACCCCTGTTGTCCCACAAGGATACTGCCACGTCTAGAAACTCACACGTACACTCCCAATTTAAGACAATGTTCCACTGTGGTTCACCGGCAGGGAAAGTGTCAAGACTCACCTGTCCCTCAAAGGCCGCCACGCTGGCCGTATTGACGATCACCCCTCTGTGTCCATCTGCATCTGGCTCGTTCCGCCCCATCTCACCTGCCGCCAGGCGAATGACATTGAACGTTCCAGCAATGTTCACCTGAGGGACACGGAGAAGAAGAAGAAGAGTTGGTTTGTACATGCCGACTTTCTCTCCCACTTAAGGAAGAATCAAACCAGCTTACAATCACCTTCCCTTCCCCACCACCCTGTGAGGTGGGTGGGACTGAGACAACTCTAAGAGAACTGTGATTAGCCCAAGGTCACCCAGGTGGCTTCATGTGTAGGAGTGGGGAAACCAACCCGGTTCACCAGATTAGCCTCTGCCACTCACGTGGAAGAGTGAGGAATCAAACCCGGTTCTCCAGATCAGAGTCCACTGCTCTTAACCACAGCACCACGTTGGTGGTGTATGAAACCTACAGCCCCAACATTCCTGTCCCCAACCAACCTAGGCCCCTGAGGGATGCATGACACACCCTGAGGAAAAACGAAGGGGGGGGGGGATACAGGCCTGAAATGGATTAGGGAACCAAGTGGTTGAGAAAAACCAAACCAAAAATGAACAAAGTCCTAACAGTAATACTGAAAATAAAATTTATTTATTTAGTTACTTTATTTATATCCCACCCTCCTCCCCAACAGGAACCCAAAGAGGCTTACGTCGTACTCCTCTCCTCCATTTCATCCTCACAACAGCCCGTTGATATAGGATAGCCCTGTGACTGGCCCAAGGTCACCCAGCAAGCTTCTGTGGCAGACTGGGGATTCAGACCTGGGTTTTCCAGATCCTAGTTCAACACTTTAACCATCACACCACCCTGGCGGTCAAAATACATACATTTTAATGGAATACAGAGTGATCAAAGGATTAAAACAATACCTACATATACATGGCATCTGCGCCTATGCTATGTACATACAGTTATTGTTTTAATACTTTGATTTTATTGCTCTGTATTCCATTAAAATGTACATATTTATTTTAAAAATTTCAGCATGATTTAGATACTTCATTTATACCCCATTGTTGTCCCCAACAGGAACCCGTTCACTGTTCCTCCATTTTATCCTCCCAACAACCCTGTGAGGTAGCTTAGGCTGAGAGGGTGTGACTGGCCCAAGGTCACCCACGGAGGTTCCATTGGCACAAGTGGGGATTCGAACCTGGGACTTCCAGATAGTACTCTGACTCTCTAACCCAGGGGTGTCAAACATAAGCCCCGCAGGCCGGATGCAGCCCTTGAGAGTTCTAATCCAGCCCATGAGCCAGCCGAGGCAGCCCACCCACCCCAGTCCCAATTTGGGCTGGCGAGGCATGGCCCAGCCTGACCAAGTGACATTCATGTCATATCCGGCCCTTGTTAGCAATTGAGTTCGACGCCCCTGCTCTAACCACTACAGCACTCTGGCTCTCACAATCTTGGTTAATTTGCTCATTTTAGTTTGCCTCTTGGTTGCCTAAACCAGAACACACCCCTTCACCCTACAAGCTAGGGTTGCCAGCTCTGGGTTGGGAAATACCTGGAGATCGGGTGTGTGTGGAGCCAGGGGAGGGCGGGGTTTGGGGAGGGAGCTCAGCAGGGTATAACGCTACAGAGTCCACCTCCAAAGCAGCCATTTTCTCCAGGGGAACTGATCTTGGTCGCCTGGAGATAAATTGCAATAGCAGGAGATCTCCAGGCCCCACCTGGTGGTTGGCAACCCTACCGCAAGCCCATGTTCAAGCAGGCAACCATCTTTTCCTTCTGCCGGGGTTGCAAGGTCCCTCTTCGCCACCGGCAGGAGGTTTTTGGGGCGAAGCATGAGGAGGGTGGAGTTTGGGGAGGGGAGGGACTTCAATGACGTAGGGTCCAATTGCCAAAGTGGCCATTTTCTCACACGAACACATGAAGCTGCCTTATACAGAATCAGATCCTTGGTCCATCAAGTTCAGTACTGTCTACTCAAACCGGCAGCGGCTCTCCAGGGTCTCAGGCAGAGGTCTTTCACATCACCTACTCGCCTAGTCCCTTTAACTGGAGACGCCGGGGATTGAACCTGGGACCTTCTGCATGCCAAGCAGACGCTCTACCACCGAGCCACGGTCTCTCTCCAGGTGAACTGATCTTTATCGGCTGGAGATCAGTTGTAACAGAAGGAGATCTCCAGCAACCCTTCCCTCTGCACAATTAGGTAACACATCTTAAGCTTTTGCCGACTCCACTCAGGCGCGGAGGGACCCCAGGAGCAGACAGCAAACCAAGAGGCGGCCCAGATCGGGCGGCTCTTCCCAGATCCGACTCACGTTGATGACTCTCTGGAAGTCCTCCAAGCTATGGGGGAGATCCTTCTTCATGTTGTAGGTCTTGAACGCCACGGCGACACCGGCACAGTTCACCGCCACGTCCAGGCGGCCAAACTTCTCCCGCGTCAGCGCCAAAGCGGCCTTCACGTCTGCCTCAGAGGTCACCTGCGGAAGGAAGAGGAGAGTGGGCCGTTCAGCCCCTGCGTCTTGCTCCTGGGGACGGAGGACCCACAACGCTCCCTTCTGCCTAAAGAGCATCCTACATCTGCCGGAGCAAAGACGCATCGCTCCCCCAGGGATCGGGCCACGTTCTCGCCCTCGGACGTCGGCAGGTCCAGCAGCACGGCGCTGCCCCCCCGTTGCACCAGCCGCTCCGCCGTGGCCCGGCCCAGCCCGGAAGCACCACCAGTCACCAGGCCAACCATTCCCTGCGGGTAAAAGAGAGAACGAGAAGCTTTCTGTCAAAGAATAACCATGTTCAAGTATCTGAAGGGCTGTCATAGAGAGGATGGCGCCAAGTTGTTTTCTGTTGCTCCAGAAGGTCGGACCAGAACCGACGGGTTGAAATTAAATCAAAGGAGTTTCCGTCTAGACATCATGAAGAATTTTCTGACAGTTAGAGCAGTTCCTTGGTGGAACAGGCTTCCTAGGGAGGTGGTGAGCTTTCCTTCCCTGGAGGTTTTTAAGCAAAGGCTAGATGGCCATCTGTCAGCAATGCTGATTCTGTGACCTTAGGCAGATCATGAGAGGGAGGGCACCTTGGCCATCTTCTGGGCATGGAGTAGGGGTCACTGGGGGTGTGGGGGGGAGAGGTAGTTGTGAATTTTCTGCATTGTGCAGGGGGTTGGACTAGATGACCCTGGTGGTCCCTTCCAACTATGATTCTATGAATACAGCTCAGACACACCGTTGCTGTGTAGTTCCAGCCCGGTAGCCGTGTTGGTCTGTGGCAGAAGAGCCGGGTTTGACTCCAGTAGCCCCACAAAGAGTCAAAGCTCCCTTCATCATGTATCTAACAAAGGGAGATTTGACTCTTGAAAGCTTTTACCTGGGAAATCTCGTTGGTCTTTAAGGTGCTGCTGGACTCGGACCTTTCTCCACCGTTGCTAGGTGTGCTTATGGGAGAGTGGAGCCAGAGAGGAGCTAGTAAGGCTATGAGAACATCAGAAGAGCCCTGCTGGATCAGAGCAGTGGCCCATCCAGTCCACACAGGGGCCAACCAGTTCCTCTGGAGGTCCAACAACAGGGCAGAGAGGCCGAGGCCTTCCCCTGATAACACACATGAAGCTGCCTTCTACTGAATCAGACCATCAAGGTCCATCAAGGTCAATATTGTCTACTCAGGCCGGCGGCAGCCCTCCAGGGTCTCAGGCAGAGGTCTTTCACATCACCTACTGGCCTAGTCCCTTTAACTGGAGGTGCCGGGGATTGAACCTGGGACCTTCTGCACGCCAAGCAGATGCTCTGCCCCTGAGCCACGGGCCATCCCTAAACCTCAGAAGGGCCCTACTGGATCAGACCAACGAAGGTCCATCAAGTCCAGCATCCTGTCTCACACAGTGGCCAACCGGTCCCTCTGGAGGTCTAACATGGCACAGAGGCCGAGGTAGGGTTGCCAGTTGGGAAATACCTGGAGATTTTGGGGGAGGGGTTTGGGGAGAGGAGTTTGCTACACACTGTATCTCTTACCCTTCGTGGGAAGCAAAATGTAACCAGCATTCTGAGAACTTATGAATATGTGAAATTATTAGAAGGACTTCTATTGAAGGACTGATGAAGAACAGATATTTAAGAATTTGAAACGGTCGTATCCTCATTTTGAACTTGGCTTCCTTTATACAAGACTACATGAAAACTTCACCAGAGACTTTTTAAGAATCCCTTATGAATTTCTTCCAATTTTGTCACCTAGATGGCGTATTTTGTTGTTATATTGTAGGTATCACATGCTGTTGTTTATTATATGTTGTATATGTGTATTGTTACATAGTTGTGTTAAGTTAAGTAGAATGTATAAATCTATTTTTGCACTTGATGTACTTCTCGCTCCTGTACTGATTTCCTTTATATATATATATATACACACACACACACACACACATATATATATATATATATATATATATATATATATATATATATATATATATATATATAAATTTTTATTATTATTTTATAATAATTAAAAAAGAAGAAAAAATTATATGCTTAAATCAAAACATAAAAGAAAAAAAGAAAACATACAAAATATAAAAATACAAAAAAGACCACTTATAAAGCCATCATAATTACAATTATATAATATAAATTTGCAAAATATAGTGCTCCAGTACCCCCCACCCCCAAACAGTGTTCCCACCACCTCTGGACTTCCGGAGAAGTGCTTTGACAATGTTTAAAATTACTATTATTATCTCCATGTATTAAAAAAAGACATTAATCGATAATTCATTAACTATACTTGTAAAATTCATCTTTGCCAATTTATCCCAATATGCGGCGCCCTAAACCATGTTTTTTTTAAAAAAAACTGTACTGATTTCCTAATCTACTTGATACCAGTACAGCGGTGTCTCTTTTTCTCCCATCACCTGGAGGTTGGCAGCTCTAATGACAGGCAGAAACCCAAACAGGGAATCAAACGCCCAGCAGTGCAGCCACACCTGTTGAACGTCCACCCCCTCGTGCTGCTGTTTGAAGCAAGGCAGCCCTGGCAGAGGATTCTTTTGAGAAACATCCTCCCCACCCACCCAGGAAATACATTTTCCCCTGGAGGGGCTCCTGCACCACAGACTACTATGCAACAGGTAACAATTCAACAGGTACAGCTCTCCCAACTACTGCCTAACTGCTGGGGAGAAGCTTCACCTGTTGAACTCCTGCCTCCCATGCAGCTATTTGATGTCCCAGAGCCTCACTCAGCCCCCATAGAGGGCAGGAGGAGGGCGCCTACCCAGAAACCCCCTCGCTCATTCGGCTACTTTTTCCCGTACTTAAAATGGTCTCCCTCTCCTCCCCCTCCCCCCCACGCGGGCCATTGGACTCTCCCAGGGTCTCCCCCTCCCTTCTCCACGCGCCGGTGGTTTCTCCCAGGCCGACGGCTTCGCGGCGGCCCCCGCGTGTCCCCTCCGGGGTCCCGTAGCGACGCCCGCGGCTCGGCTGGCCGCCCGATTACCTTCACGCATCTCAATGCCGCCGACATGTCGCCTCTCCGAAAGGCCAGCCCTCCAAGCCCCGCCTCTTCCGGGGGAGTGAGGGCGGAAGTGAAGCGAGGGCGGATATTACTTCCCGGCCCGGCGGTTGCTTACCCCGTGTTTCCGAGAAAGCACGTCTGCTTGTGTTTTGGAGGCTGAACGCGGGTTTGGGCTTTCCTGGCGAAGCGGCCCTCGCCTTCCGCGGCTTGCTTTGTCCCCAATGGTTCTCCCCCCACTTTTTTTTTTAATCCTAGGGTTGCCAACCTCCTGGTGGTAGCCAATGTAATGACAAACAGCAGGAAGGCTCAGTATAACTAATCTATTGATCATCTAAACACTGCATAACAACATAATACAATTTTTTACAATATTTACAATTACAAAAGAGCGTTGGTTCTCTTGCATAGCTGCCTTTTGAATGGACTATTGCCAGTTTCATATAAGTTTTCAAAATGTTTTATGTTGCTGTAGGATTGGTATGCCCTGACCTGGATGGCCCAGGCTAGCCTGATCTCGTCAGATCTCAGAAGCTAAGCAGGGTCAGCCCTGGTTAGTATTTGGATGAGAGACCACCAAGGAATACCAGGGTTGCTGTGCAGAGGAAGGCACTGGCAAACCACCTCTGTTAGTCTCTTGCCATGAAAACCCCAAAAAGGGGTCACCATAAGTCGGCTGCAACTTGAAGGCACTTCACACACACAGGATTGGTATGTCTGTTGTTAAATATTGTAAAACAATTGTATCATTATGTTGTTATGCAATGTTTAGATGATCAATAGATTAGTTATACTGAGCCTTCGTGCTGTTTGACATTATATTGATTAGTGCTATTTACAGTATAGGTTTTGTTTGATTAACCTCCAGGTGGTGGCTGGAGATCTCCTATTACAACTGATCTCCAGGCGACAGAGATCAGTTCCCCTGGAGAAAATATCCACTTTGGCCATTGGACTCTATAGCATTGAAGTCCCTCCCCAAACCCTGCCCTCCTCAGGCTCTGCCCCCAAAATTCCCACGTATTTCACAACCTGGAGCTGGCAACCCTGTTTAATCCCCATGTGTCTGATGAAGTGCTGTAGTCTTATGAGAGTGTCTGCCATAATTCCGTGCTGTCTCCCTTTGGGGGTTTGGTGCCGCCCACCAACACCTGCAGACACAGCTGTCCCCTCTGGAGCTTGGCTCAAGAGCGCCTGCGATCTCCGCTTCGCCTGGAAAAAGAGCATCCCCTGATACCGAGTAGGAATGGCAGCCTCCAGGTGGGACCTGGAGATCCCCCACACTTACAGCTTATCTCCATACAGAAGCCAGTGTAGTGTAGTGGTTAAGAGCAGTGGTTTGGTACAGTTGACTCTGATCTGGAGAACTGGGTTTGATTCCCTGCTCCTCCACATGAGCAGCAGACTAATCTGATGAGCTGAGTATTGGGTTTTATATTTGGTTAATATAGCAGAGTTTGCCCAGTCATGGAAGCGAGATATTGAGTGCAATAAATTCAGTCTTCCCAAGAAGTAAATTGCAAAAAAGTAGAACTTACATTTATTCAGGTTTAGTTTGTTAACATTCTTGTTGCAGTTGATTAAAGATAGAAAGCCTCATCTAAAGACTACAAAGTGGCTAGCTAATCCAGCGTCATGTGAGTGAGAGTATGATTGTATGGTTTATGCAGGAGAGACCTGTAGAAACGTCTGCCTCCTTTGCAGACCATGTGGAAAGAGACAAAATGGCTACTGAGAAAGGAGGAGGAGTTAGAGGGCAGCCCCCAAGTTCAGCCAAACAGCAACATATCAATAAAGAAACAGCAACTACAAACTTATTAGCGCCCCCCCACCCCCCAATGTCAAGGCATGTTGAGTTGCTCTCACTCCAACACCGGGTTGGTTTCCCCACTCCTCCACATGAAGCCTGCTAGGTGACCTTGGGCTAGTTACAGCTCTCTCAGAGCTCTCAGCCCCACCTACCTCACAAGGTGTCTGTTGTGGGGAGGGGAAGGTAATCGTAAGCCGATGTGATTCTGCCTTAAGTGGTAGGGAAAGTCACCGTATAAAAACCAACTCCTCTTCTTCTACAAAGACCAGCTCCCCTGGAGAAAATGGGAGGGTGGACTCTATGGCCTGGTATCTCACTGAGCTCCCTGTCCTCCCCAGGCTCCATCCCCAAATCCCCAGGATTTTCCCAGCCTGGATCTGGCAACCCTGCCCCCCCCCATCCCCTGCTGGTGCCCCAGGGAAACCTGGCAACCCTAAGCCCTAGCTTAGTCACAAGTAATTGGGAATTACTTTCTTTACCAAGGCTTAAAGTGGCACATTCACACCCACTAAATAATGTGCTTTCAATCCACTTTGCAGCTGGATCCGACTGTGTGAAACAGGAAAATCCAACTGCAGACAATCACTAAAGAGGATTGGAAAGTGCATTTATTCAGCATGTGTCAGTGCCTTTTTTGTATGTTGGCCTGTAAGAATGCAGCCTTAAAAGGAGTTTGAAAAGGGGAAGGCTGCCTTCCAACAGAAACGGAAAGATTAGTAAAAGAGAGATGGAGGACTTTGGGCTCCTGCCTTGCTCGAGAATGTCAGAGAAGGAAAGTTTGCGATTAAGGTGACACTTACTGGCCGTACTCTGGTGGGCTATGGCTAATGGTGGGATCTGGGCCAGTATGAAAAATAGGAAACTTACTCAATGAGAAAAATACTCAATGATCTTCTGTCTCCTGTGTTAGGAACAGACTCTCCAGACTTTAAGAATGCAAATTGCTCATAATGTGAATTCCAGATAGGTAGCCATATCAGTTTGTAGCAGCAAAATAAAGGAGTCCTGTGATACCTTAGAGACTAATAGAATTTATTCTTGCATAAGTCTTTCTGAGTCAGAGCTCATTTTACGATGAATTCAGCTCTGACTAATTAAAGCTTAAATTAATGAAAGCATAAATAAATTCTGTTCGTCCCATAGGAGCCATGGGACTCCCTACTGCCTGTAGACAGTATAAAACGTTATGGTGTTTGAACCAGCCAATCTGCATAGGCTTGAGATTTATGCAATATATTATGGAGCACCGTACCTCTGAAAGGCATGCAAGGGCAATCGCGGTTTCTGACGGAAGAAAGGAGCCAGACGCCGAGTTGGAAAGCTCTCTGCATATTAAGTGCTCTTTTATGTAGAAAAAAAAAACATACAAAGTCCTGATACGAAATATACAAAACCCAGCAAAGGAAAACAGTCGCCTTTCTACAAATATCAGTAGCATTGCATAGAACAGCCTCTACGGGGTGCAGGAGACCGGGGACGGGTGGCTGGGGAATGAGCTGACACTTCGGAAACGTTGCTCGGAAAATGTATGCATTCGTGTATTAGAAGCCGGCAGAGCGAGAGCCGCATACGTTGCTAGTGCCATGCTGTTGCAGAAGTTATTCTCTTCCCCCACAAGACCGCAATTCATTACAGCATAGGGGAAAGCGCTGAGACCGAGACCAGAGCTTCCACGTAGCCATAACTCATTCCCTTGTTCACTGCAACCCATACCAGAACACCGTGCCACCAGGGAACTCTTATTGCTTCAACTGAGCCAGCTGGGATCGCCATCAGAATCAGCGGGGGATTGTTTTCGACCCAACACTGGCGACGAGGGGGATTGTTTTCAACCCAACACTGGCAACGAGGGAGTCCCCCAGCGGCAGGCCAGAATCGTGTGACGGGGAAAGAACAGGGCCAGGACGACGCTGTGACAGCGAGAGGCGCTCGTCGGCGACAGCACTCTGAAGCAGGAGGGTCCACTTGGCAAGCGGGAACCTCGCCGGCAAAAGCGCGGCAAAGGTGCGGAAGTCGACAGCTTAACAACGCCTGAACTGAACAAGGGGAACCCTGAGCTTTTTTGAAAAGGCCACTGGGCAGGCAATACCCTGAGCAGCCATGGGGGGGGGGGCACGGATGCAAATAGCCCCCACGCAGGCAAGTGAGAAGAGATGCTAAGCATCGGACAAGGAAGGAAGGGAAGGAGCTGCTGGTGCATGGTGACCTCTCCTCCCCTCCCCCCTCAGGGCAGAAAAACCAGTCGCTGCAATAAATAAAGGTACAAAATCATCAACGCGACTGTTCCCGAGCGGGAAGGTGCCTTGGAACTGCCTCCCTTCTCCTGCCACGGCCAAGTGCAATTGGTCAGGGTCAAAGTGCCACGGAAGTCACCGCGGGAAAGTCCAACCGGAGGCACAGTCAGCTCGGGCCTAGCTAGCCGTCTTTTTCAGCCTCCGAATCCTTCCCGTCTGGCTCTTCGCGGGCGGAGGACACAGGACCAGCCGCACTCTCCTCTTGGCTGCTCAGGATCTCTTCCACGGCGTCACCTGTGTGGGCAAAGCAGGATCATAGAACCATGGAGTTGGAAGGGACCACCAGGGTCATCTAGTCCAACCCCCTGCACAATGCAGGAAATTCACAACTACCTCGCCCCCTACACACACCCAGTGACCCCTACTCCATGCCCAGAAGATGGCCAAGGTGCCCTCCCTCTCATCATCTGCCTAAGGTCATAGAATCAGCATTGATGACAGATGGCCATCTAGCCTCTGCTTAAAAACCTCCAGGGAAGTAGCGCTCACCACCTCCCGAGGAAGCCTGTTCCACTGAGGAACCGCTCTGTTAGAAAGTTCTTCTTAATGTTTAGATGGAAACACTTTTGATTTAATTTCAACTTCTCACATCCTGACCACATAAACAAAACTGATCCTCTCCCTCCCAGCCAACCCCGTCTGCTGTTCCACTCGCCCTCAATCCTGGCCCAAGTTACAAACCTCAGCTGCCTGAGCCAGGTGTTTCCCCCTTAGGATCTGCAACTCCCTTCTGTCCAGACTAACCAGTCCCAGGGCCTATTTCCCTACTAGAGTTCCTCTTTTAGAGGAACGAGCAGCTGTTCGTTATTTTAAATGTTCCAAACATTTACGTCCTGCCTATTGGTACCATGTACTTCCTAGGCAGATTTCACTGTATCAGATGCTGATTCAATAAAACTAGCCACATGAATACATGATAAAGCTGCCTTATACCGAATCAGATCGTCTGTCTATCAAAGTCCTTATTGTCCACTCAGACTGGCAGCTGCTCTCCAGGGTCTCAGGCAGAAAAAGGTTGGTTACGTCCCCTCCTGCCTGGTCCTTTAAACTGGAGATGCCGGGGATTGAACCTGGCACCTTCTGCATGCCAAGCAGATGCTCTGCCACTGAGCCACAGCCCCTCCCCCAAATGCCTTAAACTGAAGAAGAGTTGGTTTTTATATGCCGACTTTCTCTACCACTTAAGGAAGAATAAAATTGGCTTACAATCACCTTCACTTCCCCTCCCCACAACAGACACCCTGTGAGGTAGATGGGGCTGAGAGAATGTGGCTAGCCCAAGGACACCCAGCTGGCTTCATGTGGAGGAGTGGGGAAACAGTTCACCAGACTAGCCTCCACCGCATATGTGGAGAAGTGAGGAATCAAACCCAGTTCTCCAAACTCCACCGCTCCAAATCACCGCTCTAAACCACTACACCACACTGGCTCTCCATCAAGGACATTATTGTCTACTCAGACTGGTAGCTGCCCTCCAGGGTCTCAGCCAGAGGTCTTTCACATCACCTGCTGCCTGGTCTTTTTTAACTGGAGACGGCGGGGACTGAGCCTGGGATCTTCGCCATACCAGGCAGATGCTCTGCCACAGTCCCTCCCCAACAATCCCTCCACAAAAATGAAAACAAACCACCGCAACATTAAAACGCATTAAGGCAGCCACAGCAGATCTTCTGTGGGGTGGGTAGCTCGCTTTGGCACATCTTACCATGTTCGGCCTCCTCCTCATCCATGATCTCATGCACATCTGCTGCCGTCGCTGTCCCCTCGTCGTCGTCCTCCTCTTCTTCCTCTCCCTCCTCATCTTCCCCGTCGTCATCCACGATGACCACAAAATCATCCCCGTTCTCTGTCTCGCTACAAGGGAAGGACGGAGGGTGTCACCGCATCATGTTCTGCTGGCCTCCCTAAAGCCTTTTCTTGGTGAGTCATGCCCCCTTGGGATCCGATGCCTTGACAGAATTCATGTCCCCACCCAAACACACGCAAGGACAGATTTCTTGCTCCAAACACCACCTGTGCTTGCGCCAACATGCCCCTCAGCCCCACCCCTGCGCCAGATTCTCCCTTGCCTCCTCAATCTCTCCCTGGGCAACAGCGAGCCACCTACTGATGGCTTTGATAAAAGAAACAAGAGGCCGGAGTCCTTCGGGCATCTCACCTGTCTTCTTCACCGTTTTCACCCCCCTCTCCCATTAGGTAGTACTGCAGTGGGTTGGGCCAGAGATCCTCTTTAATGATCTGCAGGAAGGCAGGAAAAGAGGGTTGGGGAAATCTGGACGCCGGAAACAATCCCGGAAAGGGTACGAAGGGCAACCCCTCCCACCTCGGCAATGTGGTCTCCGGCCGGGAAGCTGTGGTCGCAAAACCAGCTGAAGAAGCTGCGGTTCATCTCAAAGTTCTTCCGGCCGTGAGCCAGGGGGTCCAGGCCACGCCACCAGCGGATGGGCGTCGAGTGGGACACCAGCCTGCCTGCAAAGGGCAGAGAGACCCCCGGGAGAGATGAGAACGGGCACACGACACGCAGCCTAGGGTTGCTCTCCCCCGGAAACACGGCCCCTGCTCCGTACCAGAAGAGCCGCACTGGAACTCCTTCACGATGACCTCATTCTGGAAATAAGGGTTGCTGTTGAAGTAGAATTTGATCTTGCAGCCGGACTTTCGGTGGGTGAACTCCTCAACCTGGTAAGAGACAGACCTGAGGATGACAAATGCTGCCCCTCACAAAACCCGCTGTGCAGTCCCTCAAAAGGAAAGCTCCGAAATGTCCATGAACACATGAAGCCGCTTTATACTGACTCAGACTCTTGGTCCATCAGTCAGTATTGTCTACTCAGACAGGCAGCGGCTCTCCAGGGTCTCAGGCAGAGGTCTTTCACATCACCTACTTGCCTAGTCCTTTCAGTTGGAGAGGCCAGAGGCTGAACCTGGGACCTTCTTTATGCCAAGCAGAGGCTCTACTGCTGATCCAACCCCCCCAATGCTGATGAAGCTGCCTTCTACTGAATCAGACCGTTGGTCCACAAAGTCAGTATTGTCTACTCAGACCAGCAGCGGCTCTCGAGGCGGTGGTCTTTTACATCACCTACTTGCCTTGTCCCTTTAACTGCAGATGCCAGGGATTGAACCTGGGATCTGCTGCAAACCAAACAGATGCTCTACCACTGAGCCATGGCCCCTGCCATGTGAACCTCAATTCTCGAGTCAGCCCCCCCAAGTCACCTGCAGGTTGGTCATGTAGCTCAACGTATCCTCATCCCGGTCATTGATCATGGCTGACAGCTGAGGGTGATTGAGAAACTGGGAAGTCAGAGTAAAGGGAAAAAACAGACAAATGTGCGGCCCCCTGGTTTTTTGATGGGGTACAAATATGGTCAAACAGGAAAACGTGAAGATGCCAGGTGCCTTCTTCTCCTCCTGCCTTCCACCGACATGATGCCCAGCGCCAGGAATAATTTTTATATGCCGACTTTCTCTACCAAGGGAGAATCAAACCGGCTTACAATCACCTTCCCTTTCCCGCAACAGACACACTATGAAGTAGGTGGGGTTGAGAGAGTTCTAAGAGAGCTGTGACTAGCCCAAGGTCACCCAGCTGGCTTCATGTCCAAACTACTGCTCTTAACCACTACAACACGCTGGCTCTAATACAGCTCTGGGTCTTCCATTCCCAGGGATCTTGCAGCACCAAGGAAACTCACTCCTTTCAAGGCTTTGGAAGACCTTCCCTCTACCCAGGATCCGGAAGTGACGCAGTCAGGACTGGACTAGATGGACCAATATACTAACAAAATTTCTGGTAGGGGATGAGCTTTCTGAAGAAGTGAGCTGTGATTCAAAAAAGCTCATCCCTTACCAGAAATTTTGTTAGTCTTTAAGGTGCTACTGGGCTCTTGCTCTTTTCTATCTGATGAAGTGTTCACCAAAGCTTATAGCCAGAAGCATTTTCTTGGTCTTTAGGGTGCTGCTTGGTTCCTGTTTTCACCATGAACACATGAAGCTGCCTTATACTGACTCAGACCGTTGGTCCATCAAAGTCAATATTGTCTACTCAGACTGGTAGCGGCTCTCCAGGATCTCGGGCAGAGGTCTTTCTCATCACCTCCTTGCCTAGTCCCTTTAACTGGAGAGGCCAGGGACTGAACCTGGGACCTTCTGCATGCCAAGCAGATGCTCTGCCACTAAAGCAAATGTTCCCATGGGTTGTTAGGATTGCCAGGTCCAGGCTGGGAAATTCCAGGAGATTTTGGAGGTGTAGCCTCAAAGGAGGGGGAAGCTGGTATAACACCATAGAGCCCTCCCTCCAAAGTTGCTGTTATCCTTCAGGGGAGCCAATCTCTTTCGCCTGGAGGGTCTCCCAGGCGCACCTGCAGGCTGGTCAGACCCTTGGTCCGTCAAGGTCAGTATTGTCTACTCTGACCGGCAGCGGCTCTCCAGGTCTCAGGCAGAGGTCTTTCTCATCACCTACTTGCCTAGTTCCTTTAACTGGAGATGCCGGGGACTGAAGCTGGGACCTCTAACAGAGCGGTTCCTCAGTGAAACAGGCTTCCTTGGGAGGTGGTGAGCTCTCCTTCCCTGGAGGTTTTTAAGCAGAAGCTAGATGGCCATCTGTCAGCAATGCTGATTCGATGACCGCTGGCAGATGATGAGAGGGAGGGCACCTTGGCCATCTTCTGGGCATGGAGTAGGGGTCACTGGGGGTGTGTGGGGGGGAGGTAGTTGTGAATATCCTGCATTGTGCAGGGGGTTGGACTAGATGACCCTGGTGGTCCCTTCCAACTCTAGGATTCGATGCATGCCAAGCAGATGCTCTACCACTGAGCTACGGCCCTTCCCTAAACTGCAACCCGGGCATGCCTTCCCCAGTCCCTCATTTTAAACCCTTCCTGTCCCCTTCCACAGCAGCAGGAGGATACGGCGGTGACCCAGAAGCCGGGGATGTTCTGGATGATGCGGTTGCGGCGCTCCAGGTGGGGCCTCCGCATGTGGCCGAACTTGGCCTTGAGGTGGGTGAAGGCCCGGCTGGCCTGCTGGTTGACGGTCTCCAGCTCCAGCTGCACGGACTCCAGCGCCTCCAGGTACTGCTCCGTCTTGGGGGGCGGCGTGGTTGGCCGCCCGCTGCCCCCGTCCTCATCCTCCTCTTCTTCATCCTCCTCGCCCACCGAGATGATGGAGCACTCGTCCTCCGCGGCTGCAGCGAGCTCGGCCACCCTCCGCCTCTCCTTGGCCTCCTTCCTCTTCCTCCTGCCCTCCCGCCCATCCCCCGCCCCCCCATCCTCTTCCTCCTCCGCCGCCGATTTGGTGGTTTCAAGGCTCCCCTTGGCGCGGCGGGCGGCGGTTTCTAGCTCTCCTTTCACGGTTCCCGGGCTTTCTCCATCCCCGGTCCGCTCTTCTTCGCCGTCGGCGTCCGAGTCCCGCCGGGCGCGGCCATCGCGGGCAACCGGGTCCTTCCCTGCAGGGCTCCGCGGCTCTTCCGCGGCGGTTTCCAGGCTTCCCCTGGCGGTGGCGGTTTCGCCCGCCCCCTGCTGGGCGGCGGTTTCCAGGCTTCCCCCGGCGGTTGCTGCCGCGGCGGCTTCGCGCGCCCCCTGCCGGCCGGCGGTTTCCAGGCTCCCCGCGGCGGCGGTCTGGTGCGCCCCCTGCCGCTCGGCGGCGGCGGTTTCGCGGCGCCCGCCGCCCCAAGCCGTCATGTCGGCCAGCGCCTGGGCCGCCTCGGTCTCCTTCTGCGACTGGCAGGCCGAGTCGAGGCGCCGGTGCTTGGAGGCCGGGGAAGGCGGGTCCCAGGCCCCGCCGGCCCCGCTCATGGCTCCGGGCCGCGCCGACCGACCCCCCGGAAGAGAAGTCTCGCGGGAGGAAAGAGGCGGGAATATAAAGCGCGCGGCCGGGCGACGGTATCAAACCAACGGTTGGGGGGGGGGAAGGGCGCGAGAGGCGAGCGGGACTCCTCCAACCGCCAAAGCGCGAGACGGCCCTGCGCAGTCTCTTCCCATTGGCCGCCCGGCGAGGCGGCGGCGACCAGTGGCGGAAAGGCTCGGTCGCGTCGCGGCCGCCGATTGGCTGGGCCGTCGCGGAGAGCGGCGCGCGGAGACACCACGTGGGGGAGGCAGAGGCCGCTAGCTTTTCATTGGCCCTCCTAGGTTTTCATTGGCCAATCGGGCCGATCCGGTTTCCGCCGCGTCATCCAAGAAGGAGGAAAAGACGGAACGCTCGGGGAGACTAAGAGGCGCATGCGCGATGGCAACGTTGGGCGCGGTTTTTTTTCTCCCCTTTTCCCTGCTCTCCTTTGGCGCATGCGTCGTGGGAGGCGAGTGGCGCTATAGCGCGCGTTGCTCCTGGGAGGAAGGAGGGATTTGTGTGGCGCTGCGCAAAATAGTGTGTTATGCAAATAAATAAAATACAGACACATCTAGCCCCGCTCCCAGGCGAAATGCTGATAGCAACACCATGCATACATCCGAGGGACACAAAAGGAACTGGCATACGGTTATTTCCCCCCACAGTCATATAGTTGCCAGCCTCCAGGTGGGACCAGGAGATCTTAGGTTTGCCAACCTCCTGGTACTAGCTGAAGATCTGCTATTACAAGTGATCTCCAGCAGATAGAGATCAGTTCCCCTGGAGAAAATGTCCACTTTGGCAATTGGACTCTATGGCCTTGAAGCCCCTCCCCAAACCCCGCCCTTCTCAGGCTCCGCCCCAAAAACCTCCCACCAGTGGCAAAGAGGGACCTGGCAACCCTAGATCTCTTGGAATGACAACTGATCTTCATATAGATCACATGGGTAGTCATGTTTGTCCGAAGCAGTAGAAAAGAATCCTGCAGCACCTTAAAAGAACAACAAAATTTCTGGCAGGGCTTTCGAAAGAGATCAGTAGGAGCACCTGAAAGATTTCGAAAGCTCCTACCCTGCCAGAAATTTTGTTAATCTTTAAAGTGCTACTGGCCTCTTGCTCTTTCCTACTGATCTCCATATGACAAGAGATCTTTTCCCTGGCTGTTTTGAAGGAGGTCCCTCTCCTCTTCAAGCTCCATTCTCCCCAATACAGTTGTCCACTCTGAGTTAGGGAATACCTGCAGAGTTTGGGGGTGAAGCCTGAGAAGGGCAGGGGGTTCGAGGAGGGGGAGAGATCACAGCAGGGTGTAACGCCACGATACTTTCCAAAGCGTCCATTTTCTCCAGGAGAACTGAACTTTGTTGCCTGGAGATCAGTTCTAATTCCAGGGGGTCTCTAAGCACCACCTGGAGGTTGGCAACCCTACCCCCCAGGCTCCACCCCCAAAGCCCCCAGAATTTCCCAACTGGAAATTGCATCATTAACACGTGCAATTTGCTTTCACAAAAGGCATGGCAATGCCAACTCCAGCCCTGTAACCCCTGATTTACCCAGGTAAAAGAAGTAGGGTTACCATCTTCCAGGTGGTGGCTGGAGATCTCTGGGATTACCACCGATCTACAGGCGACGAGAAAATGGCTGCTTTGGAAGGTGGACTATGGCATTATACCCCTCAGAGGTCCCTCCCCTCCTCAAACCCCACCGTCCCCCAGGCTCCACCCCCAAAATCTCCAGGTATTTCCCAGCCTTAAGGGTTGGCAACCTCCTCATGGTAACTGATTTCCTGCAATTACAACTGACCCTCTCACCGTAGAGCATTTTTGTTGGCCAGATTTAATATATTCCCTTCAGCTGTTGTTAGTGGTAGATACAAGGGAATAGCACGCGAAGCAAGATGTTGTAGGTGTCAATGCAAAGAACCTGACACAATACAACATATTCTCTTGTACCGTCCACTTTTCACACAGCTTCGATGCAGCTTAATTAGCTCTCTTCCTCAATTTACTACTGCAATGACTACTGGAAACATATGCCATTTATTGGATGACAAAAGCTTCGAAGTAGCCGAGTTTTTGGCCAAGGTCCTAAAGGAGGGAGAAAGAAGGAGGGGAACCCTCATTTAATTGTTTATTATAAAATTTACTGATGAACTGTGTATTCATTCTTTTTTAGATCCATATCTAGCTGCTTTACCTGTTTGTTTTGCTACTGTAAATGCCAATAAAGGTTCTGTTTTCTGTTAAAAATGACAACTGATCTCCAGCCGATAGAGATCAGTTGCCCTGAAAATGGCCGCTTTGCTAATCGGACTCTATGGCATTGAAGTCCCTCCCCTCCCCAAACCCCGCCCACCTCAGGCCCCGCCCAAAAACCTCCCGCCGGTGGCGAAGAGGGACCTGGCAACCTTAAAGAGAAGGAGGGCGCTCAAGTGCAGGAGAATGGGCTGCTGGCAGAGGATCACATTTTGTGAAATCTTCGCTAGAAAAAAGGAAACAAAGAACAAGCAAGGGATTTCTCCCTGTCCAAGCTCTCTGCCTGCAGGGAGTTCTTCTTGTGATGAGCATTGGGGGGGGAAGGGGGACCACAGTCTTCCACCTGCAGTTTGTCAACTTTTTTTTTTTTTATCTTGCCCTTCTCCAAGGAGCGGTGAGCAGTTATACATGCCTCTCTTCCCAGTTTTATATAGTAGAAAAGGGCAAGAGTCCAGTAGCACCTTAAAGACTAACAAAAATATTTTCTGGCAGGGTATGAGCTTTCTTGAGCCACAGCTTACTTCTTCAGATACAGCTAGAATGTGAATCCATCCGTCTTTAAGTAGAGGAGAGTGAATTCAGACAAGCATTAGTATGTAAATGTTAACAGTATGTAAATGTGAATAGCAGGCGTGATGGGGTTAGGTGTGGTATGCAGAAGAATCTGTGATGTCCAGGGAAGAGATGGGTGTGGAGAAATCAGCATTGGTAATGGGCCATGAATGCAAGGTCTTTATTCAGCCCAGGTAAATGCATTGACTTTAGTTTGAAGATCAACTGTAATTCAGCAGTTTCTCTTTCCAATCTCCCTTTGAAATTCCTTTGTAAGAGAACTGCTACTCTTAATGTCCTGGAAGGTTGAAATGTTCTCCCACTGGTTTTTGAATATTGTAGTTTCTGATGTCAGACTTATGTCCATTTAATCTTTATATAGGGTTGCCAACTCCAGGTTGTGAAATAGCTGGAGATTTGCGGGTGGAGTCCTAGGGAGGGCAAGGTGTGAGGAGGTGAGGGGCCTCAGTGGGGCACACTGCTAAAGTTGCCAAGTCCCTCTTCACCAACTGCAGGGTTGTGTTTTTTTTTTGGGTGCAGAGCCTGAGGAGGGCGGGGTTCGGGGAGGGACTTCAGTGCCACAGAGAGAGTCCAGTTGCCAAAGCCGCCATGTTCTCCAGGTGAACTGATCTCTATTGGCTGGAGATCAGTTGTAATAGCAGATCTCCAGCTAGTACCTCCCTCTTTACCGAGGTCGGTAAAATGAGTACCCAGCTTGCTGGGGGTAAAGGGTAGACGACTGGGGAAGGCACTGGCAAACCACCCCGCAAATATGTCTGCATAGTAAACGTCGGGATGTGACGTCACCCCATGGATCAGGAATGACCTGGTGCTTGCACAGGGGACCTTTACCTTTACTTTATAAAATTATGTAAAATATCCTAAAACTACTTAGGCACCTCTAAGTGTAAAAAGTTACAACCAGGTGAGCAGATGGACTAAAATACAACAGCAGTGAGGGTCAGGGAGGCCAGCAATCATATACAGGAACCCTTAGCTTCTCTCCCATAAGCCTGGAGGAATAGATGTTTTATAGGCCCCGTGGAACCCTTTAAGGTCCTGCAGGGCCCTGGTCTCACTTGAGAGGCTATTTCACCAGGCGGGGGCCAGGGCTAGCCAGACATTCCTCGGGCTGGGGACCACCAAAAGATTGGTATTAGTTGAACAAAGAGTCCTCCAGGGAACATACTTATAAAGTGCCATTATCTGAATTGTTAAATGTAAGTCACCACAAGCATCTCTGGATATATATTCCTCAGCCACTTTGTACAGGAGACAAGCAAGGCTTGAGTCCAGTAGCAACTTAAAGACCAACCAGATTTCCAGTGTATACCCTTTCAAGAGTCAACATTCCCTCAGTCAGATACCACAAAGGGAGCTTTGCCTCACAAAAGCTTATATCCTGGAAATCTTCTTGGTCTCTAAGGTACTACTGGACCCGAATCTTACCCTTTTGCTGCAGACACACACAGTGGCCCACCAGAAACCTTGTTCAGGAGGATATTTTTTTTTGGGGGGGGGAGCAAAGCAGCAGTGTAATGGTTCAGCTCAGGAGGTGACATTTAGTAGAAATAAAATCTTTCTTACACTGAAGTTGTGTGTGTTGCTCTGGTATTTCCCCCTTGTTCTACAATCCCAGCCCAGCTACATTATTTTGTCTTACTAGGAATCCTTGCATCCTAACCTGGATGGCTCGGGCTACCCGGATCTTGGCAGATCTCAGAAGCTAAGTGGAGTCAGGTTAGTACTTGGATAAGAGACCCCCAAGGAAGTCCAGGGTCGCTACACAGAGGCAAGCAATAGCAAACCACCTCTGTTTATCTTTTGCCTTGACCTGAGTGGCCCAGACTACACCAATCTCGTTGGATCTCAGAAGCTAAGCAGGGTCAGCCCAGGTTAGTACTTGAATGGGAGACCACCAAGGAAGTCCAGAGTCGCTATGCAGAGGCAAGCAATAGCAAACCATCGCTGTTCGTCTCTTGCCTTAACCTGGATGGTCCAGGCAACCCTGATTTAATCAGATTTCGGAAGCTAAGTGGGCTCAACCCAGGTTAGTACTTGGATGGGAGACCACTAAGGAAGTCCAGGGTCGCTACGCAGAGGCAAGCAATAGCAAACCACCTGTTTATCTCTTGCCTTGACCTGGATGGCCCAGGCTATCCTGATCTCATCAGAGCTCAGAAGCTAAACAGGTTTGGCCCTGGTTAGTACTTGGATGGGATAGCACAAGGAAGTCCAGGGTTGCTGTGCAGAGGCAGGCAGAGGCAAACCACCTATGTTAGTCTCCTGCCTTGAAAACCATTGGGTTGCCATAAGTCAGCTGCGACCTCACGGCAGTTTACACACACACAGGAATCCTTGCTGTTAGTCAAACATTATCAAATCTTGTAATCTGTTGACTGATTGAAAGTTTTTCTCATACTTGTAATCTGCCTTGGGTGAGACAGGCCGATTAATAATGATGGTAATGCACTTCAGCTACTTGTTCCAGTGCACAACTCAAGACGCTTGGAAAAGGGCGGGCGCAGCCGAGATGCCGAAAGGAAGGTTTCAGCCAATTCCTCTTGCCGTTCACACTGGGGAGGAGGGATTTAAAGGGCCCTTTGTCTGTGTCATTGGTGAGTGGAGTCAGGGCGGCTGGTTCTCTCCTCCTACCTCGCTCAATTCAAAATGTGGCCTTTCTTAAACATAGGTATATTATTTCTGCCGGATGTTTAAGACCCTTTAATTTACAAAAGCTCTATTGTTGTGGCCTGTTGCTTTTTAGATGAGTTTAATTTTAAAAATATGTATATAATTGTATGTAAAACAAGTTGCTATATGTTGCTTTGAATTTTATGTAGGGTTTAAAATATTGTACATAGATACATGAAAAAATATAGGTCAGAGTAATATTGGTGAATTAAAGCAGAAGGGCCATGGCTCAGAGACGTTCTTAGTAGTAGTCCTGCCTCTAAAACCAGTGCATACAGACTGGGTGTACAGTACTGTGCACATGCTTAGAGGTACTCTTGCCTTACTGGCCTACACATAGCTATACAAAGATGCCATATGAACACCTGAAGCTGTCTTATACTGAATCAGACCCTTGGTCCATCAAAGTCAGTATTGTCTACTTAGACTGGCAGCGGCTCTCTGGGGTCTCAGGCAGAGGTCTTCACATCACCTTACTTGCCTAGTCCCTTTAACTGGAGATGCCGGGGATCAAACCTGGGACCTTCTGCATGCCAAGCAGATGCTCTACCACTGAGCCATGGCCCCTCCCAACATGTTACCTATGTTGAGATCCTAGCTGCCAAGCCTGAGTGCTTGTGAGACTTTCTTCAGATTCTTGTCTAAAACTGCAGAATCTTGTTCAACTTACTGCATGTTAGGACTGTCGACTTGCCATAATTTTACAGGCCCAGCCCGGATTGCTTTCCTCAGGTTGTTGCCAAACAGGATGATGTAAAATAACAGAAAATATTGTGTGGCCAGTGACTGCATTATTTCTGCACTTTGTACGGGATGCTCTTTTATTTGTAAAGAAGAAAAGACAACATGACGTCTTCTGTGCATGATCAAAGGTATTCTGTCCTTACATAAATCTTTTTTTTTTAATTTTTCCCATTATAGAGGATAGGCATTCAAGAGTTTTGCCGTGCAAGTAAAAAAAGAAAAGAAGAAAAAGCATGGTCCCATCTTGGAAAAGGCACTGTGTAGATACTCAGAGATACTGACTGGCGTTGTCAGACATTTTGAGAAAAGGGGTCAATCCTAGCCTCTGTATCCTTTACCCCCACTAAATCTGCAATGCACCTCTAAGCAGAGTTACACCCTTCTAAGCACATACAAGGGTGTATCTCTGCTTGGGATTGTACTACAAGTTTTTTACTAGCAAATCAAAGAATTTTTTAGAAAGAATTTTGTTTGCTTTTTCATACGTGTGAGGAGGGGGACGATTTTGGTTCAAAAAAACACCCAGGAATTTTGCATTTCATTCCATCTTTTTATATATTTATAAAAAAGAAAAGAAAAAGAAACAGGAAAATCCCCCAAAAAGGGGGGAAATGGAAACAAATTTGACACAAAAAGGGGGGTGGTGAGGCAGGATCCATCAGAATCCCTACCCCAAATCTCCATCTCCACCCCCTGATCCGACCCCACCCCCCCCACCCACCTCAAGCTGCCCCCACCGGAAACAAGTTCAAAAGCGTACATTTGCAGGGGACATGTCTCCATCCGTCTGCCTGGTGCCCCCACCCATCCCGCCCTCCCCTTGCTAAAGTCACAATTTCTTTATTCACTTCCCTTTACAAAAGAAAAACAAAAACAAAGAAAAGAAATCTTCATTTCTTTCGTGTCTCTTTCCAGAAAAAAAATAAATCTGGAAACGATCTGTGTTCATCTCCCATATTTTTCAAATATGGATTTCCACGGGGTGGCCGTCGTTTTGGCCGGCGATTAAGGCCATTCTCTGGTGGTGGAGCTGGAAGGCCAGGCAGTCTTCTCAGGCAAAAGTTAACTTCGGGGTCCTTCCAACGGGAAACAGGGCCAGACCCACACAGGACTCTTCTGGTTCCCCATTTCCCTCCCAACCCCACCTCAGATTCTTCCACCTCCTTGTCCAGGCTCTGCTCCCACATTTCTGACCCCTGGCCTGTCCCCTCGTAGCTCTTCTCCCCATGGCGCCCCTTCCAGGCCTTACCTGCCAGCCCCCTCTGGCATGCTCTTTCCCTCACCCTACGCCCATCTCAACTCCAGCAACAGTCAACTGATGAGAGGGTGCCCTATATATGCCCACCTCCCTCCCTCCTGAGCACCGATCGGAGGACACGGCTGGAAAATTGATCAGATTGGATCACGAAGTCCTGGCCGTGCGGCAACAGAGCGGACAGGCATCCCAGCAAAGAATAAACCCTGCTGCATCAGATCTCCCTTACCTTAGGAGATGGAGACAGAGCCAGGAGTCCTGACCCCCCCTCACACACTTTCCCCCTCCCCTACTGAAATTCTTTCAACTCGGCCCAGAGCCTTTTCCCCACTTTCTCTACTCTCCCTGGGGCAGGAGAAGCACCAACTCGTACGATCACCGCCCCGCCCCATTTCTAGGCAAAGCTCCCTGCTCAGAGTGGGCCTTTCAGACTCTCAAGCCGTGACTTAACCCCTGGGACCGTCTGCTCTCTCCCCTGTCAAAGCCCTGACAACCACGGAGGGCGATCCACCGAATCGTATTTGTCCGCTGGGGTAAATCCAGAGAGGCAACACAGCAACATTGGGAGGGATCAGTTTCCCCATCATGGGTCTGCAAGCGTCTCCCAAGGGGGAGTGCCAACAAGCGGTGGGGTAACGTGGTATGCCAAAGGATATCTAAATTCGAGTCCAGTAGCACCTTGAACACATGAAGCTGCCTTATACTGAATCAGACTCTGGGTCCATCAGTCAGTATTGTCTACTGAGACTGGCAACGGCTCTGCAGGGTCTCAGGCAGAGGTCTTTCCCATCACCTACATGCCTAGTCCCTTTAACTGGAGATGCTGGGGATTGAACCTGGGACCTTCTTCAAGCCAAGCAGATGCTCTACCACTGACCCACGGCCCCTCCCCTTAGAGACGTCAACAAGATTTTCAGGGTATAAGCTTTCGAGAGTCAACGCTGCCTTCATTGGATCTGACAGAGCTTTGCCTCTCGAAACTTCGACACTCAAAAGCTCAAAACCCGAAAATCTTGTTGGTCGCTAAGGTGCCCCAGGACTCGAATCTAGACCCTGGGGAGGGTTTCGGAGGACAGCTCTGTTGTTCTGCAGTGGAAGAGCTAGATTACTGTCCAGTCGCACCTTAGAGCTGCACCCAAGGTCCAGTTGCACCTTACTGAGGTTTTCAGGGTAGGAGCTTTCGAGAGTCAAAGCTCCCTTCGTCAGATACAAGCGCTGAGGGATCTCCATTCCTGCTTGTATCTGACGAAGGGAGCTTCGACTCTCGAAAGCTCCTACCCTGAAATTCTCGTTGTTCTCAAAGGCGCTACAGGACTCAAATCAAGTTGTTCTACTGCAGACCACCACGGTTATCCTCTGAAACTATGCCAAGGATGAAGCTGTGAGATTTGGATGTGTGTGAATAAGAGAGAGAAGGGGCTATGGGGGGGAGGTACTTTAGTCTTGCTATGGCATTTCTGCTTTCTGTTTTAGCGGGGGATACGCCGCCACCACTCCTGCTCCCTTATGAGCTTTCCTACCCCCACCCCTTTGGATGCTTTCCATTGTCTGCACTGTACACGGATGTCTCTTGCCTTCTGCCTCCCCTCTCCGGGGAACACGGGCTCTAGGATTTCTCGGTGGGTTTATCCTCCCCCACACCCCGCCCCGCATCTTCTTGCGTGCATTGTTCCAGGGTGACATGGTCTGCGGGGCCTCGGATTGGCTGCTGCTATGGCAACCGAGGAGGGGTTTCCCGGGCTCCCTGGTTACAGCTTCCTGATTGACAAGAGCCCGGTCACCGCTGGCTTGAGCACATTTCCTTCAAACAGCTGTGCCTGTTGCCTTCCTCTCTCCATCCTTCCTGCTTCTGTAATAGGGTTGCCAGCTCTGGGTTGGGACGTTCCTGGAGATTTGGGGGTGGAGCCGGGGAGGGCAGGGTTTGGGGAGGGGAGGAACCTCAGTGGGGCATAATGCCATAGAGTTCACCCTGCAAAGCAGCTGTTTTCTCCCGAGGGAAGGGATCTCTGTAAAGAGCCAGCATGGTTGAAGTGTCAGACTAGGACCTGGGAAACCCGGGTTCGAATCCCCACTCTGCCAGGGAAACTTGCTGGGTGACCTTGGGCCAGTCACACACTCTCAGCCCTGACCCTGGCTAGTATCTGGATGGGAGACCTCGAAGGAATACCTGGGGTGTGATGCAGAATCAGGCAATGGTTCTTGCCTTGAAAACCCTACGCGGTCGCCATAAGTCAGCTGTGACTTTACGGCAAAAAAAGGAAAGAAAGGATCTCTGTAGTCTGGAGATTCGCTGTAATTCCAGGAGGTCTCCAGGCCCCACCTGGAGGCTGGAGAGAGGCGGCATCGCGTGGCTCAGTGAATGCAGAATGAAAATTAAGAAGAAAAGCAATGCTATTGCTAGTAAATTATATTCATTTATATAACCAAACCTGGAAGACAAGTGTTCATTTCACACAATATGCCTCGCAGGGCTTAAGAACCAAAAGAAAAAAAGAGAGCAAAAATATGCTAAACATTCATTGCAGCCAATAGGGCTAATAGGACTAATAATATTATTATTATTGGTTCTTAAGCCCTGCGAAGCATATTGTGTGAAATGAACCTTTGTCTTCCAGGTTTGGTTATATAAATGAATATAATTTACTAGCAATAGCATTGCTTTTCTTCTTAATTTTCATTCTGCATTCACTGAGCCACGCGCTGCCGCCTCTCTCCAGTTTCTACTATTTCAGCGTAGGTTTACATATTTCCCCACCTGGAGGCTGGCAACCCTACTCTGTAGCCCTGGAACCTCTGAAGCTCTTAGGGACTGATTTTGTTCAGGGGCTGGCTGGTCGCCGCAGGATAGCAACCTTCTATTGAAGCAGATTTTAACATCAGAGCTCCATGTCATAAGAAAGGGCCTGCTGGATCAGACCCAGGCCCATCAAGGCCAGCAGTCTGTTCCCACAGTGGCCAACCAGGGGCCTCTAGAAAGCCCCCAAACAAGACGACTGCAGCAGCACCATCCTGCCTGTGTTCCACAGCACCTCATATAATAGGCCTGCTCCTCTGATACTAGAGAGAATAGGTATGCAGCATGACCGGTATCCATTTTAACTAATAGCCATGAATACCCCTTTCCTCCATGAACATGTCCACTCCCCTCTTAAAGCCTTCCAAGTTGGCAGCCATCACCACATCCTGGGGAAGGGAGTTCCACAATTTAGCTATGCGTTGTGTGAAGAATACTTCCTTTTATCTGTTTCGAATCTCTCACCCTCCAGCTTCACCAGATGACCTCGCGTTCTGGTATTATGAGAGAGGGAGAAAAGCTTCTCCCTGTCCATTCTTTCCATCATCGTCCTTTGGGTGTAAATAGGGTTGCCAACGCCAGGTTGGGAAACTGCTGGAGATTTGGGGATTTTAGCCTGGGGAGGCTGAGGGACCTCAGTGGGGTCTAATGCCCCACAGGCCACCCTCCAAAGCTGCCGTTTTCTCTGGGGGAACTGATCTCTGTTGTCTGGAGATCAGCTGCAGCCTGGCAGATCTCCAGGCCCCAGAGGCTGGCGGCCCTAGGTGTAAAGCTGGATCAACCCTGCCAGGACTGAAACTAGCGTTTCTTCTCCCCAGGGGAACCAAGGCTAAGAATCTGACTCTGGCCCTCTCAGCCTTTCCAAGCGTATCTTAACAATCAGAAATAACGGACAATTAGAAATAACAGATATTATGAAGGTATGGGATAGGGTTGCCAACTCTAGGTTGGAAACTTCCTGGAGATTTGGGGGCGGAGCCTGGGAAGGGCAGATTTTGGGGAGAGGGAGCTCAGCAGGGGTGTAATGCCATAAGAGTCCCCCCCCCCCAAGCTGCCGTTTTCTCCAGAGGAACTGATCTCTGTCATCTGGAGATTAAGGTCTTTTTATGCATGGCTGTTTTCCTCGTGGTCACCCCTCCAATGACTTTGGGACTTTGTTTGCATTATGCATGCCCTTTCCGGCCGTCAGAGGTCGCCTCGCTCTCCCCCTTCGTTTCCCCATGTTTTGCCCATGTTTTCAAAATTGAGATAAAACAGGTCCCTGAAAATGCGGGGGAAATGCGGGGAAACGCAGGGGGAGGGCGAGGCGACTTCTGGCGGTGAGAAATGGCATGCATAGTGAACACACGAACGAATGAAGCTGCCTTACACTGAATCAGACTCTCTGTCCATCAAAATCAGTATTGTCTACTCTGACCAGCAACGGCTCTCCAAGGTCTCAGGCAGGGGTCTATTCACATCACCTACTTGCCTGGTCCCTTTAACTGGAGATGCCAGGGATTGAACCTGGGGCCTTCTGATGCTAAGCAAATGCTGTACCACTGAGCCACAGCCCCTCCCCAAATCAAAACAAAGACCTGAAGTCGTCGGAGGGGTGATGGCGAGGGAAACAGAGATGTATGAAAGGCCTAACTGTACTTTCGGGAGATCTCCAGGCCCCACCTGGAGGATGGCAACCCTATAGTGGGATAGCAGGTCTGCGGACATTGGGAGTGTCTGATCTAAGCAATGTGATAGAGTTTGGAGGCTAGAAAACCAGGGAAAGGCCCCATAAAGCACAGGGTATCTTGTTCTCCGTCTAAGAAAAGGCCGGGATCTTAGCGAGGAGCAATTACTGTCACCGTACGGTTCTGGATTTACACCAGGGGAGCCAAGACCAGAATCCAGCTCTGATCTCAAGGCAGACAGGTGGACTGTGGATCTTTGCCCCGGGTTGTCTGAGAGATCAGCGTCCGTTTGCCAACGCCCACGACTCTGGGGAACCACAGCAGAGGCTGCGGAGGGTAAGGGGCAGGGGAGCAGAACGACCCGTCGATTGGCATCTCGTGTGATGTATAAAAAAGAAAGAGAGAAAGCAAGATTCGAAACAGAACCCAGATTCAGTTTGGCACAGGGCGGGGGGGGGGGTTGGGTTGCCTTCCAGCCGACCCCTGCGCTCCTCACATGACGCAGTAAGGCTCCCGGGGCAGTTCCGGCTCTGTCCTCCAGCAAGGGATGTGCGCCACCAAGCTCTTCTTGAGGTCCTTGTTGAGTAGAAAGCAAACTATGGGGTTGACAGCGGCCTGGGCGAAGCTCATCCAAACGGCTGTGGAGAGGTAGCGGTGGGGGATGCTGCAGGCTTTGACGAACACCCTCCAGTAGCAGGCCACAATGTAGGGCGACCACAGGACCAGGAAGAGCAACGTGATGACGTAGAACATCCTGCCCAGCCGTTTCTCGGCCTTGAACTCCTCCATGCCCAGCAGGCGCCGGTTGGCCGCGTGGGCGTTCTGCCGGATGCCCAGCAGGGTGGGGGGCATGGGGCCGCGGCCGAAGCCCGCAATCCAGTTGGCCGCAGCTTGCCCCGTGGCCCCAGGCCCGTGGAACGTCCAGTTCTGGCTAATGGCCGGGACCATCTGGATGGGCTTCATCTTGCGATGGCGGTACTCAAAGAGGAGGAGCTTGATGTATACCACGTGGGTGGCGAAGATCAGCACCGCCAGCATGAGCATGAAGCCCAAGGTGTCGTTGGCCTTGAAGTAGCGGTGCTCGAAGATGCACTGGTCCTCCTCCCGGATGAACTTGTAGGTCCCGACATCGAAGACCGGGGGGAACGCCATGGCCACCGACAAAGTCCACACCATGCAGATGACGGCCACGCACGTCCAGAAGGTCATGCGCTTGGCATAGAAGCGGTGGTGGGCCACGGCCATGTAGCGGGTGACGCTGATGCAGAAGAGGAGGAAGGCCGCGTGGAAGCAGAAGAGGACGGCCATGAAGGCCACGATCTTGCAGCTCAGCACGCTGTAGGTCCAGGCCGAGCCATGGCGGATGGACACCAGGACGAAGGGGAAGCAGACGGCCGAGCGGATCACATCGGCCAGGCACAGGTCCAGGAGGAAGTAGTAGGGGGCCTTGTGGAGGCCCCGCTCCTTCAAGACCAGCAGCGAGAGGGAGAGGTTCCCCGCCAAGCTCACACAGATGATCAGGCCCAGGAGCAGCAGCTTGGCGTAGGTGGAGGCTGCGTGGGGCGCCGAGCCGTGGGCCTCTTCAGTCTCATTGGCACTGGCCATCTTTAGGTGGGGGAGGAAAAGGGGGGAGCTGGGTCAGCGGCGGCGTGCACGGTGACGGCCCAGGACCCCGGTGCTAAAGGGGGACGTCATCTGTTGGGGGAAGAGGTTAGAGGGAAGGGAGGGGGGAGAAAAAAGGAAAGAATCAGTCTACAGTGTATATCAGCATTTGTTCCCCAGAACCCAGGGGTTCCATGAGAAATCAATAGGGGTTCTGCGAGAAATAGTGATGAAAAGGCTATCATTAGAGGTATCAAAATCATTTTGTACTGTCGATAAACTCGAGAAAAATGTAAGTTATTTTTTTGCTTAAACCAGCTATCAGAAAAATATATATCATGTTTTCCTTATGAACTTTAAGTTTATAAAAGAGAAAGATATTAATAATGATATATAATAATTTTTTATGAAGGGGTTCCCTGAGACATGAATATTATTTCAAGGGTTCCGCAAGGGTAAAAGATTGAGAAACGTTGGTGTGTATATTGCAATGGAATGGTCTGTTTCCCCTCTCTGAAATTTGTGCATGTTGGCTTAGTCTCATGGGGGCGGAGTCCCTGCTCAGTTAGTTCTGTTGGTTAGTTAGCATTGGAGACTGCCCCAGCACCCTTGTCCTGAAACCACCTGCTCCTGTCCGTCCCTTCTCGCGAATAAACAGACGCTGTTTTGAACACACACACACACCCGTCTCTGCTGTGTGAACCAGAGGCTCTTCCACTGAGCCCAAGTTCCAGTCGATGCCAGGAAGTCTACTTGCCGTCCCCAGTCTACGGTGTATATATTGTATACACTGCAATGGAATAGTCTGTTCCCCCCTCTGATATTTGTGCGTGTTGGTTTAGTCTCATGGGGCGGAGTCCCTGCTCAGTTAGTTCTGTTAGTTGGCATTGCAGATTGACCCAGGACCCTTGTCCTGAAACCAGCTGCTCCCATCCCTGTCCCTTCTCGCTAATAAATGGACGCTCCCATCTCTGCTGCGTGAACCTAAGAGCAGAAACCTGAGTGACTACCCCAGGGGGTCCCCAGCCTTTTTGAGCCTGCAGGCCCCTTTGGAATGCTGACCCACGGCGGTTGCCCAGGAGGTGGAGCCAACCATAAAATGGTTGCCGTGGGAGGCGGAGCCAACCACAAAAGGTCCGGGAGTGAGGTCATGCAGCATTCTAACAGCAACTCTTCAACATTTCAGGCAGATGCTGTGTTAAACAGGATACTTTTTTGGAATGAACATATTGTTTATAAAAACGCTTTTTCACATGCACCCCGCTTACCTTCAGTCGAAGTGACATTGGAAAAGATCTACCCAGCGAATCAGATCTCCAATGGCCAATCAGAAGTCCTGCTGGTCAAGAGACCTGCCTAGCCCTGCCCACTTTCTGAAAACGCTCGGTGGCCGCCATGGGGACCCCCGGACTACCCTGTTTCTGATTTGCAAGCAAAAGGGGACATCACACAACATGCCGAGAAACCGAACATTTATCAAGCACAAAGACTCCATGGACCACAGGCGTTTCGAAATCAGGGAGATGCTACCAGACTCCAGAGTTTTTGTTGAGAATCAAGACTTTTTTTGTCATCCCAATGGGGTAGAGGGGTATTGGCCTGAGGGTCTGGCCAAGAACCCCATGAGATGTGGCAGAGGGTTTGGGGGCTCACTCTCAGTGTCCATGGGGAACCAGCCACGAGAGAAGAAGCACAAGGACCCAGACACTTGCCTGCCATTTGCAGGAGCTGTCTTCCCAGGTTGTGCCCCTCTGAGCTGCTCCTCGGTTTGCAGATATGGTGTAGCTGCATAACACATTTATTCATCTATTAAAACATTTAAACCCCAACGTTCCCCATGCTTCCAGGTGAGTGACAAATCCAAATTTAAACACACAAAATGGAATAAAGCCCCAAACTATTCCTCTTCTCCCCCCCCCCGCCCTAAAAAAAAAAAAATCCTTTCGGCTTAAAAGCCGTAGCAAATAAAATGACTTTGCAGCGCGTCCTGAGAACTTCTAGAGATGGTGACCCTTCAGCTCCTATAGGAGCCCCACCCCATTCCTTAGGGTGGAAATTATGGAGGAGGAGGAGGAGGAGGAAGAGGAAAAGGAGGAAGAGGAGGAAGAGGAGGAAGAGGAAGAGGAGGAAGAAGAATTGTTTTTTATATGCTGACTATCTCTACCACTTAAGGAAGAATCAAACCGGCTTACTATCACCTTCTCTTCCCCTCCCCATAACAGACACCCTGTGAGATCGGTGGGGCTGAAAGAGTGTGACTAGCCCAAGGTCACCCAGCGGGCTGCATGTGGAGGAGTGGGGAAACCAACCAGTTTCTCCAGATCAGAAGAAGAAGAGTTGGTTTTTATATGCCCACTTTCTCTAAAACTTAAGGAAGAATCAAACCAGTTTACAATCTCCTTCCCTTCCTCTCCCCTCAACAGACACCCTGCGAGGTAGGTGGGGCTGAGAGAGCTGTTAAGAGAACTGTGACTAGCCCAAGGTCACCCAGCGGGCTTCATGTGGAGGAGTGGGGAAACAAATCCGGTTCACCAGATTAGCCTCCGCCGCTCATGTGGAGGAGTGGGGAATCAAACCCGGTTCTCCAGATCAGACTCCACCGCTCCAAACCACCACTCTTAACCACTACACCATGCTGGCTCTCCCATCTAGATCTGGGCACCCAAAGGTTGGGTAGAGAAAGACTAAATAATATTTAAAAATGTGTTCATTTTAAGGCGCTGTTAACTATATTAAAAACATAAAAGTCATATTAAAAGAAAGCACAATGGCAACTGATCAGGTTAATAAACCAGGATTCTTCGCAGTTAGCCATGACGGTTAAACAGAAGTGAATATTAATAGTGTTGCCAGCTCTGGGTTGGGAAATACCTGGAGATTTTGAGGTTGGGGCTTGAGGAGGGCAGGGTTTGGGGAGGGGAGGGACCTCAATGGGGTATAATGCCATAAGAGTCCACCTTCCACCTTCCAAAGTGGCCATTTTCTCCAAGTGAACTGGTCTCTCTCGCCCGGAGCTCAGTTGTAATCCCAGGAGATCTCCAGCCCCCAGCTGGAGGTTACAGACTTATAAACACAGCAGTATAAGACAACAAAACACATAAATCATACTATGCAAAGAGTGCTATATTCTATGTGCAGTAGTCAAATACAGTGAATAAATATATACAGTGATGTTAGCTAAACAAATAGAACTATATACAAAAGTTAAAAGTTCTTTTTTAGAACCAGTGTCTTTGGAGTCAAAGCTTTGAGTTCCCTCCATTACAAGAGAAGACATATTAACTGCCTTGAACATATTTTCTGATGAAGACCTCGGGTCGAAACTGGGCGTTAATCCGGACCCCTGTTATACACCTTGGACTGTGAAATTTGTATGACCCCAACTTCATATTGTCAGTGCAATCAACAGGATACAACTCCGTGATGCACTTCAACAAGAAGGCACCCAAATGTGGCAACCCTGAAAGGATTACTTATGGACAGTGACTCCAAAGACACTGGCTTTAAAAAAGAACGTTTAACTTTTGTATATAGTTCTGTTTGTTTAGCTCACATCACTGGATATATTTATTCACTGTATTTGACTACTGCACATAGAATATAGCACTCTTTGCATAGTATGATTTATGTGTTTTGTCGTCTTATGCTGCTGTGTTTATAAGTTTGTAACTAACATTACAGCAGGCTGATTACTTATTTGCCATAACCCAGCTGGCGGTTGGCAACCCTAAATATGAAACAGATACACGTATGAAAAGCAAACGTGGCCCCCAAATGTCTCTGTGGGTACAGCTTTAGAGCAGGGTTGCCAACCTCCAGGTACTGGCTGGCGATCTCCTGCTATTACAACTGATCTCCAGCCGATAGAGATCAGTTCCCCTGGAGAAAATGGCCGCTTTGGCCATTGGAGACTATGGCATTGAAGCTCCTCCCCCGCCCTCCTCAGGCTCCGCCCCAAAAACCTCCCACCGGTGGCGAAGAGGGACCTGGCAACCCTACTTTGGCGTCATCTGTTTAATTTGTGACTCCAGCAAGAAAGGACATTTTCCCCCACAAAATTGGCTGGTACATTTTGAGTCGCACACAGAGGTCACACAGTTCTAGACGGAAAGTGCTCTAAGAATGATCTTACGCTTCTTGCGCTTGCCTGGGAAACCAGTCATCTTTCTAAATTTATCACGCCGCTAGTTAATGTCGTTCATTATCAGCATCTGATGAGCTTACAGGTTTTGGGATAAAACGATTGCGGCTTGCAGCACCTAAAAGCAATTCCGTTGGTCGGTAATCACGCCGCTTTCCGTACGGCGGAGGGTTTTGCTTCCTTGTCACGCTACCAAATGAAAAGTCATGACTAACGCCAAAATTTCCATATTTTTGTCACCAACAGCCACGCCATGTGCGATTAGGAGAAAGGCTGTCTGGCTAGGGGCCCCAACTCCAAGGTGGGATATTCCTGGAGATCTGGGGATGGAGCCTGGGGAGGGAGGGGATTGGGGAGGGGGAGGACCTCAGAGGGGTACAACGCCGGAGAGTCCACCCTCCAGATCAGCCATGCTCTCCAGGGGAACTGATGTCTCTCGTCTGGAGATTAGATGTGATTCCGGGAGATCTCCTGGAGGTTGGCGACCCTAGGGATGGCCCAAGTAGAGTAGCGTGGAGCATAGCCAGAGGGCGCTGGGGAAAGGAGCTGGTCTCCAAACTGTGCAAGGGCATCGTATTTGCGTTGAGTTATTTATATCCTGCGTTTCTTCCCAAAGGAGACTCAAAGCAGCCTCGTCAATTGGACTCTGTGGCATTGAAGCCCCTCCCCAAACCCCCTCCCTCCTCAGGCTCTGCCCAAAATACCTCCCGCCGGTGGCAAAGAGGGACCTGGCAACCCTAAGAGTGCCAGGCGATTGGCACATTCATGACACTTCTTAGCAAGCTTATTTGGTTCCGTGCCCGAAATCAGGAGGGGGCGACGCGAACGGCGGGATCTACTGCATGCTCACCAGTCCACTGGAACCAGGAGGGCAGTTCTGAGTAAAAATAATTAAGAGCCAACTGCACATGTTTGCAACTTGTTTTCGGGGCGCGTTGCCTGAACTTTGGGGGCGATACAGGGGAACCAGTTGCAAAGGAAGACAGGTCTTCAGTTCCTGTCATGGTTGTGTCGGATGCAAGGTTTGGTGCGTTTACCTGAACAGGTGCACCGGCTAAAATTATATTTTATATTTCCCTGTCTTCCTTCAACCCTGGTCAGCCCAGTTCATCTCCAGACTGCAGAGATCCATCCCCTGGAGAAAACTGGATGCTTTGGAGGGTGGACTGGCGGAAGGTTTTTGGAGCGGAGCCTGAGGAAGACGGGGTTTGGGGAGGAATTCAATGCCATAGAGTCCAATTGCCAAAGCAGCCATTTTCTCCAGGGGAACTGATCTCTGTCAGCTGGAGATCAGTGGTAATGGCAGGAGATCTCCAGCTACTACCTGGAGGTTTGGAAATTAGCACAAGGACGAGTGTTGTAACAAAGTGCAAAAGGTGTATTAATATGCTACACAATTATACAAAAAAATATACAATAACAATCTAATACTACTACTATATCTATCCTAAGCTAAAGTACAAATAATATCACTTCAATGACCTAAAGGTCAATACAGTACAAAGTCAAAGGTCTCCATACAGGTAAGGTAGTGGTAAGTATTCACACTGGTAAAATACAATGCTGATATAACTATATCTTATTATTATTATTCATTCTCTAGGATCCTTCCAAAAGGTATCAGAGCAGGAAGGATCCTAGAGAATGAATAATAAGAAGATATAGTTATATCAGCATTGTACTTTACCTGTGTGAGTACTTACCACTACCTTACCTGTATGGAGACCTTTGACTTTGTACTATATTGACCTTTAGGTCATTGAAGTGATATTATTTGTACTTTACAAATAATTATTTGTACTTTAGCTTAGGATAGATATAGTAGTGCCCTGACCTGGCCCAGGCTAGCCTGATCTCGTCAGATCTCAGAAGCTAAGCAGGGTCAGCCCTGGTTAGTATTTGGATGGGAGACCACCCAGGAAGTCCAGGGTTGCTGTGCAGAGGAAGGCACTGGCAAACCACCTCTGTAGTCTCTTGCCATGAAAACCCCAAAAGGGGTCGCCATAAGTCGGCTGCGACTTGAAGGCACTTTACACACACACAGATATAGTAGTAGTATTAGATTGTTATAGTATATTTCATTGTATAATTGTGCAGCATATTAATCCACCTTTTGCCCTTTGCTATAACTTTCGTCCCTGTGCTAATTTCCAAATCCCTGTGATACTTGCATAGTGGTATCCACTTTTCCAGCAACTACTTGGAGGTTGGCAACCCTAGGCATTGTACCCCATTGAGGTCCCTGTCCTCTCCGGATCCATCCCCCTGGAGAAAATGGCAGCTTCGGAAGGCAGAGTCTATGGTACATAGGGAGGATTTTCACCTAGAATCTATGGTATACCATAGACTCTGCCTTCCGAATCTGAACACCCCCCTCTCACACGGTCACCCCCCCCCCAAAAAAAAATCTCTAGGAACTTCCCAGGATGGATTTGGCAATTTTACCCCTGACAGAAGGGGAAACTTATGCCAAAACCATCGGCATGAGAGACTTCCCCACAGACAACTGTTTCATGTGCTGCTCTAAGCGCAGCGAGTCTTCCGCCATAAGGCCCAGGCTCAAACGCACGTGCTTCCCCAACCCCAGGAGGAGGTGAAGGTCAGCGGCTCGTCGGACTCGTCCTCAAACAGACGGGGATGTGTCATGCCGTTCCCTCCGCCTGACTCATCCGTGTGGCTGTTGAATTAGTCAGGCGCATTCACACATGCGCCCCACCTCTTGCCCACATGCACCCTCCAGAGTAATGTTCAGTGAATACAGATGGCCTACCACAGAGCGTGTCCCGTTTGTTTCAGAGGGTGGCCGTGTTGGTCTGCAGGAGAAGAGCTCGATTCGAGCCCGGTAGCGCCTGAGAGACCCACAAGATTTTTGGGGTACGGGTTTTTGAGAGTCAAAGCTCCCTTGGACTCTCGAAAGCTAATGCCCCCCAAATATTGTGGGTCTCTAAGGTGCTACTGGACTCGAATCTAGTTGGTAAAGCTCGTCGTCCGACAATTTCCTGCAAAGCCATGAGGAGAATTTTACCCCTCAGCAGGAGAAGAGCTCGATTCGAGTCCAGTAGCGCCTTAGAGAGCCAAAAGACTTTTTGGGTATGAGCATTTGAGAGTCCAAGCTCCCTTGGACTCTCGAAAGCGAATGCCCCCCACCCCCAAATATTGTGGGTCTCTAGGGTGCTACTGGACTCGAATCTAGTTGGTAAAGCTCGTCGTCCGATAATTTCCTACAACGCCATGAGGAGAATTTTACCCCTCCTCAGCTTCTCCCGGTTTCTGCTCCAATGTGGCAAAATTACTCTCACCGTTTGGCAGGACAGAAATATAGACCACCAGGGTCATCTAGTCCAACCCCCTGCACAATGCAGGAAATTCACAACTACCTCCCCCCTCATACCCCCAGTGACCCCCTACTCCATGCCCAGAAGATGGCCAAGGTGCCCTCCCTCTCATCATCTTCCTAAGGTCACAGAATCAGCATTGCTGACAGAGGATGATGACAGAGGATGATACCGAACACTGGCTTATGAAGTGATTGTGGGCACAGCCTCAATGGCCGTCTGTATACATCCGCTGCTGAGGCAACGGCGGGATTTATGTAGGGCTCTTCCATGTGATCTCCGTAATCTTTTTTACGGCCCTCCAAGGGCCAAAGCAGATATGCACGGAGAGTTATGTGTTTGGAGGTCCGAGCAATTTTTAAAATTCAATTTCCAGGGGCATGGGGGCCCTATTTGGATGGGGATGCAGGGAGGGGGTTTTGTGCCCCCTCTCAGCGCATGTCCGGTTTGCTGCTCCCCATAATTTCTTTATGTCATGCTGATGCTAAAGGGATGGGGGGGGGTGAGACAAATATAACAGCCCTAGGGAGTTGGGAATAGGGCCTGGAGATCTCCTGGGCTTACAACTGGCCTCCGTACCACAAAGAACAATTCCCCTGGAACAAAATGGCAGCTTTGGAGGGTGGGTTTTATGGTGTTATATCCCGCCGAGGTCCCTCCCCTCCCCAAATCATGCCCTCCCCAGGCTCCACCCCTAAATCTCCAGGAATTTCCCAACCCGGAGTTGGGAACCCTAGTTGAGGAAGGGTGCTTTGCTTAGGACCTCTTGGAAAGTTCATGGCTTTGGATGAGATTTGATCCAGGGGATGGGGTTGCCAACCTCCAGCCACTAATCAAACAAACGGCTTGCAAGTGCTTACAGGAGTATGGAATTCAAAATATGGCACAAGACAAATATTTCCAATATAGGAAAATAACAATGCAATTCTTGCTATTAGAAGAATATATTGAGAACAAATTGGATACAAATACACTTCTAGAGCAACAAATATGTGGCAATGGGTCAAAAATGATCCCAAAATAAACACAAAATATAAGAATATACCGGCGCAAGGGCTCAGTTCATATCAAATTCATTGTAAATAGAGTTCATAGATATTGCATCACATGGCAACGGAAACAAGACGTGGTACAATGGAAATCCGGTATAATTCCATTTCGTGTGAACTTTCTCAAGCCTTCAGTCTTTCCGTGCAGAATTCATTCAACGCTTAAAGGAGTGTACCTTTCCTATGTCTTTGGACGGCAATTGGACTCTATGACATTGAAGTCCCTCCCCTCCTCAAACCCCGCCCTCCCCAGGCTCCACCCCAAAAACCTCCAGCCGCGGGCGAAGAGGGACCTAGCAACCCTACCAAGGGATTAGTGCACAGCTCATTCTTTCGCACACTCAAGACATGCCACCTATACACATGTGCACACAAATAAATACATCAACAACAGCTTCAGACGTTAACGCACGACCTTACAAGCGGATCAGCAAATGCTTGGTCCTTCTGCTTTATGTGCATCCATAGTAATGAGTGGAAAAGCCTGACCAGTGGGTATGGGGATGCACAAACTAGGGTGAGACAGCTTGTGCATTCCCATTCCACAAGAGTTCCTGTTTGGACGCAAAACCGAAGCATGAAGCATTTGCTCATTGGTGCATCTTGAAATGCCCAAAATTGCAGTCCAAGGAGACAGAAGGATCTCTTCATAGCATGCTGTTGGAGACTTATCAGCAGCTTGCCAACTGACCAGTTGCCAACTGACCAGAACAACAGTCGCCTGGCTAGCATGCTGTTGGAGACTTATCAGCAACTTGATGTTCAAAAATCAGCAAGAAACAGTAGCAACTGCTAACTAATGTAGATCCAGCCACAGTTACAGCCACAACTACAGGGACAAGTTGAAAAGTTGGCAACCCTAGTCTCTTTCTGTCTCTCTCACACACAATATTAGGATACATACAATAAGCACCTTTCTATCGAATTGTGAACATGGCACCAGAGCGTGGATCAAAAAACCAACTCAACGGGGCTATGTACAGATAGGGAAGGGTTTTTTCCCCCCTACAAACCTGGAAGAACTCCAGATTTGCAGAGAAATCTGAAAAGTAAAAACAATGGTGAGGAGTATTTTAAAAGTCCAAAAGTTAAAGAAAAGAGAAATGCTACATTGGACACACACCCCTGCCACTGTGGGGGTTGTTTAGCAACCCAATGCCACAGCAGGAGAAGGTAGAGGTGGGACCAGGAAAGGGGGAGAGAGATGGTGGCAGGCAAGAGAGAGGGAGTTGGTGGAGGTGGAAGAGAGAGGTGGTGAGAAGAGAGGAGAGCATGGTAGTGAAGGGGAGACAGAGAGGCGGTGGGAGTGGGGAGGCAGTGGAAAGGCTGAGAAAGAGCAAGAAATGAAGGTGAAAGAGGGGGTAGAAGCAGGAATCAGAGAGGGGATGGACTTTCTCCACCTCAGAGTTATTTATGGGTCCCCTGCTTAACACATATAACTGAGGACTATATAGACCAGAGGTTCCCAAACTGTGCTCCGTGGAGCATTTGGTACTCTGCAAAACATCTCCTAGTGCTTCAGGAAGAGATTGGAAAGAAAAACATTACTGTCATTCAGTTTAGTATCTAGGTGCTAGGTGAAAATTAGTGCTCCGTGACTAATTTCTCTCCTGAAAAGTGCTCCATGACTCAAAAAGTTTGGGAACCTCTGATATAGACCATAACCATGCTACAGAGAAACAAGTAGGTCTCCAAGGAACGGAGGGACCTACAATTCTGTGAGTGGAATTAAGGGTTTCTAACGGAGAATTAAGAGCCCCGTGGCTCAGAGTGGTAAGCTGCAGTACTGCAGTCCAAGCTCTGCTCACAAACTGAGTTCGATCCCGACAGAAGTTGGTTTCAGGTAGCCGGCACAAGGTCAACTCAGCCTTCTATCCTTCCAAGGTCGGTAAAATGAGTCCCCAGCTGGCTGGGGGTAAAGGGAAGATGACTGGGGAAGGCACTGGCAAACCACCCCGTAAACAAAGTCTACCTAGTAAACGTCGAGATGTGACCCCATGGGTCAGGAATGACCCAGTGCTTGCACAGGGGACCTTTACCTTTAACGGAGAATTATTTCTATTTATTAGGGATGGTCTTTATTTGGGGGTACTTGCCCCTAGAAAACTATTATCCCTGTCATTTTTCTTTCAGAAGCATTTGGGAGTATTTTCTTTTCAATTTTTGTTAACATTCTTTGGAAATTAATTGGCAGGGATAGAAGCTCGCCCGCGCATACCAATTGAGTATCCCTTATCTGGACATTCGATATCCAGACTGATCTGAAAAATGATTTAAAATATTGTTTAAAATTAAATGCAGGCTATGTTTATAAAGTATATATAAAACATAAATCAATTTCATGGTTAGACTTGGGTCCCATCCCCAAGATACCTCATTATGTATATGCAAAAATTCCAAAATATTCCAAAATATGGAAAGATCCAAAATACGAACCACGTCTGGTCCCAAGCAGTCCGGATAAGGGATACTCAACCTGTACATGTAAACAGACACAGGCTAGACCGTCCACTGCTCCACTTCCGGAACTGCTATTCTGATAGTAAATGAAGATGAGCCGCTGCTACTCTAAAATAAGGGCGAGAGGGTGCTTAAATTTAAACTCCTTGATCAAAATGTTTAAACTGCAGTCAATTTGCTAAAACACCCAAAGGTGAGAGACGCCGGGAGGGATCTTGCTTGGTGAGACACTAAACCGGTCCTTATTTTCATCTGTGAACCATTGCAGGGAATGCTTCTGTCCTACAACTGAGAACGGCCAAAGGTTGTAATCTATCCTGGCCTCCCTCCCCTCTCCCCCACCCCACTTTTATTTTACTTAGTGGGGGGAGCCGACCGCTTTGCTGGGTCTCTCAACAGCAACCACGATTTTAACGCGCCATCTGGAATATTTTAGCATTAATTTATATCGTTATGGTTTTAATAATTTTAAGTGTGGATATATTATAGAATCATAGAGTTGGAAGGGGCCATACAGGGCATCTCGTCCAACCCCCTGCTTAATGCAGGATCATCCTAGAGCAGAGGTTCCCAAACTGTGCTCTGCGAAACATCTCCTAGTGCTCCATGAAGAGATCGGAAAGAAAAATACTACTGTCATTTGGTTTAGTATACAGGTGCTAGGTGAAAATTAGTCCTCCGTGAAAAGTGCTCCATGACTCAAAATGTTTGGGAACCTCTGGCCTACAGCATCCCTGACAGGTGTTTGTCCAGCCTCTGCTTAAAGGCTGCCAGCGAGGGGAAGCTCACAACCCCCCTAGGTTGCCGATACCACTGTCGAACAACTCTTTCTGTAAATTTCCCCCCCCCCCAATATCCAGCCACTACCTTTCTGCCTGCAATTTAAACCCATTATTGCCAGTCCTCTCCTCTGCTGCCAACAGGAAGAGCTCCCTGCCCGCCTCGAAGTGACAGCCCTTCAAATATTTAAAGAGAGCAATCGTGTCCCCCCTCAACCTCCTTTTCTCCAGACTCAACATTCCCAGCTCCCTCAGCCTTTCCTTGCAGGGCTCGGTCTCCAGGCCCCCCCGAATCATCCTCGTCGCTCTCCTCTGCACCCGCTCGATTCTGTCCACATCCTTTCCGAAGCGAGGCCTCCAGAACTGCACACAATACTCTGGGCGTGGGCTGACCAATGTGGTATACAGCGGAACTATGACATCTTGCATATTATGATTTTATTTTTATCGTTTTTATCTTGTTGGTACCCGCCCTGAGCCCGGCTTGTCCGGGGATTGAGGGCGAGCTAGAAATCTAAAGGAATAAATAATAAATAATAATATCCTCCTCTTCCCAAGGAAAAGGAGAATAAGGTGGGGAACAAGCAACCCCTTGGTCTGGGAGGGTGCCCGCTTGGAGTTTCCTGAGACTTATGGCCCGGGCCGGATGAGGAAAAGAAGGAGCATATTATGGTGCCTTCTTGGGGACTGCAAGAGCCAGGGCTCCTGTGCCCTTCCTGCCTGGCATACAGAAATGCAGCTGGTGAAGTGTTTCTTGGCTCAGAGAGGGGAAACACGTCACCTCCAACATCCCTGCCCCCTGGGAGGGGCTGTGGCGCAGTGGTAGAGCATCTGCTTGGCACGCAGAAGGTCCCGTGTTCAATCCCCTGCATCTCCAGTTAAAGGGACCAGGCAAGTAGGTGATGTGAAAGACCTCAGCCTGAGACCCTGGAGAGCCGCTGCTGGTCTGAGTAGGCAATACTGACTTCGATGGACCAAGGGTCTGATTCAGCATCAGGCAGCTTCATGTGTTCAATTCCTGCAAAAAAGGTCAGCAGCTATAAATTATAAACAGGGGCAGTGACAGGACCAACTAAACAATGAAGCTCGAAGGACCAGCTATTCAAAAGGAGTCCAATGCTCTCATGCCTAAGCTTTCAATAAAAGAAAAAAGCATATTGCTAGTCCTCAAGGTGGTAGAATAAGATCTGGAAATGTCTGAGCTGAGGCTCAGGATCTCTCCTGCATGCCTACTATATTAAGTGCTGCAGTTGTCTTGCTTGTGGGCTTCCTGGAGGCACCCGGTCGGCCCCTGTGTGAACAGACTGCTGGACTCGATGGACCTTGGTCTGATCCAGCAGAGCTTTTCTTATGTTCTTATGTTCATGCCTATTCTCTCCAGTATCAGAGGAGCATGCCTATTATCTTAGGTGCCATGGAACACAAGCAGAACAATGCTGCTGCAGTCGTCTTGTTTGTGGGCTTCCTAGAGGCACCTGGTTGGCCCCTGTGTGAACAGACAGCTGGACTTGATGGGCCTGGGTCTGATCCAGCAGGGCTTTCCTTATGTTCTTATGCTGCTGAAGTATCTGAAGAGGACTTTAGCAGGCTTGAATTCTGACATGCCATTCTGGCTTCGATTCCCACGTGCAATTTTGGCTTTCTTTTCTCCACATGGCGGTCTCATTCATGTGTGTGGCAACCAATGCTCAGATTATACTAGCCAACCCTTGCAAAAAAGACCCAGCATGTGCAAGTGCAAAGCCACTCTGAGCTGCTTAGGGAGGGTGTGTGGCTCAGTGGTGGAGCCTCTGCTTGGCATGCGGAAGGTCCCAGGTTCAATCCCCGGCATCTCCAGTTAAAGGGACCGGGCAAGTAGGTGATGTGAAAGACCCCTGCCTGAGACCCTGGAGAGCTGCTGCCTGTCTGAGCAGACAATACTGATTCTGATGGACCAAAGATCTGATTCAGCATAAGGCACTTTCATGTATGTTCATGTGTGTGTCCAACTTCCAGCCTGCAAAGACTTTCCCAGCGGGGCCTTTTTATCCCCACCCCACCACTACACTGAAGCTGTCTTATACTGAATCAGACCATTGCTCCATCATGTTCAGTACTGTCTACTCAGACTGGCAGAGGCCAGAGGTCTTTCACATCACCTACTTTTAACTGGGGGTGCTGGGGATTGAACCTGGGACCTTCCGCATGCCAAGCAGAGACTCCACCACTGAACCACAGACCCTCCCTAAACGGCTCAGAGTGACTTTGACTTAGAGGGTCTTCCACTAAGTCATATAGAGGATGGCAGAGTTGAGCCCAGGTACAAATTACATTTTTGTGCGGAATGATCTAGTTCACCAGAGTCTGACTGCCAATTACATCATGGTGGTGGAAGCAGAAGAGGATGCAGTATGAAAACAGGATGCTACCTTTCTATTGGGTCCACCCAGGCCAGTGTTCTATGAATGGCAGATGCTCCTCAGGGTTTCAGGCACAGGTCTTTCACATCACCTACTGCCTGGTCCTATCAACTGGAGATGCCGAGGATTGAACCTGGGACCTTCTGCATGCCAAGCAGACGCTCTACTACTGAGCCACAGCCACAGCCCCTCCCCTGACTGGAACTCTTCCATGTAGCTGCCCTATACTGAATCAGACCTTTGGTCCATCAAGGTCAGTCTTGTCTACTCAGACTGGCATCGGCTCTCCGGGGTCCAGAGGTCTTTCTCATCACCTACTGCCTGGTCGTTTCAGCTGGAGATGCTGGGGATTGAACCTGGGACCTTCTGCATGCCAAGCAAAGGCTCTGCCACTGAGCTGTGGCCCCTCCCTAACACACGAAGCTGCCTTGTACTGAATCAAACCCTTGGTCCATCAAAGCCAGAATTGTGTATTCAGACTGGCAGCAGCTCTCCAGCACGCCCTGGCCAAAAAGGAAGTGTGGTCAACGGATACTCAGCTCTCCACACATACTATTGAAAATCCACGAGAAACATGTATGACCATACACGTTAACTAGAAAAGGGTTGCTCTCCTACTCTGAAGAACAACACACGAACACACATGAACACATGAAGCTACCTTATACTGAATCAGACCCTTGGTCTGATTGTATATTGTCTACTCTGACTGGCAGTGGCTCTCCAGGGTCTCAGGCTGAGGTCTTTCCCATCACCTCCTTGCCTAGTCTATTTAACTGGAGATGCCGGAGATTGAACCTGGGACCTTCTGCATGCCAAGCAGATGCTCTGCCACTGAGCCACAGCAGCTGCTTTCTAGAACCAGCCTGGGGCAGGGAGTTCCACAATTTAACTATGCGTTGTGTGAACAAATACTTCCTTTTATCTGTTTTGAATCTCTCACTCCACTTCCTGCACCCAGCTGTGGTTTGGTAACTAAGTCAAGAGGTATCTTGTGGCACTTAGATTTGGCCATGGGACCTCCACGGCTGAACCCGACAGCCCTTTCCAGTTCTATGGTTTTTATCTGCTCAACCTCCAGCAGAGAGTCCAAGAGAGCCCTTCCCTTAGATGCCCCTTTCCCTGTTGGATAAAAAAGCACCATCAGCCCCAGTAGAGATATGACAGAGATGTACCAAGGCGGGGTGGAGCCAGCATCGAGCGCTCCCAGACACAACCGACACCTGCTGCTGAAAATGGGCCCTGCAAAAGAAAGTTCCTTCCCAACCCCACTCTGATGCTGACACATTGGTAGTCAAGCACGCGCACTGATATAGCAACAGCCCCATGTTATATTTTCAAACGGGTTTGGGGTTCAGTACAGTCAGGGCCGCGCACGCTGACACATGAACTTTGGCATGTGACCTCACTGAGATACAAACTGTCACCCCAGACAAGCGCACTATTCCACATCACTGACACAATGCACGAGAGCTGTCTCTGTCTCTCTCTCTCTCTCTCTCTCTCTGTCACTTGGTTCTTGGGAAAACAAACTTATATTTCCCCAGATGCCCTAATGATCTCACTGGGTTCGTACTCTGATTGATTTATGCACACTGCTGACCAGTTTCTCTGGCAGGGAGCAGCGTGTTGAGAAAACACACCAAGTCACATTTATGTAGCACGAAATAACAGAGCGTCCTGGGGCACCTTAGAGGCTGGCAGAGTTATGGGGGTGACTGAATCGTGTGCCAGCCCGAAAGAGTCGTGTACAAACCGGGAACAAATTAATTGCAGCTATTCATGTGCAGGTACACACAGGAGCAGAGAGCGATGTGTACATCATCCACTGAAACACATTCATTCACAAACACACCAACATGTCCTGTGGCTATGCACGTCTGTTATGTACAGAAACACATGACACGGAGATCACACCACACATGCACACAAAGGATGGGGCACACTCCCCCCAAGACACACCTGTGCGCACACCTTAACACTTCTCACACATAATCTTCCACATGTTCACTGGCCACTTAGCTTCACACATGGCAGTCTAGGAAGCAATCAGTGTTAACTTAGGAGAAGTTACTATAGGCTTACAGGTGAATTACCAAAATTTTGCACAAGAATGAAAAAAAATACAAAATCCCACATTATTCTAACTGGCGATACATAATCTGTTTGTTGCTGATTTTGGCTAGTTGGAGTATAGAATCAGCCTCATCAATTTCAATGTAATACTATTTAGTTTGCAGGACAGTTGGCTCAGAGTAAATCAGCTCCACTGATTGGTTACTCGTGAATGTAAACCCATAGAAGTGACTAGTCGGGAAACAACAAAACATTAACCTGTCTTTGGCCTCTGGAAAGACTCCCAAAAGAACTAACTTTTTAAAAGCCTCCTTGGGTTGCCTATGAGTAATTTTTACTCCCCCTAGCAACCAGGGAAGTGGCTATTTAGAATCTTGGATTTGCTGATAATTTACCCAGGCACCATTGAGGTGATCATTGGCAACGTAAACCACTCACTGTATATTACTCCTGCTCTGCATTATATTGAGTTCAGGGCAAGGAAACCACCTCACATTACATTACCTCCAATTTTACACCTCCTTTTCTCCAGGATAAGAGGCAGTCCAGCTTCCTTCTCTCTAATAAATCCTATTTTCCACTAGTCAGTGTACCAGACACAATGGCTCCGACAAAAATGCTACATGTTATCGGTTTACAATTGGCTTACTACTCACTTACTCCCAAGCATCTCCTCTTGGGGAGGCAGGAGGAAGAGGAGGCGAACGGAGCCCCCCTCGACCGAACGGCTGTCCCTGAACTGTTTAACAATCTTGTCAAGGCCTTGACGTGGAACAAAGGGACTTCCACATTTCCCCGAGACGGGTCTACTCCATCTTTCTGTATCCCGCGGGATAGGCCTATTGTTGTGTTTTGGTTTGCAAATTTTGTAATCTGGTTGACGAAGAGGGATGTTAAGAAAAACAAGAGACTGGTCGGAGGGCTGACTTATTTAGGAAGTGGTCCCAGCTAGCCAGAAAGGGTCAACGGTACAGCAACGCTTTCTGAATGATAATTTTTTTCGGAGGGGTGGGTGGAGGGAAGATGGTGATTGGGAAGGAGCTTGGTTGAAGCCCATTCTCCAACTCTACCCATGTCTACATATACAAGGGGGTGGGAGCAACCACAGAACAGAGACGGGGGGGGAGAGTGGGGGAGATCCAGAGCAACAGGGAAGAACGAACAAAAGGACCCAGCAGGCAGGGAAGAGGTGGGGTGGAGGAAGCCGTGGCAAAATGGAAATCAGAACTCCCACACCCAGGCTAGGTCATGAGCACAAGAGGGTAGGGTGGGGTAGGGTAGGGTGGGGTAGGGTAGGGGGAGGCAGAAATCCCCCCCACCCACACAAAGAGGCAGCAGGGAAACAGGTGGTGATCCACGGAGACATCCAAAGAGCAAAACAGAGAAGCCAAGCATCGGCTGTGTGTGTCAGGGATGGGATGGGATGGGATGGGGGGGGAGGGGGACACAACCACCCAGGGTCTCCGGAACAGCAGGGCAGGAGGGCGAAGGAGGCAGGCAGGAGAGGGACGTCCGGGCGGCCTGAGAGAGATGGGCAGACGAAGAGGAACGGGGAGTCTGGGGGGGGGGAGAGAGAGAGATGGCATCACCCGTTTGCAACATGCAGTGGTACCCGCCAGCCGGGCCTGGCTCACCTCCTTTCCTCCGGTCTGGAAAACTGGCGACAGAGATGACTCCCCCAGAGCCACTGGATGGGGGGGTGGCGGCTAGGGAGGAGAGCCCGCGTCCCGATCCACCCTCTGGTCCTTCGGGGCCGACACCCTACCCAGGCAGGCTGGCAGGGATGCCCGGAGGGGTTGCCTTGGCGACAGGGCCGGTCCCCGCTTCCTTCTCCCAGGAAGGAACGGGGATGGGGAAGGCTGTCATCTCGGAGGGGTGGTCCCCCCCCCACTCCTCCTCCTCCTCCTCCTCCTCCTCCTCCGCCACACTCGCTCTTTTCCGGCAGGCCCCGATCCCGGCTCCCCTCTGGTCCTCCGGGATCAGGCCGGGGAGGGCGATCCCGGCCGGGGCGGCGTCTCCATCCTTAGGCGAAGGACCCGAGCATCCCCGGCCGGGGGAGAGGAGCGAGGGAGGGGACCCGCCGCCGCCTGCCAGCATCCCTCCTCCGGCGGGATCGATCCCCGCCGCGGGCCATGTCCGGAGCCAGGCTCGGGTCGGGGACCCCGGCTGGCCTCTCCGAAGGGACCCCCCGGGGATCAGTCCATGGCCCCTCGGAGAGACCCCCCCCCCCTAGCCAAGCGCCGTCCGAAGGGTGGGGGGAGGCGGTTCAGCCCGACCAGCCCGCTCCTCCCGGGCGGGCCAGCAGCTGCTGGGCCAGGCCGGCCCCCGGCTCGGCCATGCGGGCGGCCGTCTGCTCTCCCCGCGGGCCGCCCCGCCGGGCTCAATGCACGGCCCCGGGGGCCATGGGGGGGGGGGTCCCCTTCGCCGGCGGGCCTTGCAAAGAGGGGTGGGGGGGCGAGGAGGGCCTCGGCGGAGGGCGGCTGGCGCGGCTGGGCGAGACGGCGCCTGGCAGGAGAGCGGCGCCAGCTGGAAGGGCTGGCCGAGCGCGGCGGCGGCGGCGGCGGCGCGCGCGCGCGCGGAGGACAATGGGCAGCCCCCTCCCCGGGAGGGCGCGCGCGCCCCCGCCCCGGGGACGGTCGGGCGAGGGGAGGGGAGGGGGAGCCTCGGCGCTTTCCGGAGGGCTTCGGGCCCCGCGGCGGCGGCGGAGAGGCTGGAGCGTCCCCGGCCGGCTCGCAGCATCAGGACCGGGGGCCGGGCGGGGGCACCCTGGAGACTCCGGGGAGGGGGCGGAAGGTGGGGGGGAAATCGAGCCAGGGGGCTGGGGCCCTCTCCCCCAAAGTTGGGGTGGGGTGAGAAACTGGGGTGGGGGGCAAGACGGCCGAGCATTGGGGCCGGTTTCTCAGTGGGACAGCATCTGCTTGACAGGCAGGAGATCCCAGGTTCTCTCTTTCTCTCTTTCTTTCTCTCTTTCTCTCTCTTCCTTCTTTCTTTCCTTTTCCTTTCTTTCTTTCTTTCTTTCTTTCTTTCTTTCTTTCTTTCTTTCTTTCTTTCCTTCCTTCCTTTTCTTTCTTTTTCTTTCTTTTTCTTTCTTTCTTTCCTTTCTTCCTTCCTTTCTTTTTCTTTCTTTTTCTTTCTTTCTTTCTTTCCTTTCTTCCTTCCTTTCTTTTTCTTTCCTCTTTCTTTCTTTCTCTTTCTTTTTCTTTTTTTCTTTCTTTCTTTCCTTTCTTCCTTCCTTTCTTTTTCTTTCCTTTCTTTCTTTCTTTCTTTCTTTCTTTCTTTTCTTTCCTTTTCCTTCTTTCTTACTTTCTTTCTTTCTTTCCTTTTCTTTCCTTTTTCTTTCTTTCTTTCCTTTTCGTTCTCTTTCTTCCTTCCTTCCTTTCTTCCTTTCTATTTTTTTTATTTTCTTCATTTAACATGTCAACATAGAAACACTATCCAGTTCTAAAAATAATAGTAATAATAATAAAAAAACAAATAATACCACTAGTTTAACGATAAAATGACTCCCCCCTCTCCGTCTTCCATCTAGAAATAAATTGTATCACCTGTTGCTAACGGAACTAATCCCAATATTATTTTAATTAACCTGTTCTTATCCTATCCAGAAGGTCCCAGGTTCAATCCCCGGCATCTCGTTCAAGGGACCAGGCAAGCAGGTGATGGGAAGGATCCCTGCCTGCGACCCTGGAGAGCCGCTGCTGGCCTGAGTAGACAATACCGGCTTTGATGGATCAAGGGTCTGATTCACTATAAGGCAGCTTCATGTGTTCAAAATACATAGGATGCAAGCATTTTGGGGAGGGGCTGTGGCTCAGTGGTAGAACATCTGCTTGGCATGAAGAAGGTCCCATGTTCAATCCTCAGCATCTCCAGTTAAAGGGACTAGGCAAGTAGGTGATGTGAAAGACCCCCACCTGAGACCCTGGAGAGCTGCTGCCGGTCTAAGTAGACAGTATTGACTTTGATGGACTGAGGGGAAGGGCCGTAGCTCAGTGGTAGAGCATCTGCTTGGCATGCAGAGGGTCCAAGGTTCAACCCCTGGCATCTCCAGTTAAAAGGACCAGGCAGTAGGTGATGTGAAAGGCCTCCGCTTGAGACCCTGGAGAGCCGCTGCTGGTCTTAGACGATACTGACTTTGATGGACCAAGGGTCTGATTCAGTAGAAGGCAGCTTTGTATGTTCATTCCTGGGGAGTCTAGAGTCTTTAGAGATTCCAACGCAGCATGGTGGTGGTGGTGGTGGGAGGACAAAGTCCCACTAAATCAGAGCCCATCTATGCCAGCATCCCATTTCATAGACTGGCTGACCAGTTGGACTAGAGGGCCAGCAAACAGGGCATAGAGGCCGAGGCCTTCATAAGAACATCAGAAGAGCCCTGCTGGATCAGACCAGTGAGGGTCCATCTAGTCCAGCATCCCATCTCACACAGTGGCCAACCAGTCCCTCTGGAGGTCCTGCAACAGGGCACAGAGGCTGCGGCCTTCCCGAGGTTGCCTCCTGGCACAAGGATTCAGAACTTGATTGCCTCTGAATGTGGAGACTCCCTTTGGTCACCATGGCTAGTAGCCGCTGATGGACCTCTCTCCTCCACAAATCTGTCTAATCTTTTTTTAATGCCGTCTGTGCCTGCGACCATCACCACATCCTTTGGCAGCGAATTCTACATGTTAATCACTCACTGTATAAAGGATTTTCTTTTGCCCATTTAGATTTGAATCCAGTTGCATTTAGGAGACCAACAAGATTTCTGGGATATGAGCTTTCGAGAGACAAGGCTACCTTTGTCAGATCTGACAAAGCGAGCTTCGACTCTCGGAAGCTCACACCCTGAAAATCCTATTGCTCTCTAAGGTGCTGCTGGACTTGAATCTAGTGGTTCTACTCCAGGCTGACATGGCTTACCCTCTGAAACTATTATTTTGTCCATTCTCAATCTATTGCCCATCAGTTTTGTTGGATGGTGTAGTGGTAAGAGTAAGAGACTAGTAGGATGTGGGAGACCCAGCATCAAATTAAATTAGGGGAGAGGCTGTGGCTCAGTGGCAGAGCATCTGCTTGGCATGCAGAAGGTCCCAGGTTCAATCCCTGGCATCTCCAGTTAAAGGGACTAGGCAAGTAGGTAATGTGAAAGACCTCCACCTGAGACCCTGGAGAGCTGCTGCCGGTCTGAGTAGACAATACTGACTTTGATAGACCAAGGGTCTGATTCAGTAGAAGGCAACTTTATGTGTTCAAATCCTCGCTCTGCCATAGAAGCTTGGCGAGTGACCTTGGCCCTCTCAGTCTAACCTACCTGACAGGAGCAAGAGTCCAGTAGCACCTTAAAGACTAACATTTCTGGCAGGGTATGAGCTTTGTGTCACAGCACACTTCTTCAGATACCTTCAAGTATCTTCAGATACTTCTTCAGATACCTTGACCTGGATGGCTCAGGCTAGCTTGATCTCGTCAGACCTCAGAAGCTAAGCAGGGTTGACCCTGGTTATTATTTGGATGGGAGACCACCAAGGAAGCCCAGGGTTGCTATGTAGAGAGATGCAATGGCAAACCACCTCTGTTCGTCTCTTGCCTTGACCTGGACTGCCCAGGGTAGCCCAATCTCACCAGATCTCAGAAGCTAAGCAGGTTTGAGCCTGCTTAGTACTTGGATGGGAGACCACTGAGGAGGTCCAGGGTTGCTACACTGAGGCCAGAAATGGCAAACTACCTCTGTTCATCTCGTCTTGACCTGGATGGCCCAGGCTAGCCTCATCTCATTGGGTCTTGCAAGCTAAGCAGGGTCGGCCCTGGTTAGTACTTGGATGGGAGACCACCAAGGAAGTCCAGGGTTGCTACATAGAGGCTGGCAATGGTAAATCACCTCTGTTCCTCTTGTCTTTACCTGGATGGCCCAGGCTAGCCCCATCTCATCAGGTCTTGCAAGCTAAGTAGGGTCAATCGTATTTAGTACTTGGATGGGAGACCAGCAAGGAAGTCCATGGTTGCTACATAGAGGCTGGGAATGGCAAACCACCTCTGTTAAGTCTCTTGCCTTGAAAACCCTACTGGGTCACCATAAGGCATCTGCAACATGATGGTGCTTTACACACACATTATCATATGGGTATGTGTGTGTGGGGGTTCCTCTCTGAAGTGAGTGCCAGGGGAAGCAACTGCTAAAAATTGGCACATTTCTTCTCCACACGGTGAAGAACGCATCAATCTCCTCAAGTTGGCAGTTGCTGTTTGGCAGAATACACAGTACCCCGACCCAGCTACACCCCACCAATAAGGGCCACGGACACAAATGCTGTGACCAGGATGTTTTTATTAGTGCTTCCAATGCAGGCACAGCTCAGGTGATGTACACACATACACATACGCACGCACACAAGGCTCTGAAACCACGTGTTCCATCCTCGGCCCCCACGGCCCAGTCACTGACAAAGGGCATCAGATGCAAGAGAAGAAAGAAAAGATATTCCTCAAATCATTCCCTGCTGATTCTGTCTCGCTCAGATCTGCTCCCAAGGCAAAACAGGCTCCTAGCTGGAAAATATCCCTCTGAGGAAGGAAGGCTGGAAATCTCATTCCAAATCAGTCACGCCAAGGTTGAGGAGGAAAAAGGGGGGCTTTTTCGTCCAGATGATAATCAGGGCTGCTTTTTGTGAGTCTTTGATGTTATTCCCCAAGCACAAAGGACTGACCTCACTTGGCAGTGAGGACCACTTCTCTCTCTCTCTGGTGAAGAGGGCTTTGGCTCATGACAACTTCTACCGACAAATGTGTTAATTTTTAAGTGCTCTTTGTCGTTTTGGCAGCTCTAGGCGAACCCAGGTAGGGAACCCGCAGCCCTGCAGCCAAAGTCAATCCAGCAGCCATTTCCCTCCCACTCCACGGCCTGAATCCGTTTGTTGCAAACCAATGTTGCGGACCAAGCTTGAGCGAGCAAGCGAAAGAAAGAAAGAAAGAAAGAAAGAAAGAAAGAAAGAAAGAAAGAAAGAAAGAAAGAAAGAAAGAAAGAAAGAAAGAAAGAAAGAAAGAAAGAAAGAAAGAAAGAAAGAAACGAACGAAAGAAAGAAAGAAAAGAAAAAGAAAGCCTGCAGAGATGCCACCAGCAAAAGATCTAAGTGCTGCCTTTGGTGCGCACAACACTGTTCAGGCTCATGACAACAGATGGACCCCTTGGTACCAGTTTGCCACATCAGGGGAAGAAACCACCAGACGCATTTTTTAAAAATGCGCTGTGGAAGTGACGATGTCTATCGCGCTCTCATCATGACAGCTCGGGCTGTCGGTGAGAACAGGTACATCCCATGACCCTTTCCTCAAAAGTCGAATTAATACCATCCAGCTGGTGCTTTCTCAGAGCCAGCCTGACTGCGGAAAGGGGGATTCCGAAAACCAGCAGAGATCTAAGAATGATACCCGACAGTTTTTCGAATATCCAAAGCCTTTCTCGTATGCTATTCCAATAATTCTTAAAGCAGCCTTGCGAGGCTGGCCAGTGTTGATGGCTGAGATGGAACTCAAATTGCGGACTTCGCAACACACATTCTTAGCCCTCGTGCTATGATTAGGCCCTGATCCGATTCGTGAGCGACTCTAGTTCCATCGATTTGAATGGCATTTAAGGGCAATTGCTGCAGTTGGGTGGAGACTTTAGCGTCCACATACTACTTCCCGCGTGTGCTGAGACTGCTTCATAAATATTGGCTCTTGTCCTTCCACTCCGTTCAGCCAAGTCCGACATCTTCATGTGGTCTAAAGAGGAAGGCTTCTAACTTGGCTGAGTGGAATGGCGGGACAGACGCCGTTAGGTCATCGATCCTTCTGAGAAGCCTGTTAGATAGGCCAGAATCACTTCCTTGGTGGGGAAGAAAGGGATCGAAAGTGTCGTTCGTGACCGAGCAGATATCTGAACCAGGGACTTTGCGACTAACTCACACACTTTCCAGCCACGTCGTATCAGTTTTCACTCAGGTGCGGCAACTGGGAAGAAAAAAAACCTGGGGAAACGTTGCCTAGCACATATGTGGACGGCAACGCAAGCATGCGAAGTTCTTAGCTAAGATCAAGGGGGAAGAGATCTGCCGAGCAGAAATTTGGGGAAAGCTCCAGGCTTGTGAGCCGTCAAACATGTTGAGAAGACAGCCTTTCCTTTAGCAAACAGCCAGCGATGGCATAAGCAGCTGTGAAGAGGTCCAAATTGATCTCCACTCATTGGGTGGCCTTTTATCGACTGCTAAATGCCACCTGGAGCTTCATCCCACTTTATGGGCAAGGCTGCCCGACCCATAAGAATAGGCTAATATGGTACACATATCATATTGATGCTTTCTTTGATGCCCCCAAAAGACACGACATTCACAGCAAAGTTTATTATCCTGACAGCCCCTGCTTGGTCAATTACGATTATTGCTGTTTAAGGAAGAGGAAACTGAGGAATTCTGTACCGTTGTTAGGACAGACCTTGACAGCACATGGCACCCAAGTTGCGAGAAGGGAGCGAACCGTTCTATGCCAAGGCTGTGGCTGGACTGAACCCCATCAGACTGCACAGTGGGGTTCTCATTTTTTAAAAAAATTTAAAGGCAGCTGGTGGGGAGAAGAGTTCTAGCCCAGCTGCCCCCTGCTACGCCAGTTTATGCCCAGGGCATTGTTTTGTGCCCAGGGCATTGTTTTGTGCAGATGAGCGTTCAGTTTGAAAGCAGTTTGAAGTGGAATGGCCCGGAGACAGCCGAACCCTCAGTGAATTTGGTCCAAGAGCCCAAAACCAAACACCCTTGACGCTACTGTGCGATCTAGGTGTCGTCTGCAGCTGGCAACGGCCCCTGCAGCAAAAAACAAAACAAAACGACATGGAAAAATCCAAATGGCGCCTCTCTCCTCTTACTTGTTGACCTGATCCACCACAAGGTTTTCCCGCAGGAGGTACGTTGCAATGAACGAGAATTTGACAAGTGCTCGTACGCAGTTCCAGGTCACCACAATACAACCTGCACGGACAAAACCTCCTGGCAGATATTGTCGAAGGCTTTCACGGTCAGAGTTCATTGGTTCTTGTAGGTTATCCGGGCTGTGTAACCGTGGTCTTGGAATTTTCTTTCCTGACATTTCGCCAGCAGCTGTGGCAGGCATCTTCAGAGCAGTAACACTGAAGTGTTACTACTCTGAAGATGCCTGCCACAGCTGCTGGCGAAACGTCAGGAAAGAAAATTCCAAGACCACGGTTACACAGCCCGGATAACCTACAAGAACCAATGAACTCCTGGCAGATGGTGCACCATGGTCCGGATCTTTTCTGCCGCCTCCTCAGCAGCCCTCATCTGTGTCCAACCCGCACCACCAGGCAGCCAATGCACACTGCCTCACAGCAAGGCGGCTTGGTTTGGGCCAGTCCTTCTACAAATGTGTGGAATGGACGCCCAATGGCACATGGGACCAGGCACATAGGCCAGCCAAATCAGTGGTGAGGTGGAACAGTTGCTTTCAGACGTCTTTGCACTACTAGGTGAATGGTTGGCTATCAGACAAGTTAACTAAGACAGAAAACAGTGGTGGAAGGACAGAGACCTTATAACCATGGAACAAATCAACAATGCATGAACACACAAACACGCACGCAATTACACACTCTCACACACAGCTGTGACTGCTAGTTACATTCCAATCTCAGCTTCCATTGGGTGAACAGAGGATTCTCCACCACGAGATCCAGAGTGGACTCCGACGTCTCCATTCACAAAGCATGAACAACATTCCACTTTCACCTACATTCCGAGTTTGGATCGGCAGAGGGAAGCGGTGTCAGGATCCGCACAAGACACTTCTCTCTTCCTCCACAAGGCCTCACAAACTATATCACAGCGGCTGCCGACGGCACAAACATTCAAGAGGAAGTAACGAAGCATGTTAAGCAGCACGAAAGGTGTTGGGGGGGAGGTGCTGTCTTTTGGTGGCATGTCCTGCCTATTGCACATGCCTGTCCCGCCTATTGCACACGAAGACGTGATATTTCCAGTCGACAGTTCTGCTGTAGACACGTACACGTATATATACAATAATAAATTATTTTCACCTCCTGCAAACCCGAAAGTCTGGGTTCGCACCGCTAGTGGTTAATAAATAAAATCTATCTGGGGGTGAGTTCTATGGGTGGGAAAGAGTCAGGCCTTCCCACCAGGTACAAAAATAAATATGGGGCCATCTATTTTTTTGGGTGGGGGAGCTTTCCTGTAATCCTCTGTGCTAGACCCTGCTGGTGGCAGAAAAAACACGGGGTGCGTCTGTGAGCCCAATGGGGCCCCTTCAAGCAGAGGTGGAGTCGGCCATCTTAAGGGTCTCGCCGAGAAGCAGAGTTGTGCCTCGAACGTGGGGCACGAATGGAGCGCGTCTCCATCACCTCCGAGGCAGTCTGGAATGAGAGCAGCTGAGTTCTGCGGGAGGGAGGGAGGGTGGGGAGAAAAGATGATCTCCTCTTGGAGATGGAAAGCATCATCCCGTCTGTGAAATGCTATTAAAGCCGCACAAAATTTTGGGCACCGAGTACACGGTCCGACGGGACGTATCTCTGTACGCTTTCCACACAAATGAATTTGACTGTGAAAAAGCAGAGCACCGTTCAATAGATTTTGCTTAGCACAAGGACTTGGCTGCACTTGCGCTCTATGACCTTTAAAAAAACAATTCACAACTTCTGCAGCTCCTAGGAAGAAAAAAATACTTCAGACATTTGTGGAGCGTGTGTGAGAGTGTATGTAATTTCCCCCCGTTATTTTCACATTAAAGGAAATGATAAAACTGGTAGCTCATAGTGGCTGCCCACGTCAGATCTGTAGACTTTGTGGGAAAGGGCTACAAACTTCTCCTGTAGCCCAGGGCCGCATCCACACATCAAACTAGTTCACTGCCGTCTGCAACTGTATTATCTGGTCCACCCACGAAAAACCAAAGTTGCTCGCAAGTGCTTTCATGGAACGACAGCGCAAGATCCCACAGAGTGTGGACGCAGCCCCGGACGGAGCGAGCATGGGGTCACATTTAATTTGTTTCTCACTATGTGTGTTTTATTTCTATTTCACTGTTCTTACCTACGAATCCTTGAGAAAGGGCTGGAAAAGGGGCCACCCTGAGGTGGGCAAAAAGGCGGGGTATAAATTTTGTAAATAACGATAAGAAATTAAACGACCATAGCTTGCATTTCCCTGCTCTGTTCGCCAATCCCTTGTCAAGACACAGCAGGTCAGGGATCTCATGGGATCCACTGGCCACAGGTGCCTCTGACAGCCAGTCTGCCCAGGGTTCAGCCGCAGCGTGTGATAGAGGAAATGCACAATTAGTTATTTAGCTTTCCCCTTGTAAAAGCCTCCCCCCTTAAAAGTTCTTATATTGGTATTTTAAACTAGATTACTGGTTATTGTTTACAGACCTTAGTATCATTCTTATTTTTTAAAAAAACTTATTTTCTTTTTGCATTTTAGAACAAGCAGAAAGTCAAAAGGTACTTACACTGTGTATCTCAAGTATGCAGGTACCTGTATATTGTATTTTTTAAAGTCTGGGTGCAGACTTTCACTGTACTGTCTACTCAGCAAATTAATCAGACTTACTGCCAGTTAAGGGTGCTCAGAAGAGGAACCATTGAAAGCCAAACACTAGAAAGGGGAAAGCTGAAGATATGAAATTAAAGTCTGCCGAGTCCTACCAAGAAGGTTTTTCATTTTTCAGACGGGCTGGGGGCAGGGGAAGTCTTCTGTTATAGATGCTTCCTATGAACCAGACCAAAAGGGGCATTGCTTTACAGAGGACTAGCAAACTTCAGGATTTGGGGGGTCTTGGGCAATCCCCTAAAGTGAGCACCCTAAACCCTGAATATTCTCTTGTGCTGCTCTTGGGCGCCCTATACAAAGTGAGAACGGAGGAGGGGTGGAACAGGCAGAGCCTTGATGATTTGGGGGCTCCGGTTGGATCCTGTCACACTCTGGAGTCAGCCCTGATCGCTTCCACACAAATGGTCATAAATAGCACAATTTTTCATCATCTGTCTCTTATACCAGAAGATTTCGCTAGACTTTAGGGAAAGTGCACTGAACTTTGGGAAATTTGGAACAGCTGTTATCTCAAGATGTCCCCTCATCCCTCCAGATGGTCTCCCATCCTCGCACCCCCTCTCTTCTTCAAACCCAGGTGGTTCAGAAGAAACAGAGATGTATCCAAGCCACAGCAGGTCCCTCGCATGGCTCTCAGCACCCCGGGGAGAGACGCCAAACTATGAGAACCAATCCAGGAGAAGGTAAAGGGTGACAGCCACCAACGGCATGCAGCTGCTGAAGACCACCGGGAGGAAGACAAAGAGGCCGAGGAACCGTAGGGAGCGAGTCAAGATCCTTTCGAGTTCGCTGTGAGAGTTGGAATGGGTTTCATGGGCCTTGACGACATTATTCCCTTCCCCTAGCCAGAGGCTGCCTTGCCCTATCAAGAAGCCCTGGGTCTTGCTCTGTCCGTGGGCCCCGAGAGGGCTGGAGAGCAGGTCCGGGGGACGGTTTGGGAAGGGCGTCAGAGTCCGGGCGGGGACCACCAGGGGCATCACCGTGGCATCCTGAACCATGGGCCGCAGGACATTGGGCAGCACTCCTCTCAAGCTGACGAAGGCGTCGGAGTCCTTGGTGGGACTCGGTTGGACGCTCCCCTCTTCCAAGTGGTTGAGAAAGCAGCCTTCCAGCAAAACTGGGGGGCTCTCGCGGCCCTGTCCGGCCAGCTCAGGCGGAGCCAGGGTTGTGTATCTAGGTGCGAATCCCTCCTCCTCGCTGTCCCGGGAGTCGTCGCCCCGCTGCTTAGCGTAGTGCAACGTGATCTCCTCCGCCAGGGAACTGTTCAGCGCTCTCTCCGGGCCGGCCCAGTTGACTATCAGATCGCGGTCGGTCAAGACGCTCTGCCGCAAGGCGATGAGGGAGGGTGCGGGGCTGTCGGGATTCTCCAAGCCCTCCTCGGACCAGCCGCCTCTCTCGCCCAGCTCCTCCGCTCGAAGCCGGCTCAGGTGCGACAGGTAAAGCTGCTCTAGCTCCCGGTCGATGGCATCCTCCTCCAAGCGATGGGGCAGCTCTTGGTACCTCCTCAACTGCTCATCCGAGCACTCCTCCATGAAGGAGCCCTCGGTGGTGAAGTCGCGCTTGCCGAACTCGGACAAGTCCCACGGTGCCGAGGGATGGGCGTCGTTCCCCAGTGACAAGCCACCCGGCACTTGCAGCTCCTCGCGGGAGGCGGGATGGACCTTCATGGCAAGACGCTGCGGGGAGTCAGTGAAATCCACAGGACGGTCTCTCGAAGGGTCTTTCTTCTCCGGGGAGTGGGTGGTGATCATGAGCTCTGGAATCTAAGAAATAAAGGCAGAACAAGAAGAGTTGGTTTTTATACGCCGACTTTCTCTACCACTTAAGGAAGAATCAAACCGGCTTACAATCACCTTCCCTTCCCCTCCCTACAACAGACACCCTGTAAGGTAGGCGGAGCTGAGAGAGCTCTAAGAGAGCTTTAACTTGCCCAAGGTCACCCAGCTGGCTTCATGTGGAGGAGTGGGGAAAACAAATCCAGTTCACCAGATTAGCCTCCGCTGCTCATGTGGAGGGGTGGGGAATCAAACCAGTTATCCAGATCAGAGTCCACCGTTCCAAACCACCGCTGTTAACCACTACACCACCAAGAAGATGAGGACACATGAGGAAAAGGGCAGGATGTCATGTTGTCTCCAAACAGTCTCCCACTCAACCCTTACAAATACTGGGGAAGCCATTGGAACAGCATAACTGCCATCCTAAATAGAGTTACACCTTGCTAAATCCATTGATTTTCCTGGTCTTAGGATGCAACTCTTACTAGGACAGAAGTGAAACACACCTAAAATGACCCACCAAAAAATTTATTTCTGAAGAAGAGTTGGTTTCTATATGCGTGGTGTAGTGGTTAAGAGCGGTGGTTTGGAGTGGTGGACTCTGATCTGGAGAACCGGGTTTGATTCCCAGCTCCTCTACATGAGCGGCGGAGGCTAATCTGGTGAACTGGATTTGCTTCCCCACTCCTACACACGAAGCCAGCTGGGTGACCTTGGGCAAGTCACAGCTCTCTTAGAGCTCTCTCAGCCCCACCTACCTCACAGGTAGGTAGAGAAAGTCGGCATATAAAAAACAACTCTTCTTCTTCTACTTTCCTTGGTCATCTCTTTGTGCACACTATTTTCTCTTATCACACACCTCAGACTGCAGGTAAGCAAATGCATTTTAAAATTTACCTTACATTTTAAAAAAAGGCCCTGTGAATATAAAGCAAGCATAATAGGCAATGCTCTGAACTATTTTTTTGTGTATTTGTTTGTTTTTTACATGCAGATTTTTGTGGGGGGGGGGTTCAATGTAGTGGCGCTCTCAGTCTGAAGTGGCCCAACCCACTCCCCCCACCCCAGAATTCTCCCATCAAGTTTTCTGGATGTGGAGACCAAGCTTTAGAGCAGGGGTCCCCCCACCTTTCCAAGCCTGTGGCCACTTCTGGAACTCTGACACAGCATAGTGGGCGCAGCCACAAAATGGCCGCCGTGGCTTACCTACAGTCACCTTCAGTGAAGATCCTTGTGCTGAGGAGGCAGCTGATGCCAAAGCAACTTAAAAATAAATAAATCTGCACACCCAATCAAATCTCTGATAGCCAATGAGAAGCTGGACAAAAGCCCCACTTGCCCCCATCTACTTTCTGAAGACAGTTGGTGGGCAGCAGGAAAGAAGACGACGAAGAAGAAGAGGTGTTGGTTTTTATAACCCGCTTTTTTCTACCTTAAAGGAGTCTCAAATCGGCTTACAATCACCTTCCCTTCGCCTCCCCACAACAGACACCCTCTGAGGTAGGTGGGCTGAGAGAGCTCAAAGAGAGCTGTGACTAGCTCAAGGTCACCCAGCTGGCTTCATGTGGAAGAGTGGGGGAACAAATCCAGTTCTCCAGATTAGTGTACGCTGCTCACGTGGAGGAGTGGGGAATCAAACTTGGTTCTCCAGATCAGAGTCCGCCGCTCCAAACCACCGCTCTTAACCACTACACCATGCTGGCTCTCTTGCAGAGGAGGAACTCAGGATGCAAAGGTACAATGCATGTTGTAATCAGCTTCTCCTAATCAAGCTGAGCGCAATGTACATTGTCCCTTTGCAACACCCCTTCCACCTTCTCACTGGGATACAAGAGCGAAGGGATCTCCATTCCTGCTTGTATCTGATGAAGGGAGATTTGACTCTCAAAAGCTCTCCCAGCCCTCCCCCCAATCTTGTTGGGTCTCTAATGTGCTACTGGACTTGAATCCAGGGTAAGGAATTGTTTGCTACCTGGACAGATACTTTGGGATAGAGGAACTATAAATACGCCTGAATAAATGAGCGTGATCTGCAGAAAAGGCTGCAGATGCCGCCCCATGCAATAAAGGAGGTGCCACCCTCAAAGTCCCAGCACAGCAGCAAAGTGTTGCCTCTCCAGAGTAGTTTCTTACCTGGGTCATAAGAGGAGGGGGCTGAAAGGCAGGGAAATTTGGGGGCTCATTGGTCAGATCCTTTTCAGCGTTCCCTTCTACACAGAGAGAGAGGGAGAAAAAATACAATTGGGGTTTTGCTACTTACCAAAGAATTGTATTTTTTGGATGGCTAGCGTATGGACAGTGTAAATGCACGTAGTATATAGATTAGCATGCCATCCCCAAGATATCTCATTATGTATATGCAAACATTCCAAAATATTCCAATATATGGAAAGATCTGAAATATGGACCACTTCTGGTTCCATGCAGTCCGGATAAGGGAGACTCAGCCTGTAATATGTTTCAGGTGAGGAGCCGTGGTAGTCTGCAATAGAAGAGCTGGATTCGAGTCCTGCAGCACCTTAAAGGCCAAGAAGATTTTTGGGCTGTGAGCTTTCGAGAGTCAAAGCTCCCTTCATCGGATACGAGAGATTTTATTTGCAGGGTTTTTTCCCCCCATGGGGAGTCTTAAAAATATGACTTCCCAACCCCTGTACTCTGAAGTGGTACCACCGATTCCACACACACACACGGCTATATGGTATCTGATGAAGGCAGTTTTAACTCTCGAGAGCTCATACCTTGAAAATCTTGTTGGTTTTTAAGGGGCCGATGGACTCAAATCTTGCAATAAATATGTTTGTAATTGTGCAGAACTGATTGAGGTCACAGGACTCGACTTTCCTTATAACAGAATTTGCATTTATCTAAGCTGAGCCCTGACCACAGATCACCAAGCACTGCTTGACATCTAGAGTCCAGTGGAGATTGTACAACGCCGTGTAGCCAATGAAGTGGGGAAATAACCTTACTTGACAGTCAAGCCAAGCAAATCAGGGGACAGAGCTGCCAGGAGGCCCCTCCTTCTCCACCACCTGATTTCCCTCATTCTTTTTTCCTCTGCGACCCGTGCTTTTAAAAATGCCCACCATAGGCAAAGGCTTCTGAATGCAAGCACAGATGAATAAAAATGGAACAAAGAGATTAGAAAACATGCAAAATAAAACACTTTAGCAGGCAGGAATTGGGCTGGATAGACCAACAGTATGTGTCAGAATGGGCAAATTCATATTATTTATTCCTTTCCTTTATCCCTTAGAAGCTCTTTGATCCATTGATCTTGAGCAGCGTAAATCTAATGATTGAGGGATATAAGGACTGAAATAAATCTTGCCACTGACAATGTAGCTTTAGGATCCCTGTCACATAATAAAAAAGGTATTATATCAGACACAGAGGCATTAGATTTATATGTTAAAAGGGGATAGATATAACATGATCAAAGTTCTCATAAAAGCGGCATTCCAAGAGGGTGTGAGCTAGTGAATCAACAGAGCCAGAAGTGCAAGGACAGGTCCTGTCTGGGTATGGTATGTTCAAAATTCTGCCCTGCATAGAGGGGTTAGCATTCAGTCTAGATAAACAGAAGGCTCTAGAAAGACGAGGAGTTGTCAAATAATAAGTATAAGCGGGCAAACCGAGAGGCGGTAGTATCCCGAAAATATTTATTTCATTATTTATAGTCCACCTTTCTCACTGGGACTCGAGACGGAGTTCATAGAGTGATTCAATACAATCAGCAGTGGGACATTCAATAAACAATGTAATAGGATTAGGGTTGTAAATCCAATCAGAAATCTAAGAACAGAACCGAATCAAAGCATAAATATTAACACGACTCATTAAATCAGCGATTCTCAAACTGTGCTCCACAGAGCACTTGGTGCTCCGCGAAAAATCTCCTAGTGCTCCGTGAAGAGATTGGAAAGAAAAATACTACTGTCATTCAGTTTAGTATACAGGTGTTGGGGGGAAATTAGGGCTCCGTGATTAATTTCTCTCCTGAAAAGTGCTTCATGACTTCAAACGTTTGGGAACTGCTGCATTAACCCATGCAAAAATTACACATTAGGTCCAAAATTTCAGCAGGCTAAACACAGTAGTGTAGACAAAGCTTCTTAAACTGTGGGTCGCGACCCCACATGGGGTTGCGTAACTAAATGTGGGGGAGGGCAAAAAAATTGATTTACTATCAGTAAATGTTTGATTTGTATACCTATTTTATATACCTATATACCTGGGGTTGCGTAAAAAAATTTCTCGGACGAAAAGCGGTCGCTAATGGAAAAAGTTTAGGAAGCCCTGATCTAGGTCAGGGCAAGAGATGAGCAGAGGTGGTTTGCCATTGCCTGCCTCTGTGGAGTCTTCCTTAGTGGTCTACCATCCAAATACTAACCCAGGCCGACTGTGCTTAGCTTCCGAGATCTGATGAGACTAGCCTGGGCCATCTAGGTCAAGGCAAGAGAGGAACACAGGTGGTTTGCCATTGGTGGTTTAAGAAGCCCTGGTATATTCAGTTTTGGGCACCGCAATTTAAGAAAGATGTAGACAAGCTGGAACGTGTCCACAGGAGGAAAACAAAGATTGTGAAGGGTCTGGAGACCAGGTCCTATGAGGAAAGGTTGAAGGAGCTGGGTATGTTTAGCCTCGAGAGGAGCAGACGGAGAAGGGATATGATAACCATCCTCATGTTTTTGAAGGGCTGTCATATAGAGGAGGGTGCCGAGTTGTTTTCTGTTGCCCCAGAAGGTCGGACCAGAACCAACGGGCTGAAATTAAATTAAAAGAGTTTCCGTCTAAACATTAGGAAGAATTTTCTAACAGTTAGAGCGGTTCCTCAGTGGAATAGGCTTCCTTGGAAGGTGGTGAGCTCTCTTTCCCTGGAGGTTTTTAAGAAGAGGTTAGATGCCCATCTGTTAGCAATGCTGATTCGATGACCTTAGGCAGATGATGAGAGGGAGGGCATCTTGGCCATCTTCTGGGCATGGAGTAGGGGTCACTGGGGGGGAGTGAATTTCCTGCATTGTGTAGGCGGTTGGACTAGATGACCCTGGTGGTCCCTTCCAACTCTATGATTCTATGGTTCTATGACCACAGTCCCCAATAACTTTGTGAATCATTTAGTACAGTGCAACTCTATTGCCTGCGTAGAAAAACCCTCTTGAATAGACCTAGCTTTGCACAGTTTGCGGAAAGCCAGGAGATGGGGAGCCTTCTCCCGTGGGGCTGGCTTACCCCCATCCCTACCAACACTTTCTGCTCAAATGTCCCACCGGAAAGACCAAGGCAGCCCCTACCTTCCGGAAAAGTGGGCGGTGCTATGTCTTCGACCCGCAGCTCGTTCCCATTCGACCTGCAAAGAGAGATGGGCAAAAGAATAAGACAGTGGTTCCCAAACTTTTCAGGCCACCGCCCCCTTGGTTCCACAAAATCAATCCCAGCGCCTGCTACCCTATCCTATAAAAAGCATTATTCAAAACAGGGGTTTGCATGACTCACTAAAGAAGACAATAACAATAAAATTTTCAAAGCAGTAACAATTAATTTCATATCTATTCAAAATCAAATTACAACTTTTATTCAACAAAACTGATGAACTTGATCCAGTGGTACCAGCTCTTCAAAGTCTGGGGGGGAAATTCTGATAGTTTCCACCAAATTTGCCAGCATGGTGCCATAGCTTGATCTATTTTAAATTAGTAAACAACACAGTTGAAGGGGCCCGCCTCTAGCGCCCCCCTGCTGCCCTCTTGCCTCTTAGTACCCCCCTGGGTAATCCCCCCCAAGGGGTGGTACTGCCCACTTTGGGAATCACTGTAATAAGACAAAGTGAGTGAGGGCTGGCAGTGATGAAAAGCGCTTCCCTAAACTGGTCCATAATGGAGATGGGATACACCTTGGTTTAAGAGGATACTCGCTTGTTAAACAAACATTCTTGGGCAACTTGAAAGCATTCTTGTCAATCGACTGTAACCAGCACATGAGGACCCTTACAAAGGCATCATCTATCACACTGTTATCCCGCCCTTCGTCTGGGTGGCTCACGTAGTTCACTCCTCACAACAACCCTTTTGAAATAGGTTATGAACACATGAAGCTGTGTTATACTGAATCAGACCCTTGGTCCATCAAGGTCAATATTGCCTACTCGGACTAGCAGTAGCTCTCTGGGGTCTCAGGCAAAGGTCTTTCACATCACCTACTTGCCTGGTCCCTTTAACTGGAGATGCCGGGGATTGAACCTGGGATCTTCTGCATGCCAAGCAGATGCTCTACCACTGAGCCACGGGCCTCCTTTAAAACAGTGCTTCATACATGAACACACATGAAGCTGACTTATGCTGAATCAAACCCTTCCATCACAATTAATATTGCCTACTTGGACTGGCAGCGTCTCTCCAGGGTCTCAGGCAGAGTACTTTCTCATCACCTACTGCAACATCTTTTCAATGGGAGATGCCTGGGATGGAACCTGGGACCTTTTGCATGCCAGGCAGATGCTGTACCACTGAGCCACAGCCCTACCCCACAGGGGTACCCAGGGAGGTTCATGGCAGACTGGATCCAGATCTTCACATCCCAGACCAACCACTAGACTGCACTGGCTCATGCTGAGTCCACTTGTCCCAATCCTTGGCAAAAGAAGAAGAACTGGTTTTTATAGGCCGACTTTCTCTACCGCTTAAAGGAGACTCAAACCGGCTTACAATCGCCTTCCCCTCCCCACAACAGACACCCTGTGAGGTAGGTGGGGCTGAGGGAGCTCTAAGAGAGCTGTGACTAGGCCCAAGGTCACCCAGCTGGCTTCCTGTGGAGTGGGGAATCCAACCCGGTTCTCCAGATCAGACTCCACTGCTCCAAACCACCGCTCTTAACCACTACACCACGCTGGAGATGGCGGGATGGGTTGTTCATGCCCCAAACCGCACTGCCCGGTGTCCACACATACCCCATTGTCAGACTACGGGATCACCCAATTGCAGACGGCCACTATGGTCTGGAAACATGCGCCCTCGACAGCCTGCACCTAGAAAATCAGGGGATGGGGCTGCCAGGAAGCCCCTCCTTTCTCCACCATCTGATTTCCCTCTGACTTTTTTTTGTGTGTGTGTGACCTGTGGTTTTAAAAAATGCCCACCATGGGCAAAGGCTTCCGAATGCAAGCACCGATGAATTAAAAACGGCACACACAAAAAAGATGATTAAACACGCAAAATAAAAACCATGTGGATGGTCAGCGACTGGTAAAAAGGGAAACTTGCTCCTAACAGCCGTTGGAAAGGGCTGTTTTAACATTCAGTACAAGGTGGGGAGCCGGGCTCCTGCCCACCCACCCCCACCTGCAGCTTCTCTTCATATACAATTTTTTTAAACAAAAACAGCCTTTTTAACTGCCACAGAAACTGCAAATGGAACTCTGGAGGGCGGCCGTTGAAAGCAAAGGGAAGTTCTTCAAAAAGCAAAAGCCTCCAGCCGACCGACAAATTTGCATGCCCTTTCCCCCGTTGGGTCCCGGGGCCCTTTGTGGTTTCCGTGCCCGGAGGTTGTGGTAGAAACTGCAAGGCGGATGCTGTAGCCCTGCCATCTGAGCAAACGTTTTTGCGCCCCACTGTACCTTTACAAAGTAGTGAAGATCCTCGGTGTTTACATACCTGAGAGGCATGGGATGGGGTAGGGCCAGGGCTCGGTGGTAGAGCATATCCTTGGAATGCAGAAGGTCCCAGGTTCAATCCCTGGCATCTCCAGTTAAAGAGACTAGGCAAGTAGGTGATGTGAAAGACCTTTCTCAGCCTGAGATCCTGGAGAGTCGCTGCCTGTCTGAGTAGACAATACCGACCTTGATGGACTGAGGGTCTGATTCAATAGGGGAAGGGCCATGGCTCAGTGGCAGAGCCTCTGCTTGGCATGCAGAAGGTCCCAGGTTCAATCCTCAACATCTCCAGATAGAGGGACTAGTCAAAGAGGTGATGGGAAAGACCTCTGCCTGAGACCCTGGAGAGCCGCTGCCCATCTGAGTAGACAATACTGACTTTGATGGACCAAGGGTCTGATTCAGTATACGGCAGCTTCATGTGTACGTGCTTTCAAGTTCTGGAGGATCTTGTTCCGTGGCAGCATTAACTGGGGCACCCTCTGATTTGACCCCAAAAAGTGGGAAGGGGAATACGTAAGAACTCCACGGGTGTTGCATGTCTGGGGGAGCGGAATACCAACAACACAGTGCCAGAAGAATTAATTGGGCAGAAGGGGAAATTAGGGAGCAGGCCTAAACAGGCCTCCTCTCAATCTCTATAGTTCTCCTCTCAATCTCTAAGAATGCCTGAATCCTTATACTGAATCAGACTGTCCGTCCATCAAGGTCAGTGTCGTCTACCCAGACTGGCAGCTGCTCTCCAGGGACTCAGGCGGAGGTCTTTCGCATCACCTACTGCCAGATCCTTTTAGAAGAGGTGCCGGGGATTGAACCTGGGACCTTCTTCACGCCAAGCAGAGGTTCTCCCATTGAGCCACAGCCCGTTCCCTACTGAATCAGATCCTTGGTCTATCAAGGTCAATGTTGTCTGCTCAGGCTGGTAGCGGCTCTCCAGGGTCTCAAGCAGAGGTCCCTCACTGTACCTCCTACCTCATCCTTGTAACCAGAGATGCCGGGAATTGGACCTGGGACCTTCTGCATGCCAGACAAATGCTCGATTGAGCCATGGCCCCTCCCCAAACACATGAAGCTGCCTTGTACTGAATCAGAGCATCGGTCTATCAAGGTCTGTGTTGTCTACTCTGACTGGCAGTGGCTCTCCAGGGTGTCAGGCAGTTGTCTTTCACATCACCTGCTTGCCTAGTCCTTTTTACTGGAGATGCTGGGGATTGAACCTGGGACCTTCTGCATGCCAAGCAGAGGCTCTGCCACTGAGCCACAGCCTTTCCCCAATGCTTACACATGAAGCTGCCCAATACTGAATCAGACCCTTGGTCCATCAAGGTAAGTATTGTCTACTCAAACTAGCAGCGGCTCTCTAGGGTCTCAGGCAGAGGTCTTTCACATCACACACTGCCTGATCCTTTTAACTGGAGATGTCAGGGATCGAACCTGGGACCTTCTGTGTGCCAAGCAGATGACCTGGCCCCTCCTCAAACTCATGAAGATGCCTTATACAGAGTCAGATCATCAGTCCCTCAAGGTCAGTATTTTCTGCTCTGACTGGCAGCAGCTCTCCAGGGTCTCAGGCAGAGGTCTTTTGCATTGCATACTGCCTGATCCTTTTAACCGGAGATGCCAGGGATCGAACCCGCCTAGCATGCCAAGCAGATGCTCTACCGCTGAGCCACAGGCCCTCCCCAAGCCAAGCTAAATGTGACAGAAATCCCCATAAAGCACCAGGTTGGCGGGAGCCACGTTAAGCACAGAATAATTTGAATGGGAGGAGGGAGCAAAGCCCTTCACCTGCCCGTTGTTCCCACCCACCCCTGTGCATTTATACTAATTTTTGCTTGACAAATCACTAAATTGCAAACAAACTCTGATGGGACATAAAACTGCTAAAAGAGCAGGGAGGGGCAACCGAAGAGCAACCAGACCGGGAGCCAGAGTGGTGTAGTGGTTAAGAGCAGTGGTTTGGAGCGGCGGACTCAGATCTGGAGAACCGGGTTTGATTCCCCACTCCTCCACATGAGCGGCAGAGGCTAATCTGGTGAACAGGGTTGGCTTCCCCACTCCTCCACACGAAGCCAGATGGGAGACCTTGGGCTAGTCACAGCTCTCTCAGCCCCACCCACCTCACAGGGTGTCTGTTGTGGGGAGGGGAAGGGAAGGCAATTGTAAGCCGGTTTGATTCTTCCTTAAGTGGTAGAGAAAGTCAGCGTATAAAAACCAACTCTTCTTCTTCTTCCTTCCCACCCATCCGCCCTGCACTTTAAAATGCTCCCACCACACCCGGACCTTGAATTTTGCCACCTCTGTTCTTAAGGGGAGCCCTCAAGCTGAAGATCCACCCCCTGGGGGGGGGGGCGGGAAACCATACCATCTGCCTCTGGCAGCTCATCTTTATCTTTCATGCCCTTTCTCTCTTTCTCCCAGTTTATTGCCGTCCCCAGCCCTGGCATCTCGCCATTAAGACGCCCACTAGGGAAACACCTCCCAACAGACGCGGGAGTATTCCCTCGTCACCAAATAGCACCCTTCGCCATCAGGAAGTGTCTGGAACTACCCAATCTCTCTCTTCTACACATACCCTTTTACAAAAAAACAAAGCCATTATGTCTGAGAAGGACAGCATTTCCGTACACCCACAACCCTCTTGGCTAAAGATTAAGACCCGAAATATTTGCTGGGTGGGGCAGAAAAATCTGCTTTCCCCATGACGGGAAAGACATGAAACTGACAGTGTAATCCTAAGGCCGACTGGTAAACTGCTTAGGATATTAAGCTCTTTGCAGAGTATCTGGAAGTATGCCAGTGTGGCACACCAGGGGCACCATGCCAATGCAGACCAAGTGCCTACTAGGCCGTGCCAGAACACTGTGTGTGTGTGAGAGAGAGAGAAATAGGAACTGCCCACACCTGTTCTTACGCACCTGTGTATCTCTATGTAGGCACTGGGTTCAGCTGCTAACCTAAGCAGTTTGCAGGCTGGACTTAGGACCGTGCTGTTAGCCAATTAATCTAAGCAACCCACCTAGGGTTGCCAGGTCCTCTCTGGCCACCGGGGGGGGGGATGGGGGGTAGGGTGGCCAGATCCAGGCTGGGAAACTCCTGGAGATTTGGGGATGGAGCCCGGGGAGGGCAGGGACCTCAGTGGGGTACAATGCCGTAGAGTCCGCCCTCCAAAGCAGCCATTTCCTCCAGGGGAACTGATCTCTCTAGCCTGGAGATGAGCTGTAGTTCTGCAGGACATCCAGGTCCCACCTGGAGACTGGCATCCTTATGGGGTCATTACCTTTATAGAGCTGGGGTTTGGGCAGGGAAGACAGAAGAATAAGGAGAAGAGAGAGTTGGTTTTTTATATGCCAACTTTCTCTACCACTTAAGGCAGAATCAAACCAGCTTACAATCACCTTCCCTTCTCCTCCCCACAACAAACACCCTGTGAGGTAGGTGGGGCTGAGAGAGCTGTGACTAGCCCAAGATCACCCAGCTGGCTTCATGCGGAGGAGTGGGGAAACAAACCCAGTTCACCAGATTAGCGTCCGCTGCTCATGTGGAGGAGTGGGGAGTCAAACCCGGTTCTCCAGATCAGACTCCACCGCTCCAAACCACCGCTCAAACCACCATGCTGGCTCTCAGCAGGGCACAGTGCCACAGAGCCCACCTTCGAAAGCAGCCATTTTCTCCAAGGAAACTGCCGTCAGTTGTAATGCCAGGAGAACTCCGTCCTCCCCTCCCCAGAGGTTGGCGACCCTAAGGAGAAATTAATGTTAAGTAGGCTTGCCAGGTCTCCCCTGGCCACTGGCGGGGGATGAGGGTTAGGGGGGCCAGATCCAGGTTGGGAAACTCCTGGAGATTTGGGGATGGAGCCTGAGGCGGACAGGGACCTCAGTGGAGTTCCATGTCATACAGGTCAACCTCCAAAACATCAATTTTATCCAGGGGAACTGATCTCCATAGTGTGGAGATGAGCTGTAATTCCAGGGAATCCCCAGGTCCCATCTGGAGGCTGGCATCCCTACAGCCAGCCCTGATTACAATTCATAATTGACTGCATTTCTGCCATACTCTATGGCCCCTTCCGTAGAGAGCCAGCGTGGTGTAGTGGATGAGAGTAGTGGTTTAGAGCAGTGGATTCTGATCTGGAGAACCGGGTTCGATTCCCCACCCCTCCACATGAGCGACGGAGGCTAATCTGGTGAACCGGCTTGGTTTCCCCACTCCTACACACAAAGCCAGCTGGGTGACCTTGGGCTAGTCACAGCTCTCTTTGAGCTCTCTCAGCCCCACCTATCTCACAGGGTGTCTGCTGTTTGGGGTGGGGAAGAGAAGGTGATTGTAAGCCGATCTGATTCTCCCTTAAGTGGTAGAGGAAGTCGGCAGATAAAAACCAACTCTTCTTCTTCTTTTTCCTCCCCTATCCCCTGCCCAGGGCAGTTTACCATAATATAAAATAAAAGCACTACAAAAGGCAGCTTTGCACAATAGAAGCGAATGTTCAGATTCATACAGAAAACCAGAACTTTCACTTCTGCCAGCCGGCGCCAGTCAGCTGCTGGGGCAAAAAAAAACACAACCCCACAAATGTGGGGAGTCAAAACCTTTCAGGAGGTGACGGTGGAGAAAGGTTGAGGTTGGCGAAGGCGGAGAACAAAGAGTCACCTGCCTGTTGGGGAGAGTCTAGACAGAGAGCAGGCCTGCGTTAAGTCGTAGTCAACGCTTGATTCTTATCACTCAGTGGAAAAAAAATTAAGTTTGGCACAGTTTAAAATGAGTGGTGGTTATATGCCCACCAAGACAAATTCAGTCTACCCCCTATGTATGGCAGCCAGTTGGAGGGGGTGTTTTTAATTTCTTTCTTCAAAAAAAAAAGAAAGGAAAAAAAAAACATGGGGGAAAAACTCAAAATCCAGGTAAATGGAGGGCTGCTCTCAAGAATTTAGACTGAACCCGCTCCAGTGGGACAAAGGTAGATGAAGATGGCCCAAGTAAAGTCCCATATGTCAGTTGTGCCAGTGTTTTCGTTCGGTAAAGCTTAAGAGCGGCTGGAAAGTAATGCCCTCCCTTACGTCTTGAAAATTCAATGATGTGTAAGGCAGATTTTTGCCCTTTCTCTGCTGCATAATCGATGAGCTTTTCTAGAACCAGAGGCGTGTAAGACTGCTCCTAAGTATGGGGGGACCATATAAATAAAGTAAAACCAAATACACACACACATATATAATATAATATAATATAATATAATATAATATAATATAATATAATATAATATAATATAATATAATATAATATAATATAATATAATATAATATATAGTATAACCAAAAATATAACAGTGGTCGCAGATCTACACATAAGTTCCTATAAAAAAGTTTCAAATATCTAACAATAATTCCATGTGCAATTGTCATCTACATGTCACGCGTTCCCCAATACTGATAAAGTCGTAAGGTCCTCAATCCATTGATTTTACAGGAGGTGGGCATTTATCTCTCCAGTGCTGTAATACGTCTTTTGGATATAGTAAGGGCCCAGAGGGTCCCTTTCCACTGGCCATCCGGTTAGCCTCCAAGAGACGGGCAGACTGTTTAAAAGTGCACAAGCATCCTCAAAAGTAAACAAATATTCTAATATGGAATTGATATGAGTAATAACTTCCTCCCAGAAAAACCTCAGGCCCCGCCCCCAAAATCTCCAGGTATTTAGGGGAGGTGCTGTGGCTCAGTGGTAGAGAATCTGCTTGGCATGCAGAAGGTCGCAGGTTCAATCCCCGGCATCTCCAGTTAAAGGGAGGTGATATGAAAGACCACTGCCTGAGACCCTGAAGAGCCGCTGCCAGTCAGAGTAGACAATACTGGCTTTGATGGACCAAGAGCCTGATTCAGAATAAGGCAGCTTCATGAGTTCATGTGTTCCCAACCCGAAGCTGGCAATCCTACCGAGGCATCCAGCTGCACCCTAGAGTGGTTTTGGAAGCAAAGACCTCACAAGTCCCAATGGCCAATGAAGGATTTTGGGTACTGGCCTCTACAGGTGTAACTTCAGGTAGAATCCACGCACGTAAACAAAGCGACACATACATATGGAAGTCGGAGAGCTCTGTGCAGCAACATCCCCCATCCTGAAGGCACGTTTCTGGAGTTTCGGAGGTCATGGCAATTCTCGCAGCAGAGATCCATGCATTTATGACTCACGTATTACATTTCTTAAACAAGAAGGCTGACTCTCACAGGCAGCCCACGGTAAAATCTTAGCCGAGAACCAATGCCATCTTAGTTCCACAGACTGAGAGGCACCAAATATGGCTTTACTGAACTAATATTTTTTTTAAGCACGGCTAAATTTCAAGGGAGATATCCTTAACAGTACTGAAGGACTGGTCTTCGGCAACTAGTCGGAAGCAGTATTGAAACCGGAGTTCCGCATGGCATTTAACTGTGGCATTTCCCCCGATAATTTCTCTTTTGTTCTTTTGTTTTTAGCCAAACTGATTACTTTTTATTCTTCTCAACAATTATAAATTATCAGCTGGGGGTGGGTGGGGGCGCTAAGTACTGTTTCTCACTTTGCAATCAGCCAAAGTCACTGGGTCATTACTTTTAATTTTTATTGTTTGCGACTGTGATTAACAGGGTTACAAAACAGCAATCATGAATCATAATTTTTTTTAAAAAAACAGGCAGTTGCTTTGGGTAGCTGCAAAGTAAAAAGCAGCTCTGCCAGCCTACCCTGTCCGCAATGAGAACAGATCATTCACCATTGACTAATGAATGCTGGTGTGAAGAAATGGGCTTCTTCTCCCTTGAGGTTTACAGGGAAACTTCTAACCATTTTTTTTCCTTGGGAAGGCAGGAGGCGGCAGGCATGGCAAACGATTCCTGACCCAACCTGAGCCACCTTCTTAGAAATGCAGATGGAGGTATCAGGAGACAAAGAAGTGGGTAAAGCCTCTTCCCCCCCCCCCCGCCCACTCCTCCAAGCAGGTATCAGAGACTTGGAGGTTTTAAAATGCAAGAAGGGGCTCCAGGAAGAAAGTTTCTGGAGGTTCCAGGAAAAACTTCTTTGACCCAGATTGACCTAGTCAGTGGGTGGAGACAGAAAAGGATTAAAACTGCTGAGAGTGAGCAGAGAGCCCTTTTTTTGGCTGGGATACTCAGGGAAGACAGAGCTCATCTGAGGCCTGGAGGAGGCAGCCACTTTTTGACAACGTGCTGGCCCCAGGCGCTGATGAAGACTTCTAGGTAATGGAATCTAGATAGAGCCTTACAGTACCCTAAGCTTAAGAGCCTGTCCTATATGCCAACATCTGGTGGGGCATGTATAGAGAGAGGGACAGAGGAATTGCGTTTCTCCCAGTTCTTTTGAATCCCATGCTCAATCTGTCGCTGTGTTAAAAGTATGCTTGGGAATGTGTTACTTTTAATAAATACTTTTAAACCTTGAATGCTGACCATAGTTTCTCTGTACCACATAGTCCTCCACCAGCTTGGAACACGCTATTGGAAAACAGGGGGGCCCTAGGAGGGAGGAAGGCAAGCAGCTATTTCTCCAGTGGCAACCCCAGGCAGTGTCTTGTCTCCGTGGTGCCCAGAAGTGGGGTAGGCAGGAGACGCCGAGGCAAGGCCTCAGGGTTTGAGAGGGACGCTTGGGGGGGGGGGATCCTGACCCCCACCCCACCCCAATGGGCAAGTCCTACAATGGTCAGGTGGTGGCAGCGGTTACCCGAAAGGAGAAAGAGGCAACCCCTTTCCAGGGGAGGTTGAGAATCCCTAGGAGAGGGCAGGAGTGGAATAGGGCCTGAGAAACTGAGCCAGGCCTGTTCCGCCACAGCTGGCGAAGGAGAAAAGGAAGGAAATAAGGAGAAGGAAATGAGGAAATTTTAAAGGGCCGGTCATCTCAAGAAGCCTCGGTGCTGTTTTGATTATCCACCATTCGATAACCTAGTGGTGGTTATTTGCACTTTATGCTAAAATAAAACAATTTACTTTTATCATTGCACCAAGGAGCAGCAAACCAGCTTGGCATCTGATGCTACACAAGTTTTCCTTTTCACCCTCATCTGATGCCTGGCAGCGGCAGCCACCTCTGTGCCCAAGAAGAAGAGTTGTTTTTTTTATATGCTGACTTTCTCTACCACTTAAGGGAGACTCAAATCGGCTTACAATCGCCTTCCCTTCCCCTCCACACAACAGCCACCTTGTGAGGTAGATGGGGCTGAAAGAGCTCTAAGAGAACTCTGCTCTCCTTAGACACGTAAGAACATAAGAATGGCCATGCTGGGTCAGACCAAGTCCAGCAGTCTGTTCACACAGTGGCCAACCAGGTGCCTCTAGGAAGCCCACAAACAAGACCATTGCAGCGGCATTATCCTGTCTGCATTCCACAACACCTAATATAATAGGCTTGCTCCTCTGATCCTGGAGAGAACAGCCATGCATCATGACTAGTATCCATTTGGACTAATAGCCATGGATAGCTCCATCCTCCATAAGAACATAAGGAAACCCCTGCTGGATCAGACCAAGGCCCAGCAAGTCCAGCAGTCTGCTCACACAGTGGCCAACCAGGTACCTCTAGGAAGCCCACAAGCAAGATGACTGCAGCAGCCTTCTCCTGCCTGAGTTCCACAATACCAAGTGGGAACCAAGGTCAACCCTGATTGCTTCCCAGGTTTGGTAAACCAGCCTGGCCTGGACCATCCAGGACAAGACAAGAGATGAACAGAGGTGGTTTGCCATTACCTGCCTCTGTGTAACAAACATTAGACTACCTTGGTGGTCTCCCATCCAAGTATTAACCAGGGCCGACGCTGCTTAACTTCTGAGATCTGAAGAGATTGGGCAAGTCGGGGCTATCCATAGACAGGGTTATGAAGAAAAAAATTATAAACAGCAGAGTCAAAGGGCAGAAAGTAATTGGTGAGATGTAATTATGTAAAACTCAAACGTGATAAAGAATACAGAGACCGTTCAGAACGGCAGTAACTGGTAATCTTCCTAGTTTCGTTAAGCTAGTTAGCACCTCTAATGACTGAAGAGTTCTGAGATTTATTAGGAATTATTGTTTTTGATAAGAATTATAATGGTGTTGGGGATACCGTGGATTGCCAAAAAAATCAAATCAGTGGGTTATAGATCAAATCAAGCCTGAACTGACCCTAGAAGCTAAAATGACTAAACTGAGGCTGTCGTACTTTGGTCACATTATGAGAAGACATGAGTCACTGGAAAAGACAATCATGCCGGGAAAAGTGGAAGGCAGCAGGAAAAGTGGAAGACCCAACAAGAAATGGATTGACTCAATAAAGGAAGCCCCAGCCCGCAATTTGCAAGACCTGAGCAAGGCTGTTAAAGATAGGACGTTTTGGAGGACATTGATTCATAGGGTCATCATGAGTCAGAAGCGACTTGACAGCCCTACACACACACACACACACAAATTATTAACATGCAGACACACACACCTCAAAGCCACTGAAAGCCTTCATGCACAGAAGTTATAATCAGCTTGTCAGGAGTTGGGAGGGGTTCAGGTTTCACCAGGAGGCCATGACGACGGCAGATGGCACAAAAAATAATCCCACCTGAATCTTCCCACCACCTTCCAAACCGGAATCAACAACAGAAGATCAGAGATCCTCCCGAGACACATACAAGAGGAGGGGGCTGTGGCTCAGTAGTAGAGCATCTGCTTGGCATGCAGAAGGTTCCAGGTTCAATCCCCGGCATCTCCAGTTAAAGGGACTAGGCAAGTAGGTGATGTGAAAGACATCTGCCTGAGACCCTGGAGAGCCGCTGCCGGTCTGAGTAGACAATACTGACTTTGATGGACCAAGGGTCTGATTCAGTATAAAGCAGCTTCATGTGTTCATGTGAGTGACTCCTCGAGACACCTGGCAAATGTATTACAATTTAGCTGAATTGGGGGAGAGGTAGTTTGGAATTTCCAGAATTGTGCAGGGGATTGGGCTAGATGACCCTGGTCGTCCCTTCCAGATGACCCTGGTGGCCCCTTCCAACTATGATTCTATGAAGGTACTGCGTTACAACACAGTACAGACAAAGGGTCTGTGGATGAAGACAGAGAAAATGTTTCCAGGGTAGCAGAGGTTGTCTGAAAGTGCCCTCAAAGGGGTGTCAGTCTTAGGGCAAGCTTTGGAAGAAGACCGGGGGGGGGGGGTCAGGAGCTGGTTTGGTGAGATTTCAACGTAGTTCAGTTTGCAGTGGGAAAAGATATCTGGGGCAGGTGTCTACTGGCTAGCGCCTGCAACATCACCTGCACCCTCTTTTCTTCCTCTCACCCACATTTTCCAAATCCTGGCACATGTGTGCAACATCCCCCTCCTTAAAAAATTCTGATTTCTAAAACTATACTGAAAAATAAGGCAATTGCAAAGCAAAGCTGGGTTTATTTCATGGATTATTTCAAGGATGTGAGGGCGATCTGGCTGCGACATCTGCCACTCCACTGATCGCCAGGGTTGATTCAGCTGATCCGGCTGGCTAGGCAGGTGTCCTCTACCTCCCTCACCGCTCCATGTGCATCCCTCCCAAAGCTGCACGTTTGGTGGAAGAGGACGACCATCCCAGATAGGAGTGTACTGTCCTTCGGTCAAGGATGTATGGCAGCTGCGCTCCCCCTGCCGGAACCTCCAAACAAGTTCAAGGTCCATTTGTAGGATTAAGAAATTGCTATGTCTGCTGCTAAAACTCTACCAGTGCCACCCTCAGCAAGTCAACCCAGAATCCTACTCAGGTGTATTTAACGGGGTTTATTCCCAGGAAAGTGACCTTACAACTGCAGTTTCAGAGGGTTGGTCTGAAGTAGAAAAGTTAGATTCGAGCCCAGTAGCACCTCACAAAACCAACAAAATTTTGGGGGTATAAGCTTCCGAGAGTCAAAGCTCCCTTTCTCACATACGAATGAGAATGAAGATCCATCAGCCTTTACATCCAGGTTAGAAGGGTGTTCCAAAGAATAGAAGAAGAGTTGGTTTTCATATGCCGACTTTCTCTACCACTTAAGGGTGGCTCAAACCGGCTTACAATCACCTTCCCTTCCCCTCCCCACAACCGACACCCTGTGAGGTAGGTGGGGCTGAGAGAGCTCTAAGAGCTGTGACTTGCCCAAGGTCACTCAGCTGGCTTCATGTGTAGGAGCAGGGAAACAAACCCAGGACACCAGATTAGCCTCTGCCGCTGATGTGGAGGCATGGGGAATCAAACCTGGTTCTCCAGATCAGAGTCCACCGTTCCAAATACAGAAGGATGTAAGGGCTGATGGATCTTCATTCTCATAAAGGGAGTTTTGACTCTCGAAAGCTCATACCCCCAAAATCATGGGGGTCTCTAAGGTGCTACTGGACTGGAATTTGGCCGTAGGGCTGCACAGGGCCTCTGTCTTCACCCCCATCCAAACCAGAACAGACTCAGGATCGATATGGCCCCACCTCTTCCCCCACAAGCTGTAAAAAAAAAACACAACCACCTGACAAAGCAAGTTACAAAGGTCGCCACTGACTCTGCACGTGAAAGGTGGGTGGGGATTTCTGCCGAGAGGGAAGTTACCAAGATACCATCTACTCGTTTTTAACACCACCATCCGTAAAGTCAAGAGACCACAAAGAAGCATCGCTGCCACCAGGGGCTGGCACAGAAAATGGTTGCCGGAGTTTTTTTTGGGGGGGGGGGGTTGGTTCTAGCTCCCTCCTCCACACATGCATTTTTAAAACCTCGTTTCAAATATTGTCACAAAAACAATAGGTCCCGATCTTCCCTTCTCCTAAATGACGATGGACTTTAGAATTATAAAAAGTGTGTTTTCATGCTCCTTCTTCTCTTTCTGGCCCGCCCCTTGGTTTCCCCCAGCCTTTTTACATAAACAGCCATGGCACAGTCAGAACCAGAGTGCTTTAAAACAGCGGGACAGTCCACCCATTTTAAATATTTAACAGCAATACTCAGCGTTTATAGTTTTGGGTGGGTAGCCGTGTTAGTCTGCAGGAGAAGAGCAAGGTTCGAGTCCAGCAGCGCCTTGAAGAACAACAAGATTTCCAGGGTATAAGCATCCGAGTCAAAGCCCCCTTTGTCAGACACAAGTACTGAGGGATTTCCATTCCCGCTGGTATCGGAAGAAGTGAGCGACTTTCAACAAGGTATACACTGGAACACTTGTTGGCCTTTAAGGTGCTACTGGACTCGAATCTTTTCCGCACTTATTGTGCTTTAGAGTGTCCAGAACTCTCCTTGCTAAAACCTTGTAAGGTAGGCTCCTCACATGAACACATGAAGTTGCCTTATACTGAATCAGACCTCAGGTGCCTCTAGGAAGCCCACAAGCTAGACGACTGCAGCAGCATTGTCCTGCCTGCATTCCACAGCACCTAATATGATAGGCATACTCCTCTGATACTGGAGAGAATAAGTATGCATCACAAGAACATAAGAAAAGCTGGATCAGACCAAGGCTCATCAAGTCCAGCAGTCTGTTCGCACAGTGGCCAACCAGGTGCCTCCAGGAAGCCCACAAGCAAGACGACTGCAGCAGCATTATCTTGCCTGTGCTCCAATGCACCTAATATATTAGGCCTGCTCCTCTGATCCTGGAGAGAATAGGTATGCATCATGACTAGCACCCATTTTTACTAATAGCCATGAATAACCCTCTCCTCCATGAACATGTCAACTCCCCTCTTAAAGCCTTCCAAGACACCACCCCCAAATCTCCAGGAATTTCCTAAGCCAAAGACAGCAACCCTAAAAGACAAAGGCTTGGTATGTACAGATGTCTAACTGCTTGGACAGTTCACAAAACTTGGCAAAGGATATCTTGTCCTATTTTAAGGCCCAGGACAGTAATTCCATACCTCCCTCGTACTCTACAAGAATCCCACGAGGTAGGATATTATTAATTAACTTTAACGAAGAGATAACCCAGGGGATCTTAAACTCTGTCACGGCAAGCAAGAAAACAACCGGTTGAGCTTCCCCAGGCATAACTAGGGGAAAGCAACAGGCAACTGAAACTTAGCATCCGGTGCAAACGCGACAGACCAAATTTCATCGGGCCGCTCCAGCTCTTAACATGTATTAACATTTCTATAGGGAGAAAAAACTCTTAAGGTTTTGTGCAGCGGCTACAGTGTTGGTAGGACTGCGTAAGGGAAGGAAGGAACCTTGGAACTTTGTGGTGGTGGAAAATGCTGTCAAGTCGCAGCGAACCTATGGCGACCCCAGAGCCAGCGTGGTGTGGTGGTTAAGAGCAGTGGACTCTGGAGAACAGGGTCTGATTCCTCACTTCTACACAATAAGCCAGCTCTCCGAACACTCTCTGCCTCACCTACCTCACAAGGTGTCTCTTGTGGGGAGAGGAAGAGTATAAGCTGGTTTGATTCTCCTTAAAAGGTAGAGAAAGTAGGCTTTCTCTTGTTCTTCTCAGGGAGACAGCATGGTGTAGTGGTTAAGAGCAATAGTTTGGAGCGGTGGACTCTGATCTGGAGAACCGGGTTTGTTTCCCCACTCCTCCACATGAAGTCAGCTAGGTGACCTTGGGCAAGTCACACTCTCTCAGCCCCACCTACCTCACAGGGTGTTTGTTGTGGGGAGGGGAAGGGAAGGTGATTGTAAGCTAGTTTGGTTCAGTTAAGGGACTAGGCAAGTAGATGATGTGAAAGACCTCCACCTGAGACCCTGGAGAGCCGCCGCCGGTCTGAATAGACAATACTGACTTTGATGGACCAAGGGTCTGATTCAGTATATAGCAGCTTCATGTGTTCATGTGATTCTTTCTTCAGTGGTAGAAAGTTGGCATATACAAACCAACCCTTCTTCTTCAAAGCAAGAGACTAACAGAGGCGGTTTGCCATTGCCTGCCTCTGTGTAGCGACCCTGGACTTTCTTTGGTGGGTCTCCCATCCAAGTACTCACCAGTGCCCACCCTGCTTAGCTTCTGAGATCCAACAAGATCGGGGTAGCCTGGGCCATCCAAGTCAAGGCGCCTTGGAATTTCCCAGTTCTTTTTCTTCCAAAACTTCCTCTGACTGTGGAACCACTCAAGTCTCCTTTCTCTAGTCATCCACCTTTTATAGGAAGCTCTCCAGCCACAGCAACCTTAATAGCCCAGTCTGGCCCGAGGTCATCAGGATTTGGGAGCAAAGCAGGATCAGGCCATGGTCGGTGCTTGGGTGGGAGACCCTCTAAGGATGCTACGTGGAGGAAGGAAATGGGAAAAATCCCTCTTGCTTAGAACTGTGGGCTGTGGCTCAATGGTAGAGCATCTGATTGGCATGCAGAAGGTCCCAGATTCAATCCCTGGCATCTCCAGTTAAAAGGACCAGACAAGTAGGTGAGGTGAAAGACCTCTGCCTGAGACCCTGGAGAGCCGCAGCCAGTCTGAGTAGACAATACTGACTTTGGTGGACCAAGGGTCTGATTCAGTATAAGGCAGCTTCAACACCCCGTGGTTGGGGTCACCATGAGTCGGTTGCGACAAAACGTCACGTTCTTCTTCTCCAGTCACACGCATTTCCTGGCTCCTATTGCCTTGGTCACAGGTAAGCCCTTATACAGAAGCACATCTCACATCAGGTCAAGGGGATCATTTTGGAGCTTCATACCAGAGGTGTCTTGCTCCCTCCTCGCTGGACCAAAAAAGTCCACCCTACTGTCTCTACAACAGATGACTAGAACTTGCCCTATCAACTAGGCAGGCCTGCCACAGGTGATGCGTTGATTTATTCAGAACATTTCTATGCCGCTTCTCCAAAGAAGAAGAGCTGGTTTTTATATGACAACTTTCTCTACCACTTAAGGAAGAATCAAAGTGGCTTACAATCACCTTCCCTTCCCCTCTTCACAACAGACACCCTGTGAGGTCGGTGGGGCTGAGAGAGCTCTAAGAGAACTGTGACTAGCCCAGGGTCACCCAGCTGGCTTCACGTGTAGGAGTGGAGAAACCAACCCGGTTCACCAGGTTAGCCTCCACCGCTCATGGGGAGGAGGGGGGAATCAAACCCGGTTCTCCAGATTAGAGTCTGCCACTCCAAACCACCACTCTTAACCACTACGCCACCAGCTCCATTACTGCTATTTGACTAAGAGATTCACCCCATGCTCAACTGTCAATTATTTGGTTTAACGGTATTATTTATACCGTTTATTATGGGGGAGGGTGCCAAATGTCTTGGGCTGCCCCCAAGTTGTGGATGTCATCGCCATGTGTTTGACTGTTTAATTTTCATTTGTGTCTGAGCTCTACTCCTTCAGACTGCAGTCGGGGGCTCCCATATGCTCCTCCTTATTTAGGAAAAAAAATCCCTGCTTATCAGGGTTGCCAAAAACCTGGTGGGAAAAAAATTTCTCCCCCTTTCACCGAGACTTCAGGTGTGGAAACAGGCAGCTGAAGGTTTTCAGGGAGGTAAATAACATCACCTGGTAAATAACATCCTGTTAAGCTTCTGTTAAAGGGGCAGGGCATTGGGTGCTCCAGTCTGTCAGCAATGCTAGCGCTTATAGAGCTGGGGAGATTTCTCTGGAAGCCAGCTCTTGGACATATTGCTTCTGTGTGGAGGGAACCAGTTTGTTTTGTCTGGAGGAGAATTGGATGATGTGAGCCCTCACTTTGCAAATGAAGCAGTACAGTCCAGACACAAGTTTCCACCTCACTGACAGGCCTGAAGAACTGTGTGGCCTGATCAAGACTTCCCAGAAAGGAATGCACGGGGGTTTAAAAGCAAGCTTGCGCGTTGTCCGCACCTGACGTGCTTGCTGCCGAGAACACCAGAATATGCACAGCCGCTGCTTTTCTTTTGCCAAAACTCTAGGACGTTGCCGAAAGCGCTTTTGATTTTCTACAACCTTGTTGTAAAAACAGCGTTGATTAGAACACATGCTCGCTTAAAAAATTAGTCCTCTTTTGATCTTACTTTAACAGCATTCACACACGCGCATGATATAGCTCTACTTCTAGGCTTGGTTCAGACATAAAGCAAAACCATGGTTAACCGTGGTTAGTTTGTGGAAACCATGGCAAACCATGGTTACTTTGTGAAAACAAGATGTGGCTTGCAGACGGTCATCGAAATCTTGGCTTGCCTCAACCAATCTGCCTTCATTACTTTTGCTCTGGAACAGCATCTTTGTTCAAGGACAGCGCTCGGGAACAAATTAGAAAGTCCGCATTTGTTAAGTCATACTAAACCATAGTCAAGAAACCAGCTTCAAACCATGGTTTTGCGTGATGTCTAGACCAAGTCTTGATGTTGCCTGTGAAAATGCCCTTGGTGGGAAAGAGTAGGCCTACACCGCTTCTGGCACCCATCTGCACGTTCTGGAGGATCACCGCTGGTATAACCTAGACAAAGAAGAGCAGGGGAAAAGGGGAGCCATCGAAAGCAGTTCAGAGAGCCAACAGGGTGGTCGGCATGCAGTAATATGAACCAAGCTCACCTGAGCCCTTAAATCAATAAGCCACACTTTTTCTTTCCCAGATGGGAAAAAAACGACACCGATTAACCAGCAATTAAGTTCCTTGGGTCATGCAAAACCCAAACCGCCCCCTTTGGGAGCCGAGTTGATTCCAACGCAGGAATTAGGAATGTGGGGAGCATGGATGGAAATGTCTTGGATCAGGGCAAGGGAGCTGATGGATGCGTCATGGGCAGGCAGCAGGGCAGAGGTGCCATGAGACGTTACCTGATTTTGATAGGCCTCATACAGCTCTTGAGCCGGCGCAGTGCCCCTTCTCTGCCCAGCCTCTTGGGTTGACCCAGGGGTGGCGCGGCCCCCTTGAGCACCACGCTGTAATTCCGGCCCTGGTTGTTGGCCCAGTAGACGCCCTCGTCCGTCTGGTAGCGCACCACGAAATCCAGCCGGGCTCCCCCTTCCTCCTCCTCCTCGTCGTCCTCCTCCTCCTCCTCGCCAAAGTCCAGGCGGAAGGCGAAGCGGTCGGTCAGCCCCCCGTCCGGCGAGCCCCCGGGGACGTAGAGGGCCGGGTAGTCCCGGTGGCTCTTCCACCGGTCCCGGCTGGCCCGCACGTGGACCGCCTTGCGGTAGGAGACGTTGAGCACCCGCACGGTGCCCCGCAGTGCCCGCGGGCCCCCGGGCTCGGGGGGCAGCACCTCCTCCAGCTCCACCTTGGCCCGCCGCAGCCGCTCCAGCCTCTCGGCCTCCCCTTGCCCCGCCGGGGCCAACACGAAGGAGGGCAGCAGGTACGGGACCGGCCCGGGGGGCGTCGGGGCGGCCAGGGCCACCTCGGGGGGCGACTCGGGCGAGGGGGGCGGCCAGGGCTGGTAGCGCCGCCAGCGGGCCAGGGGCAGGCCCAGGGCGTCGGCGAAGAGCACGTGCCGCCCCGGGGCATGCTGGGAAGGCCCCGCCGCCGCCGCCTCAGGGGAGCACGACTCTGGTTGCCCCGGGGCATTCTGGGAGGGCGGCCCTTGGCCACCCCGCGGGGCATGCCGGGAGCGCGGCCTGGTGAGCGGCGGCGGGGCCTCGGCGCTCTCCTCGTCCCAGGAGCCGCCGGGGTCGGGCGGGGGCTGGGGCCGGGGCACCGGGGAGGAGCGGGGGACCAAGGCCCGCGACGGGGGCGGCTCCTCTTCCTCCTCCTCCTCCTCCTCCGGGGCGGGGGGCGAGGACGGGGCCGGCGGCGGCGGGGAGGAGGAGGAGGCCATGGCGGCTGAGAGGGAGGGAGGGCTGGCTGGCGGGCGGCGGCGCTTGCCTTCCTCCTCGGGCCCGGCCTCCTCCTCCTCCTCCTCCTGCTGGTGCTTTGGTGGGGGGGGGGGCGGAGGAGAGCACCGCCGCCGCTTAGCCGGGTGGATGTGGGGGGTGGAGCGAGCCGTGGGGAGGGGGGTGGAGCGAGCCGGGCGG